>NC_065443.1:178860036-179205036 GCF_917563875.1 Diabrotica virgifera virgifera
GACAAGACAAGGCGAAATACCAATACAACAATACCTTGTCATTTTTGACTTCTAGGTCACTGTTTTTACGGGATGGCTCGTTGTGTTTAGAAATGTCCATTTTGCCGAGTGTATTTGAATAGTGTAGAAGCTTTTTTGTGGTAACTTTTAATATCTTTTTTTCAAATTTACTACTATAAACTTTTGCAATCTTTTTAATAATGTTAGCTAAAGTAAAAATCAAACTAAATTAATATGCTATTGTTGGAAGGTTGATCTTGGTGATCTTACTAGTTTCTCGGCGAATACAAGTTTTTTTACATACTTTTTTTTAATTACATGTATGATAACCACATGCTTCTTTTGCTGTTCGAAGTCTGTGTTAAATTGTAAACTGTACCTAGTTTTAATTGATTGTTTCTACAACCTAACGATTCAATGGTTCATTGTTTCAAGCTTTTTTTACATTTTATACCTTTGACTACATGTCTTTTGAGGTAACACTGTTGTATTAACTTCTCTATGGATGTTCGGTTTTTCATAATATTCTTTTTAGATGAACTGATGATGCTCTTTGATTAGAGAGCGAAACGTCTTCGAATAAATAGATGAAGTAGCCACCTTCTATGTCTTATTTCTCCACCTATTGACCGAAAAACCCACCACTCTTCGAGTGATCCTTAATTTATATTGGATTAACGGTCGTACTCCTTTTCTCGATATATATATATATATATATATATATATATATATATATATATATATATATATATATATATATATATATATATATATATATATATATATATAGTTTGAGTTAGATTCTTGAACCTTAATATATTTTATTAATTTGGTTTCTTGGGTTTAGGTTCATAAAAGAAGAGATGGCTATGATGTTATGTCATATTTATTCGACGTTTCGGCTGGATATCCATGCCTTTTTCAAGAATTATTATTACATGACTAAAAAAAACAATTCATCAACGATATAATACTAAAATTTAATAAAAGATTTTGACTTACCCTGCATGCAAAGTTGGTAGTGAAACAGAAATACATAAATAGATAAATATACGTCACAAAATAAAACAATGGTAAAAAATAGGAATACACCCACTAGTCATTACGTTTAAATTATAATGTGTCAAAATTAGTGTGATGTTTTATCGATGTTTGAAACATCAATTAAATAATTAATTGATTTCGCATCATGGGCGTGCTAAATTTTCTTTTGTATAGTTCAAATTAAGTTAAAATAAATTTGGTTTAAATTTTGTACATCCTTCTTGTCATTTATGGCATTGTTGTTCTTTTTTATTTCTATAGACTCCAGGAGCTCCCTCTTTTTTTTTGTTATGTTCGGTTTTTAAGATTTTGGTGTTGTCAAAATCAAATTTATGTTTCTTCTCGTTTTCGTGTTTTGTGAGGGCCGTTGAGTTATTTTTGTCGTATTTGTGCGAACGTATTCTTGAGTTGAGTAGCTGGCTGGTTTGTCCAATGTATACCCCATCGCAATCTGTGCAAGGGATTTCATATACCACGTGCGATTTTTTTAATTGAGGGGTTTTTGTTTTTAGTTGTGTGAAATTCCTTTTCAGTAGATTGTACCCTTTATGAGCAACTGTGATGTTGTGCTTAGATAGAAGATTTGCAAGCTGTTCTGATAACCCCTTTATATAAGGAAGAGATGTGTAATTCTTCTTTACCTTGTTAGTTTTGTTGTTATTCTGGTTATTGTAGAATGTATGTAGTCGCGACTTAAAAGTGTTTTCTATGAGTTGATGGGGATAAGAATTAAGTGTCAGTGCTGTTTTTGCCTTTTTTATGGCCTGAGGTCTGTTATAGGGTCGGACAGTCTGATGGCTCTATCGGCGAGGCCGATAACTACTGATTTCTTTTGGGACAGGGGATGATGAGAGTTGAAATTCAGATATCTCGACGACCAGGTTTTTTTGGTGTACCATGAAGTGGATATGATGCTATTTTCTCTATGTAAAGTCAGGTCCAGAAAATTGATTTGACAATTTTTTTCCATTTCCAATGTAAACTTTAGTTTTGGGTGGAAGTTATTAAATTCGTTTAACAAAATATCCTGTTATATGTTTCTGTTTCACTACCAACTTTGCATGCAGGGTAAGTCAAAATCTTTTATTAAATTTTAGTATTATATCGTTGATGAATTGTTTTTTTTAGTCATGTAATAATAATTCTTGAAAAAGGCATGGATATCCAGCCGAAACGTCGAATAAATATGACATAACATCATAGCCATCTCTTCTTTTATGAACCTAAACCCAAGAAACCAAATTAATATATATATATATATATATATATATATATATATATATATATATATATATATATATATATATATATAAATAAGCAAAATCATTGGCTAATACTCGTAAAGTGAATGCGAATTTAGTTGGAAATATATAAAATGATGAAGGGTCATCATACATCGAGTACAAATATAAAAATAAATAAGCAAAATCATTGGATAATACTCGTAAAGTGAATGCGAATTTAGTTGGAAATATATAAAATGATGAAGGGTCATCATTCCATACATTTCTGTGCAACTATATACACCGGTGTTTCGATTATCTATATACAACTATATACACCGATTATCCAACATCATTTTATTTAATAATGTTATGGCTTTTCATTTCCTCAGGTAGCTTTACCTCCTTGGCAATGTTAGTTGTAGCCTTGCGACTGCGGGTCTTCTAACAACCTGACCAAAATTGGTAACCTTGCTCCTGTAGTAATCCTTTTACAAGTTAACAAACAACTTTTTTAACTTGCTACACTATACTGACGAAGCCCAAATAGGCCGAAACACCGGTGTATATAGTTGCACAGAAATGTATGGAATGATGACCCTTCATCATTTTATATATTTCCAACTAAATTCGCATTCACTTTACGAGTATTAGCCAATGATTTTGCTTATTTATTTTTATATTTGTACTCGATTATCCAACATCATTATATATATATATATATATATATATATATATATATATATATATATATATATATATATATATATATGAAAAAACAAAAGATGTAGATCTTTGAAACACACTCAGTGATCAAAAGATCCACAGGTACTGGTTTGGACGACCACTCGTACGAAAACAAACAAATGAAATAGAGAATGCGGAAAAATCCCCTTACGAACAATTCACACATCCACTACTTCGGGCTGGGAAAAATTTTTTTTTTTTGAATAGAATCGAAGATCCAAACACCAGCTCTTAGAAATGTGTTTCGCCCTCTTCAACCTCTATGGGCTCATCGGTGAAGATGAGAGGTTGAATATCTTCAGACACATTCCAATCAAAAAACAACATTCGAGACCTAGACATAGCAGGAATTTTTTGATTTGGATTTTGATTCTTTTATAATTTGGATCTTTTGATCACTGAGTGTGTTTCAAAGATCTACATCTTTTGTTTTTTCATAAACATTATCTTACTTACTCTAAAGTAATTAGGGAATTAAAACTTGAGAATGGCATTGTCAGGTTGGGCGTAGATTTACGTTCCTGCTATGTCTAGGTCTCGAATGTTGTTTTTTGATTGGAATGTGTCTGAAGATATTCAACCTCTCATCTTCACCGATGAGCCCATAGAGGTTGAAGAGGGCGAAACACATTTCTAAGAGCTGGTGTTTGGATCTTCGATTCTATTCAAAAAATTTTTCCCAGCCCGAAGTAGTGGATGTGTGAATTGTTCGTAAGGGGATTTTTCCGCATTCTCTATTTCATTTGTTTGTTTTATATATATATATATATATATATATATATATATATATATATATATATATATATATATATATATATATATATATATATATACAGGGTGGTTCATCTTATTCGCCTCGGTCTCTGTAAGGAAAACCACTTGATATTTTAAAAAAATTTCTTCACAGAAATATACAGGGCGTTTAATACTACAACTTAAAAATAATGTGAATTATACAGGGTGTTCCAAAAAAGAGTGGTATATCAAAGTTATATTTTTTCTTATGGAATGCCCTATATCTGATGACATTATTGAATTGACCTTAAAAAATAAGCTATACTTTCATAAGGGTTCCCTATACCTAAATACAGGGTGTTTTGATTTATTTCGATTTTTATAAAAATGTAAGGTTTTAGAAAAAAATAAATATCTACGAATCTAAGAAGCAGTAACAAATTCTTTATTGGATCTTAATAATAGACTATTTAGCATACTTAAACAGATGCTTATTGCAACAAAATTTCTTACAGGGTGGTCAAAATATGAGATTGTTCTATTAACAAATTCAAGCTGTAATAACTTACTTATTTTAAATGGAACACCCTGTATTTTACTAGTCTATCGCGTAGAAAATTTGCTTAGCTTTCAATTTGTATTAGGGTTTCCTATACCTATCTTTTTACAGGGTGGTCAAAATATTAGATTGTTCTATTAACAAATTCAAGCTGTAATAACTTACTTATTTTAAATGGAACACCCTGTAGCTTACTAGTCTATCGAGTAGAAAGTTTACTTAGCTTTCAATTCTTATTAGGGTTTCCTATAGCTATCTCCCTTAATTTTTTAAATATTTAAAGATTTCCTAATTTGTAAGCTTTAAAGATTAGAATTACATAAGTACCTATGTCGTGTTTATGTACAACACATCACCAACACCGGCAATATACTTAGACAAGATACTGTCAGTAATAAAATTTTCATTGTTATCATGTAATCACACAGAGTGTTGTATTATTTTAGTTGATTTTGGCCTACATGTGAAATTGAATAATATGTTTATTTTAAACTGCATACCCTATATTAGATGCCGTATTCTGGAAGATATTTAAATTATATTTCATTCCGTATAAGTATTTTCCATATCTTAACCCAGCGGTTATTAAGTAAATTTAAGAACACCACTTTTTGTTTGAATCTTTAAATCGCAATTACAAACAATTAAATGCAATGGCTACTTTGACGAAAACGAGCCTATTGTACAAAAATATGTAAAAATGGGTATTTACAGAATATCATGGGAATTTATATTTACAGAATAACATGTGTATTGAGAATGTTAACATGGAATTGAAGAGATTTTAAATATCTTCCATTATAAAGAATAGAATATCGAGTATGTCATTTAAAATAAGAACACTCTGTGTGATTAAATGATAAAAATGTGAATTTTATTAATGAAACTATCTTGACTAAGATATTTAAGTATATTGCCGGTGTTCGTGATGTGTTGTACATAACCACGACATAGGTACTTAATTCTAATTTTTAAAGCTTACAAATTAGGAAATCTTTAAATATTTAAAAAATGAAATATATATAGGTATAGGAAACCCTAATAAGAATTGAAAGCTAAGTAAATTTTCTACTCGATAGACTAGTAAGATACAGGGTGTTCTATTTAAAATAAGTAAGTTATTACAGCTTGAATTTGTTAATAGAACAATCTAATATTTTGACCACCCTGTAAAAAGATAGGTATAGGAAACCCTAATACAAATTGAAAGCTAAGTAAATTTTCTACGCGATAGACTAGTAAGATACAGGGTGTTCCATTTAAAATAAGTAAGTTATTACAGCTTGAATTTGTTAATAGAACAATCTCATATTTTGACCACCCTGTAAGAAATTTTGTTGCAGTGAGCATCTTTTTAAGTATGCTAAATAGTCTATTATTAAGATCCAAGAAAGAATTTGTTACTGCTTCTTAGATTCGTAGATATCTATTTTTTTCTAAAACCTTACATTTTTATAAAAATCGAAATAAATCAAAACCCCCTGTATTTAGGTATAGGGAACCCTTATGAAAGTATAGCTTATTTTTTAACGTCAATTCAATAATGTCATCAGATATAGGGCATTCCATAAGAAAAAATATAACTTTGATATACCACTCTTTTTTGGAACACCCTGTATAATTCACATTATTTTTAGGTTGTAGTATTAAAGGCCCTGTATATTTCTGTGAAGAAAATTTTTTAAAATATCAAGTGGTTTTCCGTACAGAGACCGAGGCGAATAAGATGAACCACCCTGTATATATATATATATATATATATATATATATATATATATATATATATATATATATATATATATATATATATAGTAATTTTTGAATAACGGCGATTCGGTCAGATGAAAGAAAACTCTGTCTGTTTTAAGTATCAATATTTCGTCTCTATTTGGTGACCTCTTCAGGAGAAAACTGTAAATTTATTAATAAGTATTAGATATGGACAAAAGTTAAATATGTCATTACTTACAACTATAAGGGCCGTTTGTTCGAAAGATAATCAACAATGATCATTATCAAATATTTAATTACTGTCACCAACTGTCAATGTCAACTTTGTTTGGGTTGCTGAAAACATAATATGAAATTACTTAATCAATTATGTTAATAATTGTTATGTTAATTGATTAAATAATCTCATAATTTTAATCAAGTATGTTTTCAGCAACCCAATAAAAGTTGACATTGACAGTTTTGGTGACAGTAATTAAATATTTGATAGTGATCATTGTTGATTAGCGTTCGAACAACCGGCCCTTAGAGTAATAATTTAAATTTCTTTAACATTATCTTGAACATTGATTTGGGAATTGACAGATTTTATTTTGACATATTTGGGAGTTATAGTTATTATAATGTTATGAATTACCTAAATATTATGAATTTAGCTTGTTTATTTATAAAATTAATTTTCGTATAACTTGGGTCCAACCCATTAAATGGTTTTAGTGGCAGATTTTGATAATTAGTTAAAAGCTAGAATGAATAATTTCCTAACACAAAACAAAGACAAAAACAAAGTTTAAATCAAAACAAATGCAAATTTTATGGAAGTAACTTGTATATTCGCGTCAACACGTTAATGAATGATATTTCTCTGTGGCCATGAAATTTATTGTGAAGATTTCATTAATTTGGGGCCCCTCCTAGGAGCGTGTGGAAGTGCACTACTGGTTTTATTATAAACAGGTTCTGAAACTATTTTCTTATGGCATGTTTAAGTTAAATATTTTATATGGGATTAAACCACAATTGATTGTAATGAGAATCAACTTGTCAAATTGGTATTACCACCTAACTCCAATTTATAAACATTTACAAGCCATTTACAGATTGGAAATCAAAACGCCAAAACAAAAATGTAAAATGTAATTCTCATTACAATCAATTTTGGTTTATCCCCCTCTGTGCTTCAGTGGCAAGAGAGTCTTTGGATTCAGGGGTAGTGAGTTAGAATCTCATCAGGGGTAGAAAATTTTTCATTTATTAAAAATTAATAAGTGAAAATAGTTTCTATCCGTATGTGATCGGTACTCACCAGAGGGACCTCAGACGTTTGGATACAATTAGCGTATCTTTGTAAAGACAATGAAGTCGACTTTTCAAAGTAACAATACTTTTACTCAACACACACTACACTAGGTATAGGAAAAATCAAACAATAAGGAATGCACGTAATTTTCCCCTTGTTGCCATATTCTAAATTTGAAATATAGGGAATAATCGATTTTTTTATATGTCATTCTTATTACAGCGAGCATTTCATTGGCTAGAATTAGTGACGAGTTTATATGACGTCAGTATTATATTTGGTTAGATTGTAAATGGTAACTGACGTCTGTCATAATTTTGGAGTTAATTATTATATTGCCAAATTATTAAAAAACTTTATTGAAAAATCGTTTGTAAAATGTATAAAAATTATTATTAAAATCAGTTAAAGGGCTACATCGCAGAACATTATCGATTTTCTTACAAAACCATCATCAGTGTTAAAAAATGAACAGGTTGAATGCTAGCTGAGCCACCAAAGAAATATCAGGGTGAGAACTCTTTAAATGGTATGTAGTTAAGTTATAAATGCATATTTGCTTGAAATTCCATAGGAAGGATAAAATTTATAAGGAATTATGCCCTTAGGTAAAGTATGACATTTCCACACGTGGGATGTAAAGAGAGTTGTTTTGTCTGACCTCTTTTAACCAGTTGCCATCCAACTGTCGTCATGTAGAGACAAAACAACTCACTGTTTATTTTAAACACTGATGATGATAAAGACAAAGAGAAACAGTGTAGCCGGTAGTTGCTGTGGTAAATAAATATATGTTTTTAATTTGCCAACAGCGCTTTCCTGCTAAACTTAACGGTAGCGAAAAATCTAATATACGAGGAAAACTTTGTTGATTTTGTTTGCCGTCAAGTTTGTTCACGTGGATTATGATGTCATTAAATCTATGACGTGTATGCCTAATTGTTTGACGTTTTGTTTATCTGATTGCAAAATCAACTGTACCATGCCAATGGCAGCTAATCTGGAAAGCTCAACGTAGGTGACGCTCGTGTAGTTGGAGGTCATGTCAACTTACGTCAATACTTCAAATCAATCTATTTCCAAGTAAATATTGCATATTTGTTTCGCTGTGTGAATTAAACTTGAGAAAATAAAATCCCTCAATGTTGTGCTGTGCATTTGTGCTCATCGAGAACATCAGGACACAGGTTTCCGAAAGATATTCTGATGAGAAAAAAGTGGATTGTAGCAATAAGAAGGAATAAATATGTGCCGAGAATAAATGCAAGTATCTGCAATAAACATTTTGTTGAAACAGATTACGTATTGCCCCCAGATTCGACTGTAAAAAATAGAATACTTCACTATAAAATTCAGATCAAAATTTATTATAAACGCACGGATTAAGATATGCAATTTTATATACATTCACACTGTTGCCACATCTACAATGACCTTTTATGGAGTGAACATGTAAAAAAATTTATATTTGAAGTAATAATATAGAAAAATGTGAAATACTAATTATTGTTAAATAATTCTCAAGTTCTCAATATTTTTTAGTGACTACCTAAAACATAACCTGACCAAACCTAACCTAGCGTCATCGAAAATAATATAAAAAAGTTAATATGTAACTGAACATTCTAGTGACATATTATCTTTAAAATATGCTTTAAAATGACTAAAACATAACCTGAGCAAACCTAACCTAATCGAAAATAATATAAACAAGTTAATAACTGAAAATTAAAGTGACCCAGTACCATTCAAATATTCTTTACTGACTAAAACATAACCTGATCAAACCTAACCCTAATTTTTTCTAATTTCACCTTAAATTTAAGGTCGTCTTTCACGTAGACAAACACCCAAATAATTATACTTAATTAAAATTAACACATTCTATATTTCCATAAGGAATTATAATTTTTTTAAATAAGACAACATTGCAGAATCAACTGCGCTCAACCCATGCTTAAACTAAATTTACACCAAATGCGCAACTGCCATGGCGGCCATATTTTGAAAATATCACATTTTTAAATAAGATAAACACAAAAATTAATGCTGAGCGCACTTAATTGTGAATTTTAAATTGATAAAAAAAGTAAGGCAGATCGCACATATCATATTATACACAGCTGTAAGACTCGTGTGGGGAGTGAATCAATACCAAATAAATACCCTCTGAGCTATAGAAATAAAACATTGAGACGATTATTAATATAGTTTATCATTCGATAAGTGCTTCCTTTTTCCAGTAACTCTCGCATCCCTTCTTAATTCGTTTTTTCAACGCACAAACAGTCTCCAAGATCCGTATATTTCGGCCATAATTTATTATTTATTAAATCGTAATAAAAAACACCATATACAAACTTCACGAATAGTCAAAACTTTGACCTCCAACTACACTAGCGCCGCCAGGCGGGAGCAACGGCGTACATAGGTGCCATTGTAATTAGTTGTCGAGGCATTAACCTAAATAAAAAATAAATTTGGATTAATCTATTTTTTTTAATTTTTGTCGATTTTTATTTCTTAGTTATGATTCTAATACTAATTTAATACACTAAGATAAATAAAGAAGCTAAAAAAAGAGAGAGAAAAATGATATAAACAGAAAATAGATGAGGAATTGCAAAGAATAGAGCTGGTAAGAGAACAATTGCATATGGAAGTAAGATGGAAAGTACTTAAAGACACTCTATACAAAGCAACAGAGAAAATTTGCGGAAAAAAGTGTATAAATAAATATCACAAGAGAACAGAATGTTAGAGCCAAGTAAAAAAAATAATAAAAAAAATGTCAACAGTATAGAGATGAAAATAACAAAGCAGAATATATTGAGAAACGTTATAGAGCAAAAACGTAAGGAAGTGAAAAAGCGGAGATGGAAAGAATTCGGAAGAGAATTGGAAGCTAATTACAAAACAGATAATAAAAAATTCAGGGAAAAAAGGTAGGGAACAGTATGGAATCAGAGATAAAAATAACGAATTGAAAATAGACACTACAGAAATAGTAGAAGTATAATACGTTAATAAGTACAATACAAACAAGAAGAAGTAGAAAGAAATGAAGCAGAAGGAAATAGACCAGAAGAGAAAGAGAAACCAGAGAAAATAATATATAAGAGGCTATAAAGAATAATAAAATTGGAAAAGAGGCGGGAGAGCCCCAAATAAATCCAGAAATGATAAAATGGATGGGAGAAAAGGGAGAGGACTGGCTATTACAGATATTCAAGGGAGCTTGGAGTACAGAGAAAATCCCTAAAAACTGGAAGAAAAACATAGTTCTACCAATATACAATAAAGGACAACATAATGAATGTGAGAATTATAGAGCAATATGCTTGTCATCGGTCGGTTTCAAGGTGTATACCAGATTTATAGAAAAGCGCCTAAGATCAGTGATAGAGAAAGAAATGGAAGACGAATAGGCTGTATTCAGATCAAACCGTCAAACAAACGGTAACTAGTATGGTATAACTAGACCCAAACCCAGACATCCAAAGTGAAAGTTATTCTCCAACACCAAATTGTTCCATATGGTCCACATAATGTTCAGAAAAAAGTCACACCATTTTGAGCGTCGGGTTTGGGGGGAGAGGGGGGAGAAATCGGTAAATTCGTAGTTTTTTTACGTTTTCCATCAATATGCGGTTTAGCATGAACAACCTTCTATACAAAAATGTTCTACATTCAATTTAAAATAAAAAAGGGTCTATGCATAATCCTTCTAAAATGAACGGTTCCAAAGTTACGGGAGTAGTATAGTATAATTGGTCCAAAAAAGGCCTAACCCAGACATCCAAAGTAAAAGTTTTCCTCCAACACCAAATTGTTTTATGGTCCACATATTGTTCAGTAAAAAGTTACACCATTTTGAGCGTCCGGTTTGGGGGGAAATGGGGGAGAAGTCGGTAAATTAGTAGTTTTTTTTTACGTTTTTTGTCAATGTTTCTAAAACTGTGCTGTAGCGTAAACAATGTTCTACATCAAATTTAGAACAAAAAAGGCCCTACACATAATTGTTATAAAATCAACGGTTCCAGAGTTACGGAGGGTGAAAAGTGGAGGTTTTTGACACTTTTTATGTTTATTGGGAAATTTTCTTCAACAGGATTGTGTTTTGTAAATAAAATTTGCTATTTCAGTGGCCGATGGTATGTTAGTGATAAGCCCTTGAAGAAACGTCAACCTCAGAAACTAAAAGCATCATCAATTGCCCAAAAAATATTTAAAGTATCGAAAACCTCCACTTTTCACCCTCGTAACTCTGGAACCGTTGATTTTATAACAATTATGTATAGGACCTATTTTGTTTTAAATTTTATGTAGAACATTTTTGTATAGAACATTGTTTACGCTAAAGCATAGTTTTAGAAATATTGACTAAAAACGTAAAAAAACTACTAATTTAACGACCTCTCCCCCATCCCCTCCCCAACTCAAAATGGTGTAACATTTTACTGAACAATATGTGGACCATATAGAACAATTCGGTGTTGGAGGAAAACTTTTACTTTGGATGTCTGGGTTAGGCCTTTTGTTGGACCAATTATACTATACTACCTCCGTAACTTTGAAACCGTTGATTTTAGAAGGATTATGCATAAGACCTTTTTTATTTCAAATTTAATTTATAAAATTTTTGTATAGAAGGTTGTTTATGTTAAACCACATAGTTTTAGAAATATTGACGAAAAACGTAAAAAACTATGAATTTACCGATTTCTCTCCCCCCCCCCCCAAACCCGACGCTCAAAATGGTGTGATTTTTTTCTGAACATCACGTGGACCATATAGAACAATTTGGTGTTGGAGGATAACTTTCACTGGATGTCTGGGTTATGCCATCTGTTCGATCATTTGTATCATACGAAACGTAAAAGGAATATAATAGAGAGACAATGACGTAACGGGGATGAACTATTTCTTATGTTCGTTGATCTGAAGGCGGCATTTGATGCAATAAACAGAGAAATAATGTGGAAAATACTTTAAAATTATAAAACACCAAAAGAGATGATAAAAGTCACAAAATATATACCTACATACGGAAGTAGAAGGCCCAGTACAAATAAATGGGGAAAGATCAGGCACGTTTAAATGGGATACGGGAATTAAACAAGGATATGAACCAGGTCCTCTCCTATTTATATTAGTCATGGATACTTAAATGAAAAATACAAAAGATCAAATAAGAAACCTTCAATATATACATAGTAGGATACAAAAACTTAATTGCAGTAACGATCAACTTATAATATAACGATCAACATATTAAACAATCTTTTGTTACCCCGTATATCGCAGTAACGAAATTTGTTATTGTATAATTACATGTGCGGGCTCCTAATTTAGTTCACGAATTGCAAATCGTAAACAATATTTTTGGGCAATTGCATATTGCATATTATTTTGCTGACTAAATAAAAACCTTTGTTAGTTGGTCGTGTGGGCTATGACCCAATTCAGATTGTCGCTATGAGAAAGCATTCACTAGAATCATTAAATCGAGTCAATTCAACCAGTCAAGATGTGGCTTTAAATACATTCATTCTAATCACTTTCAAGAGACATGTAGTCTCATATGATTATCAGTTCAAACATCAAACGAATCGGTCAGTAAAGTAGCGTCCTTATGTCTCCCGGGAAGTTAGTGTAATTTACAGAAATAAATTATCATCTTTAATTTGGTGTTTCACTAAGGGCGATAGATCCTACAGCTGAGCCGAAGGGTTTTTATACAACTTTCTATACGCTGATGATATAGCTTTAATCACAGGCATAGTAGAAAAAATGCATAAACTAATAGACGTTTGGTAAAAAGATATACAGAACTTAAAATGGAAATGAATCTCATAAAACAAAACCTATGATAATAAATGAAGATGAGAAAAAAGAAAGGAATACCAACATAATAGTAAAGGAACACGTAATAGAACAAGTATCTGCTTTTGAATATTTGGGAAATATAATAACAGATGATGGGAAAGCGGACCTGGTAATAAGTAACCATGAAATCCTTTATAAAAGGTATATTTGTTAAAAATCCCTATATAGGGCTACATCATAAAACAAACAGAACTAGTTTTCAATCGGTTGACCGATCATCATCGGTGTTTCTTGAATCATACATGCTAACCACCAAAGTAAAAATATTAGGGTAAAAACCCTTTAAAATTAATCCGTCATAGGAACATATAAAATTGATGTGATTTTATATATGGATGTACAAAATATCCAATGTTTCACGCCCTAGGTACCATTAAGTTAAATATGACTTGTTCACATCATGGCTGTGTAGAAGCAAGTCACTTGCTCAAACTAGTTGTTTTTTGTTTTTCAGGGCCGTAACTACCATTGGGGCAACCAGGGCAGTGCCCAGGGCCCCCGGCCAAGGTGGGCCCCGCTGGGGCCCTCGTTTGATTGGCCGTGCATAGATTTTAACGAGGAAAATAAAAATATGTATTTTAAAAGCCGATCCCAACGAAATATTTTCAAATGACACAATTTTAAAAAGACCTTACAGTGGCACCCTAGACCTCAACATAAAGTTAAGGAGGATAAGCAGGGGCCCCCGAGACCTTAACATAAAAATTTTAAATAATTAAACCTAAGACCTTAACATAAAAAATTTAAATTATTAAACCTAAAATGTCATTGGAAGAGGAGGCCCGGGCTAAGCTGTGGCCCGAGACCTTTCGTAAAGATATAAATTGTTACTGAGGAAATTAGTCATTTTGGCGAAATAAAAACTAAAATGCAACCGGAATAGGGGCCCCCGGTCCCAGCTACTTTGTCTTGCCCAATTTACCCCAGACTACATCTTGGTACGTGAAAGGAACCACATTGTAGTCGAACAATGTAATTAACATTATAGTATATTTTTTATGAAAAGAGAAAAAATGTTATATTGATGGTACTTGCAAAATTATTTAGCTTAAAATAAGGTGTTTTTAAATTTTTTTGTGTAGGTCAACTAAATCAGCAATATGTAGGTACAAGGAACTTGAGTCATGGAATGCATTAAAATGAGTTTTCAAGGGGTTAAATATCAAACATTTTTCCGGACCCCCCATTACGCTGGGAGGTAAACCCCAAACTCCCCGGTATGTCCCCTGGTAGATCACGTTTGCCCCGGGGCCCCCAACATCGTAGTTACGGCCCTGTTGTTTTTCTGTTTATATTTCGAAATGTTATGACTCTGCTAAAAGATTATATTTCACTTAAACCTTTTTTAACAGGTTTAACATTACTTGGTCTCCCTTTCATTTTTCTAATTTTATTTTTAGATTTCGCAAATTCCCCAACTGATTTTATTTCAGTCCTTTCTGATTCATATAAGTTGTTAATATGTGACATAATACCTTCGCCTTCCTTTCGAATATTATCACATTTATTGAAAATTGTATTTGAAATTATTATTGTATTTATTTGTTGTTCGGACAATTTAGCCTTGTTTATTTTATGTTTCTCGGTAAATTCAGTATCCTCAACTATTACGATAATTTCTCTTTGAAAAGTTTCAGTGTGCAAACATTTTGCTGTGCACTACAAACTTTATTTAACTTTTCAAAATTTAAATTTTCCGCCATAGCATCACTTGACATGTGGACATTTATTTCTTTCACATTAATTTCTTCGGTACTGTTTATATTAATTTTAACATCTTCTACAGCAGAATTATGCTGTTCTGACTATATTACATGAGTCTTTACATTTATATCTTTAACAGCTTTAATACATTCCGTATTTTCTGTATTTGTGTTAAACTGTTCTATTTCTTTTAAGTCAGTTTTAACACTTTTTGTCTCTTGTACAACCATTCTAACTGTATTTTGGTCTGTACCCTCGATATCATAAATTTCTTGAACTTCTTTATGTGATTGAGTTATTAAATCTTCAACCTTTTCATCTGTATTCTTTTCCTCGGGCGTCTTTCTTCCCGACTCAAAATCAGTTTCTTCTGCAGTTTTGGTTGGCCCTAATTCCTTGAAATTAAGCTCGACTACAGAAACTTATACATTGTTATTAGTTGAATTTGGTTCATTGGTGTTTGTTTCAACCAATTTCAATTCCTTTTTAATACTAATAGTTTGCTCTGTGGCTTTAGTTTTAGGTACTTCAGTATCTCTAGGCATCTGTCGCCTACAGAATATACTTAGTACTTCTATCTTCGGGATATGCTCTTGCTGTGCTACCCCTGACATTATCCAACCGAATTTAGTGTTTTGGGCGAGCAAACCATTCTTCGTTCGATCTACTCCGTCAAGTAATATCAAACTATATGCTTTGGCTCCTAATAGAATATCTATTGAACTTGTTTCATTAAAATTTGGATCCGGCAGGACTAAGTTCCTAGGATTCCTCTCTTTTATCTGTATCTCCTTCTCCGGTGGATTCTTTGTTATTTTTCGTAGCACAAGTGCTTCGGTCTACATTTTAAATTAATTTTTGAAATGTGCCGTTAAGTTTAATGTCACGCACCAATTCCAGATATCTGAGCGTGGACAGCCTTTCTTTTTATTCCGAGACTTGTAGCGGCCTGCTCTGTAATGAATGATGACTGCGAGCCTTGGTCAATCAATGCTCTCATCAATTGTGAGCTTCCTTTTGAGTCTCTTTCTCGTACTAATGCCGTTGCAAGTAGCACTTCTTCATTCTGATGACTTAAACAGCTCACAGTATTCTCTTGTCTCCTTGACGATCCGTCGTAACTGTTCTCACCTCTGGTCCCACTAGAATTGGGTCTCTTTTGTGGCCTTCTGTTTTCAGAATTCCTTCTGTTATAATACTGACCTTCTGACATGTGTATTAATGAATGGTGCTGTCCACCACATTTTGCACATCTATAAGAGGAATAACATGGTACTTCCCCTTTGTGTAGTAGGCATCTACCGCACCATCGCTTTTCCTTTACGATTTTGTTTCTTTCGCGTACTTGTAGACTTAGAAACTTTGTACATTTGAACAGTTTATGTTCTTCATGACATACCACACAGGTTATCTTCTTCTTTGCCTGTTGTTTGTGATCTGTTCCTTTCCTTTCTGTTTCCAACATCTCTAATGTCTGGAATCTTCTTTGTAGGAATTCCTGTGTTGACTTATAGGTCGGAATGTCCCTACTGTCTTGAATTGACGTTTCATATAATCTCCTGGTTTCTGTGTCCCACTTTAACATGCTTAAACTTGCTATAAGAGGGCTCCAGGACTCTGTCATTATACCTAGTCCACTAATCGCTTCTAAACATTTGTGGAGAGTATCATGTAATGTTTTCAGCGCCTTTGCTGACGCTTCTTTTATCTCAGGAGCCTGAAGTATCTTGTCTATTAATATAAATACATTCATCCTTGGGTTATCGCACGTATCTTGCAACATTTTCCATCATTGTAGTTTGTTTCCGTCGTGTTTAAATGTTGTATTATTCTACTTGCTTCTCCTCGGATACTTGTCTTCAGATACTGCATTTTTTCCACATTTGATAGCTGGTTATTCTCATATGTATCAAACGTTTAAAAATATCATAGAATGTTACCCAGGATCCATACCTTCCCTCAAAACAGGGTAACTTCACTTGGGATAATACTATGTTTTCTTTCTTGCATCCTTCCGCCTCCATAGCCCAATAAATGACAGTTTTGGAGTGTAATGTCCAGGGGCAACTCCGAATTGCATGAAAATTTAGATTTAAGTTCTACTTACCCTCCACTTCAAAGTTGAATTTGTGCTGTTGGTTGCTTTTACTTGGGGGGTGACATTTACCCCTTCTCGGGGGTGAAAAACGCGTGTTTAAAATAAAGCCGGAAATGGATAAATTGACTTATTTTAAGCACCTTTTGTTCTATGAAGTTTTTTTACGTAAGTCAATACTTTTCGAGTTATTCGTGATTTAAAATGTTGATTTTTCGACAAAAAACTACGTTTTCTGACCGTTTTTCCCAAATAACTCAAAAAGTAAACATTTTATCGAAAATAAAAATTTTTTTAGCAAAAGTGTAGCCTATAAAAAACGAAGAAAATGGTGTACTGTACCAGTAAAGTCTACAAATTGAGTAGAAGCAAAGTTGTAGCTCATGAAAAATACGTTCTTATTCGTCTTATTCCAAACCGAATAATTCAACGCGAAATCACCGAAGAAAGAAGCGTTTTTCGGGAAAACCTTATTAACGTTTTTAAAGTATCGAAAAAAGCTTATTATTTGTTTTTACAAAAGTTTACAGCATCAAAAATAAACGAGTTACACTGAAAAAAAAGTTGGCAACTTTTTTTTGGTAAAAAAAATCGTGAAAACCTCCCTATATTTAGCACCATAAATTAAATTAATCGTTTGACTTTATCATCTATTTTAACTGTATGCGTATTGTTTATATGATCTGTAAGTTTGATTGGTTTGAAGTGCTTATTTTTGAAAACATTTGCTTTTATAGTAAAAAAAATTTTTCTAAAAATTTTTGAAAAATTTCATTTTTTCAAAATAACTTAAAAAGTATTAGTGATAAGAAAAATATTAAAGAGTAAAAAAATGTAAGTTTTGCTATTATAAATATGCTAGTTTCATTTTGTTTCTCAGTAAGACAAAAATTGGTTAAGATATGGCTGTTCAAAATTTGCATACACTCGTAATTAGTAACCCTTTCAAAAATAAACACTTTAAACCGGTGAGACTGACAGATCATATAAAAAATAGATAGGTAAGTAAATTGTTTGCAAAGCGGTGACGATTAATTTCATTTGGGGGCTAAACACGGCGAGATTTTCATGATTTTTTACAAAAAAAAGAGGGCCAACTTTATTTTGAGCGTAACTCGCTTATTTTTAATGCTAAAACTTTTGTTAACTATTAAAACAAAGCTTTTTATAAACACTTTAAAAAAGTTTAAATGGGGTTTTCCCGAAAAGTGCTTAATTTTTCGGTGATTTCACCTTGAAATATTCGATTTGGAATTAGACGAATAAAAACGTATTTTTCATGAGCTACAACTTTGTTTTTATTTTATTGATAGACTTTACTGATACATCATTTTTTTTTGGGTTTTTTATAAGCTACACTTTTGCTAAGGATATTTTTTTCGATGAAATATTTACTTTTTGAGTTATTTGCGAAAAATCGTCTGAAAACGTAGTTTTTTTGTCGAAAAATCAACATTTTCAATGGCAAATAACTCGAAAATTATTGACTCACTCTATAGAACAAAAGTTGCTTAAAATCAGTCAATTAATCCATGTCCGGTCTTACCTTGAACGTATGTTTTTTCACCCCCGAGAAGGGGTGACTGTCACCCCCCAAGTAAAAGCAACCAACGCCACAATTTCAACTTTGAAGTGGAGGTTAAGTCGAACCTAAATCCAAATTTTCATGCAATTCGGAGTTGCCCCTGAAAATTACACGGTATCGCCGAATTTCCCGTTCATTTACTGGGCTACCAATCTCTTATTTTCTTTTATGATCGACCGCACTTTTCTTTTCATCATATAAAATCTTTCTATTTCACCTTCTTCTAGTGCATCCTGGTTATTGTCCACAGTTATTTCCATTATTAAAGCATCTATTTTTTGTACCTCTTCTTTTGAATCCTTATATCTTCATCGTTTTCGTCGTCTTCCAATAAATGATGAAGATTTTCCATCCTAATTTCTACTTCTCTAATTTTTGTCGAAGACTTGTATGAATTTTTAATAAATTCCTCTAACGTCTTTTTCGTTTCTTCAGATTTTTTTTGTACTTATTCGTAATAGTTAGATGTAAAATATTTATCATCTTTTGAACCCCTTTCTATAATTTCTGTGTTTTGAACTTCAAAGTCGCTCCACAGTTCCTGTAGTGTCTGTTTTTTTATGTTTAGGGATTCTCTCGTACGTTTTTCTTTCTTTAATTTTTTTAAGTTATTCAAAAACTTAGTTATTTCTTGACCTAGCCTTTCCTGTTCTGTATTATAATCTCTGCAACTCAAGAATTTCCGCCACAAAAAATCATAGCATGTGATCTGTCTTTAAAAAGACAACCAAATGCAACCGTGGCAGTAAAATTCTCGCGCTAGAGACTCCATAGTAAATCACGAGGGAAAACCAGGAAAAACCTCGTGATACTATCCCGACATCGTAAGTATTTGGGCTTACATTTAGTTTACCTACTCTCAAATCTAATACCAAATTCCGACTTTAATATAGATATGCTATTTTAAATTATAAATAATATTAATAATACATAGATATTATACAGTGAGCACGTAAAGGTTGGAATTAATTCATTTTCTCGAGAATGGACGATTTTGGAAAAAAATCCCGAAACAGGTCACTTTTTATTTTTAAATCACGACTTTTTGGCATATATATCATACTCGTGACGTCACCCATCTGGGCGTGATGACGTCATCGATGATTTTTGTAAATAATAATAGGGGTCGTGTGATAGCTCATTTGAAAGGTAATTCAATTCTCTATTCAGTAATATAAACAATAACATAATTATTTATACAGGGTGTCCAAAAAACTTTTTTGGATTAAATTTATTGACACAAAAAGAAGAATGTATGTAATTTATTTAATTCAAAATACATTTTACTGCTCTTAGAAAACAGAAAAAAGTGTTTATTTGAAAAATAATCATGGCTTTTCGCTTAAATTAAATGTTCAAACTGTCACGAGGCTGGTGGGTGGCTTTTTTAATATTGAATTTAAGCAAAAAAACATCATTTATTTGCTAAATAAACATGTTTTCCTGTTTTCTGATAGCAGTAAAATGTATTTTGAATTAAATAAATTACACACAATCGCCTTTTTATGTCAATAAATTTAATTCAAAAAATTTTTTTTGACACCCCGTATAAATAATTATGCTAATGTTTATATTGCTGAATAGAGAATTGAATTACCTTTCAAATGAGCTATCACACGGTCTCTATTTTCATTTAAAAAATCATCGATGACGTCATCACGCCTAGATGGATGACGTCACTAGTATAATGTATATGTCAAAAAGTCGTAATTTAAAAATAAAAATTGACCTGTTTCAGGATTTTTTTCCAAAATCGTCCATTCTCGAGAAAATGAATTTATTCCAACCTTTACGTGCTCACTGTATACATAATACTAAAATATAAAATATGTAGTAGCTCGATATGTTACTGACTTACTAATCGTGGTATTTTCTTTCTATTGACTTCCTCTTTTAGTATGGATAACCACATCCTACTGCATTCTACCGAGGAATTTGCGACACAATTCGTTCCATTTAGCATAATTAGAGCAGCTTCTTTGATTTTTCTCTTTTTACTATCTGTTTCTTTCATGACTATACTTGAATCTCTCAGTTATTAATTAGTTATTACATTTGAATTAGTGCGTACCTTTGTTCAAATATTACTATTTTAAGTAAATAGGTATACAGAATAAATATTTCAATAAAATATTAGTAAAAGTTTGAAGTTTAAGTTGCTTTAATAATCTTTTTAATTTATCAAAAAAAATGCACTGCCCTAAATGATAAAAAAAATATTCAAACACTTACAGTTTTATCCCGACGTTCACTTGTATTTCACCGGGTGGGCCTGGAAACCGCTCCTACTTAGAACTGCAACTGGAACTGGTGAGCTGGATCTCTGGATGCCGCTAGATTTTTCACCTCCAAACAGCTGGAACAGTCGAACAGTAGACTTAAGGACTGCTATTTAGGTTCTCTGGTGCTCAAAGGTTCTCGTAAGGCTCCTACTCCTAATTTCGGTGCTTTCTGGTCTCGTTTTTATTTTTTTCTTTTCTCCACACTTCGAATTCAATCGTCGATCTTGTACGGAACTGGAGAACAGCTATTCAGGTGGCTAACGGTCGTCTCCTTCGAAGCTCCAATCCAATTAACGCCCTTTTGATGTTGTTTTGTCGAAGGACCAACTGGACAATTCGATGTAAATATCAGGTTCGAATTGTTTTCTAATGCCGTGTGTCCGTTTCTTCTCGATCGACGATGGTAAATAAATGTTTGAAGTGTGGAGTAAAAATATGGTTTTATTGACAGCTACTGACAATTACACTATAGTTGTTAGTTAGGTAACTTTCTATAATAGACTGCCCTTAATGACAACTACTGATAATTACATTCAGCGTAACTTCAAGCAATGACTTACGCACTTGTTAATGAGGTAACTATTCTAAATAGACTGCGACTCAAAATAGTCCCTTAGGCTTATTTATAATCTCTAAAAATATACACATCATCAATAAGTTGCATGGTAACAAGAACTATGAACTTGCAACTACAGTTTAATCGAGGAAGCTATTGCAAAACTAGGAAGTACAAATGGAAATACCACGATTTGGCAATTTATTTAGGTTGCAGAAAGTTCACTGGACTCTAATAATTAAACTGTTAATCAATATGTTTCACAATTATACACGGTGAAACTATAAAAGTTTAGGAAGTTAAGAATAATGTGAGATTACAAATTAAGGGATTAATTTGTGATTGAACAGTTACGTTGTGTTTTTTTACATACAGTGCTAGTCAAAAGTCCGTCCGTCCCCCCTCGTATCTTTTGAACGGTTATACTTATGATAGTGAAATTTGGAGGGAGGAAATAAACGGACGTAGGCTTCTCAACTAGTCATAACAGGTGACGTAATAGTGACATATGACGTAATAATGACAGATGACGTAATAGTGACAGATGACGTTACAGAGCCACTGTGACCGATAATTTTAAATGGGAACTTATGGCAAGTGATACCTCGTTTAATATAACATTGTAGTTTGGCATTGAATTAAAAAAATTCAAATGTGTGCCTATGTTTTTTTTGTCAAAAAAGTCGACGTTTTTCAGTTATCTAGTAGTTTTTACGTCAACTTCAACCTTTTTGACAAGTAACCATAGGCGGTAGTTTGAATTTTTATGAAGTAAATGCGAAACTACAATTTTATATTTATTTCATTTATTCATCAAAATGAGCTTAAACTCAAACAAACTTAGTAAGACTGAATAGGTATTTTCAATACCTTTCAAACGAGGTATCACTTGCCATAAGGTCCTACTTAAAATTATCTGTCATGTGGCGCTGTAAAGTCATCTGTCACTATTACGTCACATGTAATGACTAGTTAAGAATCCTACGTCCGTTTATTTCCTCCCTCCAAATTTTCTTCTTCTTCACGTGCCATATCAGAATTATCCGACGTTGGCGATCACCATTGCGAAGGCTTCTCGATCTTCTGCAATATGGAATAATTGTCCTGCATTTGATATCTGAGTCCATTAACGAATGTTTTTTAACCAAGAAACTTGTTTTCTTCCTACACCTCTACGGCCCTCTATTTTGCCTTTAAGGATCAGTTGTAATATTTTATATCGACTTCCCCTCACTATATGTAACAGATAAGACATTTTTCGATGTTTAACAGTCTTTAGCAGTTCTCTATCTTTGTTGACCTTCCTTAGTACGTCTTCATTAGTTTTTCTTGCTGTCCAGGGTATCTTCAGCATCCGTCTATGCATCTACATTTCCAATGCTTCAATTCTGTTCATGATCGATACTTTTAGCGTCCACACTTCTGCACTATACAAAAGTACGGACCAAACATAGCACTTGACCATTCTTTGTCTTAGTTCTAAACAGCGATGATTATTGCAAAGAAATGACTTCATTTTCATAAAAGTAGTTTTAGTCATTGCTATTCTACGTTTTATTTCTATGTCTGAATCTAGTTGGTCCGTTATCACAGTTCCCGAATATGTCATTTTGTGAACTTTCTCAACTTGGACTCCGTTTAATTGAAGCTTTGCATCGGGATGTGGGTCACGACTAAACACTAAAAATTTGGTTTTGTTTGAGTTTATTTTAATGCCCATTTCCTCTCCTACCTCGTGAATACGATCAAGCAGAATTTGGAAACCTTCAATATTATCTGACAGAATGACTGTATCGTCTGCATATCTTATCACATTAAGTAGTTCTCGGTTGATTTTTATTCCATATGGCTGTCTCTCAAGAGTCTTTTTAAATAACTGGTCCGAGTAAACATTAAACAATGTTGGTAACAAAATGCAACCTTGTCTGACTCCTCGTTATATGGAGATTTCATCGGTGTAGTTATCTCCAATTTTGACCGTAGCAGTTTGATTCCAGTACAAATTTTTAATGACACGAATATCTTTGTCATCTATTCCGATATTTTTCAGTATTTGCATTAATTTTACATGCTGTACTTTATCGAATGCCTTTTCGAAGTCCACGAAACATGCAAATACATCTTTTCTTTGATCACGGCATTTTTGTAATAGGATGTTAAGCGCAAAAAGTGCCTCCCTGGTACCCATAGCATTTTTATCCAAATTTTTCTATTATAAATATAACCGTTAAAAAGATACTAGGTGTGGGGACGGACTTTTGACTAGCACTGTATATTAAGATTATTTAAAACCATATAGTGAGTTAAAATTTGTAGGAGTGAAAAATTAAAGTTTTATAATGAATTCATTGGTTTATTACTTGGCGTTATTGCCTAAGATCTGTTAGGGATCTTTAGACCTTTTTCTGTTTGAAAGCAAGTCTACTTTATATTTTGCTTTAAATGAAATTAAAATTAAATTAAATTTTAGTTATCATTAGATTTTTAACTATAATTTCGGATGAATAAAATGCTAAATAAAGAGAAATAGATTAAGTAGAGGGCTAAAGAAGAATATTGCAGGTTTTCCTGTGGAACTCTGAGAACATCATTTAGAAAAAAAAATATATATTATAAAAAATTTAAAAAAATACAAAAATAATTATTTATTAGTAGAATTGTTTATTAGAGATTAATATTAGTATTAGTTTTAGTATAAGATACGAAAAAATGACTAACAAAATAAAAAATAGTAAAATTGGCGAATGGATTTAGTGTCCTCAGTCATATAAACCCAAATAAACAACAAAAGAGAAAGAGAAAAATATTTTAATGAAAATGACAGAGAAAGACTAACATTTTATTCGCGGTGTGCAAGTACTTGGAAGGGAATTGAGAAACGATCGTGCGCGAATAATGGAGAAATATTGCAACTTTCTTAAATAATTCATATTGTCAATTGAAATTGTCAAATTGACGTACATTTCATATCTACTGTCATTAAATAAGAAACATTATATGTTGCTCCACAATATTGATATGATATGCAATTATTGTATAAAGGTAAATTTAATTAATTGTATTTTACTTGCAGTACTGCATTTTAATAACTAATTTTGTTTACTACATACAATTGTTTACGTTTTAATAACATAACCTGAATCTTATTTTTTCTTCTTATTATTTTTTTGGGCTATGGCCTTGACAATCATCCAGTAACCAGGACTAATATAATTCGCCAATATAATTAAAAGTGCGAATAAAGTTGCAGAGCGTAGAAATAGGTGTCGCTTTGCCGAACTTGCACGGTCCCAATACAAAAGTATTTTAACAAGTGGTTCTGTGCTGAAGATCCAAACGTTTAATAAACATTGTATGTTTCATACGGCTGATATTATAAAGAATCTTAAAGTTAAATTAAAACTTTCGTCTATATGCTCCAAATAAATTGTAACATACGACATCAGCAATACCTAGCTTGGTTAAGAGAGACTGCAAAAATTCGCATTAATTAGTGAATTTTTGAAACCTATTCTGTATTATAAAGATCGATATCAGAAACAACTCGCCGGTCCATGCAACGGCAACTTTGTGTTAATTGTTTATTTTTGAGACTTTAAAGGGGTAAAATATGCACTTTTTGATTCAGGTTGTTGCGAAGTCTAAAATAGGTACGTGACTTTATAAGATATAGCAATATGGAGATATTAAGCAAAAGCGGATCTTTAGAACGGTCATTTCGGATTTAGAACGGAATTCAGTCGCTATTTAAATTTACACTACTATTGACACCCTCTAAAAAGGTTAGAATAATAAAATTTCGAGCAGCCCGCTATGCAAAGTTAGGCCTTTTTTGTCTAACCCGACTCACAGTGCTTTCAAATGCTGAAATCGTGGTAATTAGCTAAAAACAGTCCCTATTGAGGGATTTTTATATTTACAGTTAAAAGCTTATAACCCACGGATGGTATTAAAGATGAGAAATTTGATCTCGGACTTCCGGTTTTAGAAATGCAACCAGAAGTACTGTTTTAAAGTCATCAGAATAGTACAAGTGATATATTATTCGACGCGCCTTAGCAGGACGAGAACAAATATATACACTTCTGGTTTCATGACTGTCCGTCCGTCCGGAATATAACTCCTCCGTTACTAATACAGATATATGTAATGACAAATGAGGTGTCGAATGGAAGCTTATAACCCAAGGACGGTATTAAAGATGAGAAATTTGACCGAGGACTTTAGGTTTAGAGTTGAAACCGGAAGTACCGTTTTAAAGTCACTGAAACTTAGCAAGATTTGAACAAGTGTATAATTTTGGTTCTTATATCATTTCCGGTTAAAAAGTTCTAACAGAAAGTGCCATATTATAGTCGCAGAAAAAGTATATGACGTATCAATCGAAGCGTATTGAAAAGTCGAGCTTGAATCTTTAGTTCCGGTTTTGAAATTATTTCCATTTAAACAATTATGACCGAAAGTTTAGTAAAAATAACTCAAGATTAGTGAAATAGTATATCCATCGACGCAACGTTATATGGACAAAGAGTTCAAATATCGACTTCCGGTTATACTTTCAATCACTTTGGGTGAAAACCTAAGACTTACGAAGTCCAATTACTTGTTTGAATAGAAAAGTGTAAAATGTCGCATATTAGATGATTTGGGCGGTTGTTGTGTAAATTATGGCGGTTGTACATAAGTATTACGTATTATGCCGCGTCCGCATTGGTAAATTTTTAAAATTTTTCGTGCTTATCAGCTGTTCGTCGCAAATATTTGCGTGCTCGAAGTAAATTGTGCTAGTGTGGACGTGATCGTCGCACAAATCGGACGCAAGCATTTTCGACGCACACAACGCACACGCTCCATCGGTTATCGTTTTCGAGCGAAGATCAAATGATTTGAGCACCGCGTTCTCACTGGTTAGAATTTGCGACGAACCATTAGTTCAATAAACACGAAAAATTTACCGATGCGGAAGCGCCATTAGTTTCTAAATATTGTACTGGTAATGTAGAATAGTAAGAATTTTGGTACATCATACCATCATATGTACATACAGTGGAACCTCGATTACCCGTCAGGGCACCGGACCAAGGGTATGACGGATAATCGGAAAGACGGTTAACAGAACATTAAAAAAATAATAAAAATTTATAGTACAACTCTCAAATTTTATTTATATGTTTTGTTTGATAATATGTATAAGTGTGGATCTGTGTTCGTACAATCGAATCAATTTGGTTTAAATTATTTTGAAATCTTTGTTTTACTTTTGCAACGGCTGAATTTCTTAATCGGCGTAAGATCATGCCATCATGCAATCTACTTCATTGGCCGCTTTTTGTCGAGAATACTACTCAATGAATTGTTGCATGTGCAATGCAGCTTCTCTAGCTTCTTTACGCAAATCTTTGTCAGTTTCAATAGCATTATCGATATCGCCACCGTCTAATTCCAAGTCTTGTGTCAGCTTCTGAATCTGTTTCGTCTACCTCTGTTCCCACGTGAGTAAAAACAAAAATTGTTTACATAAACAAATGCTGTGGTAGCATATCTGTACATTTCAGAGAATTTCGTTTGGCTGATCGCAATGCCAAACAAAATGAATTGTTCACTCAATTTTTGCTGATATGTAGTCAATACAATGTACCGACCCTGACGGTTAACAGAGGTGACGGTTAATGGAGAGACGGATAATCGAGGTTCCACTGTATTATAAAATTTCAAAAAAATATGCGTTTAAAATAAAATTTTCGAATTTATTTCTGCCTATTGGATCTGTCATAGTATGTGACGTATCAATCTAAGCGTATTGAAAAGTCGAGCTTGAATCTTTGGTTCCGGTTTTGAAATTATTTCCATTTAAATAATTATGACCGAAAGTTTAGTAAAAATAACACAAGATTAGTGAAATAGTAGAGAGATATTGCAAATTTAACACAGCATACGTTGCGCTATTTACACCGCGCTATTTTGACAGTATTGACATTTCTCAGACGTGTCATAAATACAGATATTGCTCAACATTTTGGTGGCGGTATTTTTACGGCTCGATTAAGATTAGTTGTTTGTCTAATTTGTATGCAATTTTGGATCAAGATTTAGAAGCTCTCATTTTGGCCAATGCTAATGATGAAAACATCTAGTTTAAAATCTTGCATAACATTCTGGAAGATGAACATACACCTGTTACTATTACATGCTAAAAATAAAGAATTTGATTTAAATGGAAGGAAGGTTTGAATTATCTTCCAAATACAGAGCATGAGAAACAAATGATCCTTAAAATAAAAAAATTCCTGTTGTACACTTCATGTTTTCCTGAACTAACGTCCACTTTTCTGAATAACTAAATTAATTTTGACCTAAAACTTATTTTAATAGACACAAATCGTCATTAGATGTACATCTGATTCGTTTGCTACTGTCTGAGGTACTCATGTTAGAAAATTATTACAAATAAACTTGGTTTAAATGCAAGACAAACAACAAACATAACCTGAAAAGAAAATAGCGCAACGAATACCGCACAGCGTAACGGCTCCCCTAATAACGGCAGGCACTATTTCCAATAACGCAGCGTAAGCCAAATATCACATCTGCGCATGCTCTACTGTCAAAATAACGCGTGCTGTAATACAGCAAGTGCAAAAGTGACTGTGCAATATCTCTCTAGTATATCCATCGACGCAACGTTATATGGACAAAGAGGTCAAATATCGACTTCCGGTTATACTTTCAATCACTTTGGCTGAAAACCTAAGACTTACGAAGTCCAATTACTTGTTTGAATAGAAAAGTGTAAAATGACGCATATTAGATGATTTGGGCGGTTGTTGAGTAAATTATGGCGGTTGTACATAAGTATTACGTATTACGTATTCATTTATGTCGCGTCGGCATTGGTAAATTTTTCGATCAGCTGTTCGTCGCAAAATATTTGCATGCTCGAAATAAATTGTGCTAGTGTGGACGTGATCGTTGCATAAATCGGACGCAAGAATTTTAGACGCACACAACGCACACGCACACACGCTCCATTGGTTATCGTTTTCGAGCGAAGATCAAATGATTTGAGCACCGCGTTGTTTTTCAAACAAATAATGTCTGATTTGTAATCAGCCACCTTAAATTACCAAATTTGGAAAATACTTTGCGTTTTGATTGATATTTTCAATTTCTTTCTGCCACATGGGATCCGCCATTGTGTATGAAAAATATCAGATTCGTAATCAGCAATGCAAAAACCCTTAAGTACGAAAGTAATTACGAAGTGTATGGACAATATACGCTTTTTAACCCTTAACTTGGCGCGCCTATAACCGCTGTAAGAAAAATGTTTTTGCTTACTGGATGTCATTTTTAGAGGGCTCCCTTATCAGAGTCAATTACAGTTTTTTTTCTATTTTAAATTTTTTGACATTTTATTGACATTGTATCCCATAAGATACACTACTAGGCGTACCGTACATTACAATGTACCTCGCAAGACACATTGCCAGGAACACTATAAAACAAGTACTGATGCCCAATAGATACATTGCCAGGTTATTAAAAAAATACCTCCGTATCTAGAAAGATACATTGCCAAGATATATATTTGTAGTTTGGACCAATATATTAAATATTATTGGGCCATTGAATTAAAGCAAAATTATCAAAATTCCACAAAATATAATGAAAACAATAAACAAATCTACAATAAATTGTTCCGCTAAAAGTCTTTAGAATTTTCAAGACTTTCAGTGAAACATTTGTAGATTTGTTTAATGTTGTCATTTTATTTTGTGGAATTTTGTGTTACTTCAATTATGAATAGATGGCTTTTTGTGTAGGGGTTTCAACCATACACGTAGTATTGTATCAATTAATATATAATCATTTACATTTATAAATTATAAATAAACTACAATGATGATAAAACATTTATTTTGAAAACTTAAATTCAAAACTTCAAATAAAACTTGAACACTCAAAAAATAAAAGTAGAAAGTAATTATAAGTATAAAAAATTACAAAATTTAGTTATTATGAAAATCATAAAAACAATTACGGGATTCCGTCAAACATAATCTCGCCCTACATTTTGTACAACTCATTGCTGTTTGCCCTTTGCAACAGTTTCGGCATCGTCCTTTGGTTGTAAAAGTTGGAAAGTGTCCGAAAAGATCTTTTCTGGCATTTTCTCCAGCTATAGTCTACGAATATATGACGTGACTACTAATCTTCTTTTTCGGTGTCATCGATAATGTCATCACGGCCAGATGGATGACGTCACTAGTATTATGCCAAAAAATCGTAATTTAAAAATAAAAATCGATCTGTTTCGGGAATTTCTATGTTTATTTAGATAACATCTAATGAATTTATGCGTTACTTTATAGACGCACTGTATATACCTAATATGTAAAAAATAGAATTCGATAATATGAAAACATACTGTAACATTTTTTTATACTAATACTTTCAAGAAATATTGACGGGACATACATATATGATTCATACATACAAGCTTTTGGAGTAGATAAGAACATACGATAAATCATTGCAAACATAATATACCAAATGTTTTTATCACTTTCCTGTTAATTCTCTAATGGGCAAAGTAGCTAATAAGAAACAGTTAGCATTTGTCCGTATACCGGGTGATGTATCCAAAAAGATACTCATTCAATTTTCATCAGTACCTGCCAATGTATATTCAAGGATACTATCTAAATTGCCGCTAACCTGGCAATGTATTTTCAGAGATACTACTTTTCAAAGTGATCCTATCTGTTTGTTTATAAACAAATCCTGAATATTATTTTATACGATTGTTTCTTGCAGGCCTAATTATCTAGAATTATAGTTTACCAATTCATATAATAACTTAAAACATTTAAAAAATGAATTTACTTTGCGAATGACACAAACTAACACCTTTTTTGGAAGCCATTTTTAGCACGCTTACATAAAACGCTCTCTCATTGGTGGAAATCTCTGTGTATGACATTCAAATTAATTTATTGGTTAGGGGAATACTTTATAGAGAATGTACGTTTAAAATCTCGCGGCAACTTTACGTATATATAGAGAAATTAATTATAATAAACAACGTATCCTGGAGTACACACCGCCAAGTTAAGGGTTAAGGTTCATGACCAAGTTTTCGGCGTTTAGAACCATAGTTCGAGTGGACTAATATATCCAATATTGTACTGAAATTAAAAAAGTCCTTTTTTATTGTTCCAGGTCTCAGCCTTGATCAGAACCTTTCAATGGGGGCATTGGGTCCTCAATCGCCATTGGAAATCAAACCGGACGCCTCTACTCTAAACCAATTCAGTCCGCAAGGACCAAACAGTCCTGGATCTTTTTCTTTAGGTCATGCAAATTTGCTGAGTCCATCGGCTGGATCGCAAAAAGCGAATTCCCCTTACCCACCCAATCATCCACTTAGCGGGTCGAAACATCTTTGCTCGATATGTGGTGATAGGGCTAGTGGAAAACATTATGGAGTGTACAGGTAAGAAATAATTATCATTTGTTTAGAATAAAATTCTTCTTCAGCCTTCCAACTTACTCGATGGTGGAAAATGTTAAAGCAATATATTAATCCCTATTTTCTACTCTCATACTTTAATAAGTATATCAATTATGATTTCACTACCTGTATCATAATGAACTGTATTATGATACATATTTTTAACCAATAGAATCGCGAGATGACATTTGCGATGAAGGTGACACATGCGCAGTGACCAATGTCAAGTCAAATGCATACGCTTTGACAGTTCTCAATATGTAAACAAACTGACTAATTTAAACATTAAATACTTTTTTCTACAACCGTGTTAAAAATGCAATTTTTATCACTCCATAGGAGCGTTAAAAATGCTACTTTAAAGCACTAGTTCTTTAAAAATTTTAAGGCACTGCAGTTAAAAGTGAATTGTCAAATTGTGAAACGTAAAAATATTTATATTTCATTTATTAACATTAATATTAATAGTACAACTTGCGCAATTTAAAAAAGGTTTGCATTTGCATTTTAACACGTTTGTAGAGAAAACAAGTTTATGTAACGGTATAATATTTTCGTTAAGAATTTTTAGACATTCCCCTCGAGTGTAGACAACCAGTTATACCTTGTACGGGTCATAGGTTTCATAATTTCAGCAATTAACAAAAATATTGTATTTTATAAATTTATAACGTTTGTAGAAAAAATATTGTATGATATACGTGTTAAAAAGTACATTTTTAAGGCACTCATGTGAATTGCAGAATTCGCTTCGCTCATTCTGCAAACTTTCACATGCGTGCCTTAAAATTGTACTTTTAACACTTATATCATAAATAACTATTAAGCAAATGTCCGAAGACGATAGGGAAGTTAAAAAATTATCCTCAAATTCATTTTAATAATTGTAATATTGAAAATATAAATGTATCAGCAAAATAATTAATTTAACTACATAACTACGTAATTTGTTAGTGTTACAAAGTTAATAAATTTGAATAATATGTATATATTTTTTGTTGTGAATTGTAAAATAATTTTTCGAGAGGCTGTAGCACAGCCGTCAGAGTAGATGACTCTCTTGTGCTTTTCACTGAAATTGTGAATTTCCTAAAATACTTCGATTCCCTTCTGGTAATGAGTTCGTAATCTATTCGGATAGCTGATAAAGCCGAGATTGGATTGCCCCAAGGCTCGGTGCTTAGTCCGTATTATTTATTCTCATTAGTTTTGGACCAGATAACAGCGAAACTACTGGGTAACATTCCATGGTGTGTAATGTATGCTGATGATGTCGTGTTAGTAGGAAATAGTGAAAGAGACTTAGAACAAAAACTGGAACAGTGGACACGAGCTCTGGAGGAAAAAGGTTTAAAACTTAGTAGGACAAAGACAGAGTATTTGGAATGTTCATTTAAAGATGGAGTTACTACAAAGAAAATGGTATCTTTGGATGGTGAACATATTGTAAAAAGCAATAGTTTTAAGTACCTGGGATCGGTATTACAGAGTAATGGAGAAATAGATGGAGATGCATGCTGTAGAATTAGGGCTGGATGGATGAAATGGAAGGAAGCGAGTGGTGTGTTGTGTGACAGAAAAGTTCCAATGAAGCTGAAAGGAAAATTCTATAAAACAGCTATAAGACCGGCTATGATGTACGGAACTGAATGTTGGGCGGTGAAAAAGAAAAAGGAACAACGAATGCATGTGGCGGAGATGAGAATGCTTAGATGGATGAGTGGAGTGACAAGAAAGGATAAAATTAAAAATGTATATATTAGGGGAAGTCTAGGTGTGGCATCAATTGATGCCAAAATGAGAGAGCATAGGTTGAGATGGTTTGGTCATGTTCAACGTCGAGACGGTAATCATCCAATACGAAGAGTAGCTGAAGTGCAGATTCCTGGAAGGAGTAGGAGAGGAAGACCAAAGAAGACGTGGGAGACGATTAGGCAGGACATGTTGGTAAAGAGGATTAATATTGATATGACCCAGGATAGAATTGTGTGGAGAAATGCAATTAGGGAAGCCGACCCCGCATAGGGATAAGGCAAAGAGAATGATGATGATGAGCTGATGAAGCCGAGAGTCAGAAACATGCATGTATCATCCTATTGAATACCAATTCATAATCAGAAGGAAAACGATGTGTGATGTTAATATTATTTATTTATTTGGTATTTTACATCATAGCGTAGGCGCGCTAGCTGCCGAAGCCAAAATGCACGCATCATTTTGTACAGTACAAGAGATATAGGAACGGTCTTTTTCGAGACGGCCTGTTGCACAGCCATTAGAGTAGATGGCACTTTTGTGTTTTTACTGAAATTAAAAATTAATAAATATAGATAAGGAAAATTATTGGCAAAAACTCGCAAACTTAATGTGACTGTATAAAAACATGTATTACATAAAAATATATATATTCCATAAAAGGAAATATATGGAATGTTGGATGGCAACTTAGATGACAGGTTCTTCTAACAATATGACCAAAAATGGTAACATTGTTCCTATAGTGATCCTTTGCCAAGTTAACATACTCCCTTTGTAACTTGGCTACACTGTACTGATGATTGGGCCAATAAGTCCGAAATGCGTATATACGGTTGCCCTCCAACATTCCATATATTTCCTTTTATGGAATATATGTTTTTTGTAATATATTTTTATATGATTAATTATTTATATGGGAAATAAGCCACAATTAAAATGAAAAAAATAATTTTATTAACGTTTCGACGCCCAAATCGGGTGCCGTTGTCAAAATACAAAATATTACTAAAATAAACTAAAGTGTTGTTGCTAAGCAAAAAAATTCTTCTAATAATTTATTTAATCTCACTCATTTATATTGGCAATTCAGACATATATTATACATTTTAAAGTAGAATACTTTAAAATGATATTGCCAATATTTATGAGTTGCGTTCCTGGGACGACTTACTGAAAGATAGTTCATTCGATTACATGAAATTAACCCCAACTCAAGAATATCCGTCATAAAAAATTATAGCATGTGATATGTCTTTAAAAAGACAACCAAATGCAACGACAGTAAAATTCTCGCGTTAGAGACTTCATAGTAAATCACAAGGGAAAACCAGGAAAAATAATTTATTTATTTTTTATATAAATAATTAATCATAAAAATGCCACAAGGAAATAGCTTCAGAACAATATTTTTATATATTCACATTCACTTTGCGAGTCACATTCACTTTTTGCCAATAATTTTCCTTATCTGTATTTATATTTATACTGGCTTACTAAACATCATTTATTTAATAACGTTATGGTGATTCATTTCCTCAGGTAGCCTTACCTCTGGTCTGACGTGGCTTTCGATGACGTGGCCTAGAGTGGGAGTTGGCGCGAAGATTATTAATAAATCCTTTTTTGGATTCTACGATTGGTTTGGCCTAAGTAAGATCAGAGGCAGTCAGCACAGGGAATTTTATAAATTCTGTGTTGTTCATTTAGAATGTTGTCTTTGACTGATCGGACAAGAGGTGAAAGTTTTTGTTGGGGGGTAAAGGTTGTCTTTATTCCTCGTGGTTTGAGAATTTTGTGGATTATGTCAGTAACACCTTTGATGTAAGGAAGAAAAGCTTTCGTATGGTCAGGGTCTGATTCTTTGGGTTGGGATTGAGCGGGAGATTAAGTATGTGGATGCCCCTATTGAGGTGATTTTCGCGGTAACCGTTTTGGATGAGGGCTTCTTTTAAAGAAGAGAGTTCAGTAGATCTACTTGCATCACCGGAAAGGCGTATTGATCTGGAGACAAGGGTGTTGATGACTGAATTAATTTGTGAAGGTGGGTGCTGAGAGTTGGCATGCAGGTATCGGTTAGTATGCGTGGGTTTTCGATAAACAGAGTGATGAAAACCTTGGGATTGGTTCTTATTTATGAGAACGTCGAGAAACGGTAAGGAATACTACACAGTTCAACTTTCAAATACCGTCTTTTCAGTTATGTCGAGAAAAAGCCTAACTTGATTGGCCTACTAATTGAAATTGAGAAGAATAGAGGAAAAAAGGTGGACTACAAACTAACATTTTAAACATAAAGATATGTAATACATTAAAAAGTTTAATTACATTGAGACAACTACGAATATTTACAACATTCGCCCTATGGGGAGCCCCACGCTGAGCCTCGAGCCTAACCAGTCTTCAAAATGAGGCCCCCGTGCACTTGACTCACACGTTGTTTTCCGGTTCAATCTGAAGGCGCTGACAGGTACGATAGAATGCTGTTATCATAACAAATTAACATTTATATATGTAAATGAAATTTGAAATTGCAGGAATTGATCTTCATATTTATTCAAGGCTGCGATTATTCAGCATATATAAGTAAGTTTTATTTATCCTGAGTTGTAAAACAGTTACAGTCGGAAAAATGAAAGAATACCCATGGACGACCACATCAATCACTTATTTTGTATTTGCTGTTTTTTTCTATAACAAACGTTTGTTATTTATAGAAAAAGACAGCAAATACAAAATAAGTGATTGGTGTGATCGTTCATGGGTATTCTTTCATTTTTCCGACTGTAAGTATAAAAATACTGTAAAAACATAAAAACGTTGTAAATACCTACTGAAACTACAACTTTCCAAATGCCCAAAGAGAGTAAAGACTTCTCGGAATATTATTGCCTGTAAATATATAATAATATACACAACCAAACTGATATGAAATCCCCATGTATTTCAAAGCAATATTTATTTCTTTTGAAAAATCTTGTTATTATTGCGAAGAATAAAGGTTTTTATTAAAAATAAACAAATCGATAAGACAATCAGATAGTGCAGCTCGGTACGGTATAGATTAATCGCTTGAGATGCAAATTGAACGAAAATAGGTAAACTAACTTTTGCGTCCAAAAACGAAAATATGCCTTATGTGGGGTTATACGACTTAAAACGGGGAAAGATTATTATTAGTCTTGTGGAGCAAGTAATGTTCTCAGGGGGACATAGCTGCAGAGCTAGGCGTAACACAGGGCGTTCTGTTCAAAACCTATGCTGGGTAACAGGAATTAGGAAAGCTCAAAAATAAAGCAAATAATAGTTGTCCAATCAGCTGGAAGACACCCAACCATTCCTCACCTGCAGCTCCAAAGGCAGCTTTTGGAAGCTACAGGTGTAACTGTTTTCAGTTGAAACGGTAAAAAGGAGAGTTCATGACAAGAAGTATACAGCAGGAGACAGTTATGGGTTCCCGAGTTATCCAGGCAGCACAAGATTGATTGCCTAAATTGGTGTCTTCACCACCAAAACTGGAACATTGGGAATGGACAAAATGTGATATTTCCGGAAAAAGCCAGTATTTGTGTAAAATCAGATGACCCACAAAATCATGTACTTAAAGATCGAGAAACACAAGCAAGATCGAAAACTGTCAGATCTGTTCACCTATATAAAACGGGACGTGTAATGTTCTGGAGAGGCATTGTGATCCGTAAAAAAACTCCTTTAATTTTCATCCAATCAACTTTAACTGCTTACAGGCATGTTGATAACTTTAGTTGGGCTCTGGAAAGGGGTAAAAGGAGAAAATTTAATTTTCATGCATGATAATGGACCTCCACATACCATTAGAGTGACTAGAGATATCATTGAAGCAGAAGATGTCCCTTACATGGAGTGGCCTGCTTGCTCACCCGAGCTTAACCCTGTAGAGTATTTGTGGAATAAGCTTAAAAGAAAAATTAGAGCTCGCCGGTATAATCCACAAAACACTGCACGGCTAATACAAGCTGCTCTTAAAGAATGGAGCAACCTACCACAACAAAGTATTGATAATTTGATTAGGAGCGTACCCACGCAAATTGACGCTTGCATACGGACTAGAGGTGGTAACACTGACTACCAAAAAAAACATAAATAAATAAAAACAATTTAAACATTATTCGTTTTACATTGAAATTTTTTATGCTATTGACTTTAAAACACCTAGTTTCAACTTGTTTTTTAAATACTTTATTGTTTTATTTAATTTTCATGAATTTGTGATTAAATTGCTTTAAAATAAGTAGACCATAACACATTAATTGTAAACCTTTTGTTTAATATTAGGAATTGGTCTTGGTCTCCCTAGTATGCCGGTTAGTTTTCCACATTCTGTTGTCGTTTGTATTTCATGACTTTGATTGTCTCTGGATATCTTGATGTCGACTCCCAAATAAGTATGCATCTTCTTAGAATATGGCATCATTATAAAGAGTTACGTTTTTTTTATAAAACAAGATTCGCTGGTTGAACAAGATTGGCATTACGATTTTTGTTTATTATTACTATTATACTTTCCGAAGCCTTCTCTACATATTATCCACAAAGAAAGTGACATATGTAATGTACTAAGTTAACTATAACTATAAACGGATTGGATGCCTAGCTAAAAAATCATACTCGAAAGGATTCACGGTTCATAGATAGCACTTTATATATAACTAGCGTTATTCATTATAAATAAATATGTTCATACAGAGTGAAATGATTGTTCGTTTACAATTTTCAAGGCCGATGTGACTGACTATGATGCAATACTCGTGCACGAGGCCATGGTCACGGTGTTACGAGTTCTTTTGTCATTGTCAGGGCGACAATACCTAGTTCTTTTAGATATTTTAAATTGATCGTTTATATTATTATAATATTATGTAGTTTAGAATAGTCAGAATTTAATTATTATCAGCGTAAACATACAATTAATCAATTAATAAATATTTCGTGGGCCCAAAGTTACTTATTTCTTTAAAAACAAAATAGAGATCTTTTTAAATTTGCAACTTATAACAAAACTTAGAACAAATATAACAAATCCATCAGAAATTTATAAGAAATGATACAGCAACACATAATACGTATAGTTACGGTTGATGTGATAAATCCGGTCTGTATTAATAATTACCGGTAAATATTAATAGTAACCGTAGCAGCTGGTCAATGTGATTAATAATGCCTTTGTTTATAATTAGATTTACCGGCTATTATTAATACTTTCCTAACAATTCTGGTTAATGTAATAAAAACGCATTTTGGGCTTCACTATTATTTATTTATGCAATTTGATCATAAAGTTAAAAACACTTAAACAGAATTTATCAATAAAACAACTCAACTAGACACTTTATAAGTAAAAACAAACTCATACACACGCATTAGGCTTTAAGTTACTAGATTATAATTACCTACTTGTTTTTATAGGAAAGGCTCTTGTGGCACTTATAATTGCAAAGAACGCTTAATTTTTTGTGTTTGCAGCGTTTTTAATTGCATTGGCCACTACAATTGCAGTGACGGAATCCTTGACTGGCTAAATTCGAATCTTTACGAACGCATTCACTGAGACTTATCTGAGTGTCCGGCGCTTCATTGATTGAAATAAGTGTTTCCTTGCAGGTGGTAAATTCATTTCTTGCATGAAGTTGGTTTAAAATGCTATGCTTATTGCATAGCTTGTGTAGCTTTTCATCTATAACAGAAAAAATAATGGCAATAATGTTTCGGCTATCAGCCCTTAGCTCTATCAACTTCTGGAATTCGCATTCTAACACTTTGACCTACTTTTTCAACAGGGAATCTATCATTAGAATGCTTTAAGATTCTGTCAGATTCTTTTCCAAATGACTGTTTTGCAAGATCCCGAGTCTCGTGAAATTTCTTTTGAAGTTTTGTCAATTCCAGTGCCATCTTCTTCATCTCACTTATTTTCTTTAACGCCAATAATGGTATTGTCTTCCTCATGTCCTCATTTACAGCAATTATTATCACACACGCATTATGTTTGATTGGGCTGTTAGTGTTACCTGTATCTTCAATAGTCGCTAACTGTGAATTCTCGGTTGTACTGTTGAGTTCCATATCACCAAGGTGCTTTGCTCCATCATCAACGTCATCCGAATGATCTGCTATTATCGCTTCTAAATCTTCTTCTGATTTCGGATAAAGTACCAGGAGGTAAGGATGGTTTTAATCCTGCTTTAGCCTTTAATCATACATTAAATAGTGTATTACACAGTGGCCGACTACAGATTGACTAACACTGTGGTATGCGTATTTAAGCTCTGGTATGTCGCAGTGACTGATACACCTAGCTACCGCAAGCTTCTACCCACTTAACGGTATTGAAATTTATCACATTTACCGTTCTAATCCGGAAATTATTAATAATTACCGGTCGATGTGATTAATTCTAGCATATTTATTACTTTTACCTAGCTATTCGGTTTGTAGTAACCGGTAATTATTAATAATTTCCAATTAATCATACTTACCGTAGCATATACAGGCTGTTTGGTAAATAATGGGCCATAGCTTAACCTTAAATTCCTGAGGTTAAAATACGTCGATTTAAGCTAACTTACCTTAGTACAAAAGTTGATAATAACCGAAAAACCGTCAAAGTTAAACTTTTATTTTATTTATTTTTGAATATTTCCTGACAGGGATGGGACAACAACACGAAATTTGGTAAGTGGTGCTAGTATTGTACACCCTACTAAATTATGTTAAAAAAACGTTTCTGGCTACTACCCGAGACGTACGACGGGGGAACGTGAATGGTCGACCCTTCTCAAATTGTACGCCACTGGCGGAATTTCTATTTTAGTGCAATTTTTTGATTCTCCAATACTTTCTATGTAAATAATACACTCTTCATTCGTAACGATAAAGCCATTAGTTTTCGAGATATTTGACGCTAAAAACGAAAGAGAATAATACATTAATCAAAATAAGTGTGCCTTTTCATCTTTAACTTCAAATATCTCGAAAACTAATAACTTTATCGTTACGAATAAAGAGTATATTATTTGCATAGAAAGTATTGGAGAATCTAAAAATTATGCTAAAAGCAGTTTCATCATTGGCGTAGAATTTGGGAAGGGTCAACCATTCACTTGCCCCTGGCAGAAACGAGTATTTAACATAATTTAGTAGGATGTATAGTACCTACACTTTCTGACAAGTTTCATAAGGATATGTCAAATAGTTTTATAGTACCGGACACACATAGTTCTTAAAGTTTTAAATAAAAAGAATAAATTATATTAAAAAAAAAAGAATACTTTAAAATAATTTGACATATCCGTGTTATACTTGGCAGAAAGTGTAGGAATTGTACACCCTACTAAATTATGTTAAATAATCGTTTCTGGCTACTGCCAGAGGTGTACGACAGGGGAAAGTGAATGGTAGACCCTTCCCAAATTTTACGCCAATGATGAAACTGCTATTTTAGCATCATTTTTAGATTCTCCAATACTTTCTATGTACATAATATACTCTTCATTCGTAACGATAAAGTCACTAGTTTTCGAAATATTTGAAGTTAAAAATGAAAAGGCACACTTATTTTGATTAATGTATTACGCTCCTTCGCTTTTAGCTTCAAATATCTCGAAAACTAAGGGCTTTATCGTTACGAATGAAGAGTATGTTATTTACATAGAAAGTATTTAAGAATGAAAAAATAGCACTAAAATAGAAATTCCACCAGTGGCGTAGAATTTGGGAAGGGTCAACCATTCACGTTCCCCCGTCGTACGCCTCCGGTAGTAGCCAGAAACTTTTTTTAACATAATTTAGTAAGGTGTACAATTCCAGCACCACTTACCAAATTTCGTGTTGTTGTCCCATGCCTGTCAGGAAATATTCAAAAATAAATAAAATAAAAGTTTAACTTTGACACCCTGTATTTCGGTTATTATCAACTTTTGTACTAAGGAATCTCAGGAATCTAAGGTTAAGCTATGGCCCATTCTTTACCAAACACCCTGTATACATACATAATCGATTGTCTCTTATACCCATAGGTGTCGAGGTTTCTTCCTTTATATGCTTTTTCTTCTTCTTCTTTCTTGTATGTAGGCTTTAAAGCCTGATTCTTCTTCAATATTAACCTCCTAAATTGTTTAAATTATCGCACCATCTTTTTCTTGGTCTGCGAATACTTCTTAGTCCATTTGGTGACTTATCTCGTGCTATTGGTACTATCCTATTTTCTGCTATTTTACTAATGTGTTCGTTATACTCGTGTTTCCGTTTTGTCACCCATCCATTTATGTCTTCTACATTGCATGCTCTTCTTATATTTTCGCTTCTCTCCCTATCCAACAGACTTTTCCCTAATATTCGTCGAAGTATTTTCATCTCTGTTGCTTCTAGTAGTCGTCTCGTTTTAGATGTATCAGGTCTTGTCTTTATGCTACTCTCTGCAAATTTACGCCACTTCTTACTATCTGCTGCTAAAACTTTTGCTTCTTGCCACGATGTTCCTCTTTTCTTACGTATTTCGTTTACACTAGTGTTCTAGCTTTTCCTTTGTCTGTCCCTCGTGCTTCTACCCACTGCTTTTGTCTCGCATGCCATTTTCACTTGTCTGTCACCACTCACTATCATGTGTCCAGCCCATTTTAACTTCTTTTCTTCAACTTTTTCGTTGATCAATTTTACCTGTAGTTAGTGTTGCCAGGTCCGATTTGTTTTTAATCGGTACATAAGCAAAAACAAATCGGGATTTAGGGTTGTAGATCGGGACAAATAAACAACAATAGCCCAGTAGTAAATAAAAGTCTCTAGCATTAAAACTAAGCGAGTCACGCTCAAAATAAAGTTGGCTCCTTTTTTTGATAAAAAAAAATCGTGAAAATCTCCCCCTATTTAGCACCATAAATAAAATTAATCGTTACCGTTTTACCATTTACTGTATACAGGGTGGTGAATCGGAAAACGGGCCATAGGAAACTCAATGTAGAATTTTAAACTGTTGAATTCCTGCTTCCCTAATTATGTTACATCAAAAGTCATGAGAAGTTATTTGTAGAGGATTGAAATCTGTATTAAAAACAGAAGTTACAATTGTTGTACGATTTAAACACATTCCAAAATTTTGAAAAATATAATGTAATTACCGCAGTAGGTATGTGTGGGCATGTTAGGCCACACGTTACTATTTAACTGACAGTGAGCACACTATTGACTAAAGAAAATATCTTTATTATTAATACTTTCTCCTTAACTGAGGGTATCTGATCAACTTTATTGTGTTTTAAAGAATAAATGATAAAATAAATAAAGAAATTGACAGTTCAAATTGTTAATATAATAAATTCATTGTCACCGAATGCAATCTTATACACATTATTGCAGTGTGTGTGGCGTAACTTTGGCGTATTTCTCTGAAAATTGTATTATATTTTTACAAAATTTTGAATAATTATTGTTTGTAGAACAATATTAACAGTCGTTTTCAATACAGATTTCAATCCTCTACAAATAGTTTCTAATGTCTTTTGATGTAAAATAATTAGGGAAGTAGGAATTCAACAGTTTAGAATTTTACATTGAGTTTCCTATGGCCCGTGTTCCAATTCACCACCCGGTATGTGTATTGTTTATACGATCTATAAGGTTTACCGGTTGGGAGTGCTTAGTTTTGAAAAAAATTGGTTTTAGAGTAAAAAAAAATTTCCTAAAATATTGGAAATGTCCTTTTTCAAAATAACTTAAAAAGTATTAGGGATACCTACTAAAAATCTCAAGGAGTAAAAAGTAGGTAAGTTTTGCTTTTATAAATATGATAGATTCGTTTTGTTTTTCTGTTAGACAAAAATTGGTTCAAATATGGCTGTTCATATTTTGCATACACTCGTGATTAGTGACTCGTTCAGGCCCTTTCAATCATGTAAAAAATACATAAGTAAAGTAAATTGTCTGTAAAGCGGTAACGATTAATTTCATTTGGGGTGCTAAGTAGGGAGAGATTTTCACGATTTTTTTACAAAAAAAAGGAATCAACTTGGTTTTGAGCATAACTTGCTTAGTTTTGATGCTAGAAACTTTTTTGAAACAAAAATAAAGCTTTATTAAAAACGTTTTAAAACTTAGTTGGGTTTTCATGAAAAGTGCTTCATTTCTTGGTTATTTCACGTTGAAATATTTGATTTGGAATTTGACGAATAAAAACGAATTTTTCATGAGCTACAACTTTGCTTTTGCTGGGTCTATAGACTTTACGAGTTCACAATTTTTTTCATTTTTTTTATAATATGCTACATTTTTGCTAACAATATTTTCTTCGATCAAATACTTACTTTTTGAGTTATTTGTGAAAATCGCCTGAAAACGTGATTTTTTTGTCGAAAAATAAACATTTTCATTCGTAAATAACTCGAAAAGTATTAAGCAAGTTAAAATTCTATAGAACTAAAATTACTTAGAATTAGTCAATTTATCCATCTCCGGACTTATTTTAAACTCGCGGTTTTTTACCCCCAATTAGGGGTGACTGTCACCCCTCGAGTAAAAGCAACCAACGGCACAAGCCGTCCAAATTTTCATGCAATTCGGAGTTGATCCTGAAAATTACACGGTATCGCCGTATTTCCCGTTCATTAACTGGACTACAATGTGTTTCTATAATCTGTATTTAATCTTACATAATAATAATAATAATAATAATAATAATAATAAGCTCAATCCTTTTGATACCGTAGGTATCTGGGATGAGTCAATTTCCCCCTTAGAGGGAGTGTGAGCCGTATGGCTAAATCTGGATAATAATAATCAGACGAAATTACAAAAAAAAATCGTAGATTAAGTAAATTATTTATTTTTTATTAAAATTATATTTTCATTCGATTTTGCCGCGTTTAGGAGTGCCTTGTTTTTATAACATAGTTATAAAATTCACTGCAAGTCGTCCTGAAATTGGTTTTCGTGGGTGAAAATCGGGACATTTAGTGTCCCGATCCGGTACAAATCGGTACGCGTCCCCAGACCCTTGAAAATCGGGACGTCCCGCGCAAATCGGGACACCTGGTAACGCTACCTGTAGTTCATGTGCTATATCTTCGTTTCTTCTTTTGTCTAATCTTCTTGCTCCCACCACTTTTCTTAAGTATCTCATTTCTGTAGCTTGTAATCTTTTTCTTTGTCTGTCATTCAGTACCCAGTTTTCTGTCCCATATATTGTAATATATGGGCATATAAACGGTTTAATAGACTGTCCTTTTGCTTTTACTCGATATTTCCTTTTTATTTATCTGTTCGCAAATTCTTAAGAGCACGAAATGAGGGTCAAAGTCATAAAACGGCCGTAAGTGTCGTAAAATCATAGGCGGAGGTTCCTGAGGTATTTATTCATTAAAATTAATGTGGATTTACATTTAATTTCCTTTCCAAAATGTTTATCAATATTCTATTTTGAATAAAATAACGTTTTTAATAATTATTTACTTAGCAAAAAAGAATTAAAACGTTCACGGCTAATGTTTGATAATTTAACCGTTAAAAATTTTTGTAAATAAGATTTTTAGAGATCTCTTTTCATATTTCAATACTAACCTTCAATGTACATTATTTAATGTTAAGACGTGACTTATGAAGAAACTTAAAATTTTGACTTCTGTACAAGTACAATAATATGCAATACCTCTGGAATTCCTACCTGAAGCTGAGAATAGGTATAGAGACACCGTCTTTGGCGCTTTGGCCTCGCCTCAGTTTATATTCGAAACTTGAATTGAAAGGGTGTTATTATGTAGGAAAGAAAACAATTTTTTTGTTTAGTACGTTTTTACCGCATTTAATCGAATATTAATTTCTTTTGCGAATTTTGTGCAGTGCGTGAGTAGTGTTTTTGAAGTTATACTTCTTTACGATCGTGAGTGAAATTTTTTAATTCCCTGGCGCATGCGCACACAGACGTTGCTAATCTTTCAAGATAGGTAGGTATGTATATATCAGCGCAAATAAGTCATTAAAAGAATATATTCGTGTTTTTAGTAAATGTATTATTTATTATAATTTTTGTGTCTTCGGATTTGTCTTCGTCGGTAGTAAGATAATAAAATATCTAGGTACAACATTTTTATACTTCACTTGATCTATTTGTCACCGTGTTGTGTAATTATATGTGAGACGTTACTCGTTACTTACAAGGGGCTCGATAGCTTGGTTAGTAGAGCATTGGACCAGAGATCGAGAGGTCCGGGATGATTCATATTTTTTTTTTAATTTTTGGTTGTTTTAATAAAAAACTTTTGAAAGTGGTACGTAAGAAAGTTAGTTTAATACTTAAATAAAATACAACTAACCTGTTAAGTATATTATTTATTTCGTTGAAATTATATAATACGTACGTACAAAGTACACACAAATTCTTTTTTTCCATATTCCTACAAACATATACTTTACCTTTCGTTCGTGCTTGTTTTTGTTATTGCTTGCGATGGCTTCATCATCATCAACGTCATCAAGTTTTACACCGGTGCTATTGCGTACAGTCAGTAAGTCTGTCTATTCACCAAGAGAGAAGACTATTGTCCTGAACGTTCACGATGCTCTGGTTTTTCAGAATCCCACAAACACTGTTCGGAACATAATCGAGAGTTGTGCCAACATGACGGGCGTAGCAGAGTCAACAATATATAGGTTCCTATCAGAAAGAAAAAAACAAGGTATAGCTAACCTAAACACAAATGAACACTTGAAGAGGGGAAAAAAGCCTGTTGAAATTAATGAATTTGCCAAAAATATTATTCGAAGGAAAATTCACGGTTTTTTTTTCAAAAAAGAAATACCCAACCTTAACAAAATTTTACAAGAAGTTAAAGACGATCCTGATTTGCCTAATATCGGAAGAACCAAATTGTGGGAAGTTTTAAAGGAATTAAATTTCCGGTGGGAGAAATCAGACCGAAAATCAGTTTTGATTGACCGCGAAGAGATAATATGTTGGAGAAGACATTATCTAAGATCCATACGAAAATTCCGGGCTGAAGGAAGGCCAATCTACTATCAGGACGAAACTTGGGTAAATGCAGGTCATACTCTAACAAAAATTTGGTCAGATAAAAATATATTAAGCTCCAGGCAAGCGTTTCTAGAAGGTTGGTCTACTGGTATTTCCCCACCCTCTGGTAAAGGTAGTAGATTAATAATTTCTCACATTGGCAGTGAAAAAGGATTTCTTATGGATGGTTTGCTGAAATTTCAATCCAAAAGCACAAAAGACTATCACGAGGAGATGACAGCTGATGTTTTCGAAGAGTATTTTGAGCAGATGATTGAACATATACCACCAAATTCAATTATAGTATTAGACAATGCACCTTATCATTCCAGACTAGTAGAAAGACTTCCAACGACTGCGTGGAAGAAACAAGATGTCCTTGACTGGCTGCGGAATAAGTCTCTGCCCTACGAAGATGGAATGGTTAAAGCAGAACTTTTAAAAATTGCCCGGCAACACAAATCTAAGTACAAGAAATATGTAGTTGACAAAATGGCGGAAAGGCGAAACATCACAGTCCTTAGACTTCCACCCTACCACTGTGAGTTAAATCCAATTGAACTCATTTGGGCCCAAATGAAAGGTTATGTGGCTAGAAAAAATACATCATATAAAATACAAGCTGTGCGTGAATTGTTATATGAGTCTTTAGAACATATTACAGAACAAAACTGGCGAGATGCAGTAAGGCATGTAATGGAAGAAGAACAAAAAATGTGGGATCTTGACAACATAATTGATGCGACTGTAGAGATACAACCGATAATTATTAACCTGCAAGACGACTCGGATTCCGAAGATGATCCTGTTTATTTTGAATTTGAATAGTTTGGTAATCGTAATTTAGGTCAGTCAAATAGTCGAAAAAAAAGTGAGTTACCTGGAAAGTTTTCCGGGAGTTTTAAAAATTGGTTATTTTGTGGATTTTATGCTCTTTTTGAATTTCAACTTTGCTACGTCGTATCTCCGCCGCTCGCGCCGCCATATTCAAAATGTGGCGCTAAATAATAGTTTTTTTGGGAATACATCCTTTCCGACGCATTTTACGAAAAAATCATTTATGTACAAAATGAAACTAGAAAAAATTCCCTACTAAATTTTGGTCTGCGATATCTCGATCGATGCTTAGGACGAAGTCGTTCCTGGTATATCAGGAACTGCAAAACGAAGGAGATTGCCCTAAATTTGTAAATTAATAAATACATCATATGTGGATTAGGCCTACAGGGGAAACCACAATAAAAAAAACGCGCCGCTTACTCTACCTCCAGGTGGTGTGGAAATGAGTCTTTTTCAAAACGTCTATTGAAATATATTTTGCAGCGCTCGTACGCCAAATACGATTAATTTTATGAAAAAAGTAAAATTATGTAAATTGTGGGAAATTTTTTCTAGTTTAATTTTTTGCATAAATGTTTTTTCGTAAAATGCGTCAAAAAGAAGATATTCCCAAAACACTGTTATTAGGCGCCATTTTTAAATATGGCGGCGGAGATACAAGGTAGCAAAGTTGAAATTCGAAAAAAGCATACCGAAATCCATTAAATTACCAATTTTCAAAACTCCCGGAAAACTTTCCAGGTAAAACTACCAAATGATTGGACTAGTTTGTATAATTTAAAAATAGGTATTAATTAAATAAATGTATGTTTTACAAATTGCAAGTAACTTTTTATTTTTTAATTGTTTATTTTTGAATAAAATATAGAAATTTTATTAAAACAAAAATACAATTTACCTACGTAGTTACCGTTTAAAAAATATATTTATTTAGTTTAAATAAATGTTTTAATTATATACTCTACGGCCCTGGTCAATCATCTGTACCCAAATGTACCTACATAATCCGATTTAACTTTTACATGTCTATTGTATTCCTTCAGATACAAGGTGGGTTAGTCGAAAACATCTAAGGCCGATGCCACATTATGCGTTTTGACCGGATGCGGTGAAAACGCATCCGTTTCCAACGCAACCGGACCGACCTGTCACACTATGCGTTTAGTCTGGTGCAGTTTGTAAGCGCGTACCGATGACTCAAAACGCATCCGTTTCCAACGCAACCGGACCGATCTGTTACACTATGCGTTTTCACCGGATGCGGCGGAAACGCATCCGGTCAAAACGCATAATGTGGCATCGGCCTTAAACTGACAGTTTTAGGTTGGATTCCGTTATTATATCATTTTACCTGTCTTCTCTGTATTTGAGCCCACTAATGGGGGTCAAACTTGTACTGAGCTCTTAACAATTTGCGAACAGAGATTAGGAAATTTTATTACAATGAATAATAAGCTCTGTTGCCGAGAGATTTTACGAATATATATCTGTTGATACAGCAATAATTCGCTATATTCGTAAAAAAGTTTGTCACATTATGTACAGTAAAACTTCTGTTAACGGACACCTCTCCCCAACGGATACGTCTGCTGGACGGACATCCTTTAGGTCACCGAACATTTCATATTTGGGTAAATAGGAAGACACCTTCGAACAACGAACCCTCTTCACAACGACTTAAGATTAAATTTGCCTTCAGTTTTTCAGTAATAAATTATTATTGTAATTTTACTTGCCAACAACGATTAGTCAGATAAAGGCGATTAAAAGATTAAAATTGGGACTCCGGAAATCAAAATAAGATTTTGATATGTAGGTACATAACTTATTGTAGCCATAAAACTAATTATATAAGTACATAGGTACTTATGGTCATAAAACTAGGTACTTTAGGTACATTGAGTTTGATTTGGCAAAACCCATTTTATTCATCGTTTGTACAGCTCCCGGAGCGAACCATGACCGATGACAAACGCTGTCGTCGGTCGTGCACCCACCTAAGCTCCGGGAGCTGTACACATTTCTAATTTAGTTACGATATTCGGATATTCTGATCTAAGGGTAACAATGTCTTCGACTAAAAGAAAGTTTTTGGAAGAAAAAATATCGGTGATGGAAGCATCTGAAAAAAATAAATATTATGAGTGTTGCGTTTTGGCCGAAAAGTTTTAAATAGGAAAAACTAGTTAGTGACATTTTAAAGAAAAAGGTCGATTTAAAAAAGTGGTATAGTGAAAGTGGAAATGCTCAACAAAAAAAAAAGAGGATAGAGGTGTTGCTAAAGGTGTTGCAATCGATACTGTAGTGTACGATTGGTTTTGTAAAGTGAGAAATAAGAACATTCCATTATCTAGACCGATAATACAAAAAAAAGCTTTAGAAGCGGCGAAAGAACTTAATTTTAATTTTAAAGCTTCCAATGGTTGGTTGAAGTTTTGCTTAAGACATTAAATTTAGACAAATTTCTGAAGAAGCCGCAAATGTTAATCTTGACGACGTTTGAGAGTGGCAAAGAAAACTGCCAAATTTATTAAGTGGCTATTTACCTGAAGATATTTATAATGCTGACGAGACTGGTCTGTATTACCAGCTTTACCAAGTAAAACTTTTACATTTCGTAATGAAAAGTGCACTAAGGATAAATCTGCTAAGGAAAGGCTGACCGTGTGCATTTACTGACTGCTTCACTACACTATTGACCACCACTGGAACATTTGAGCTTTACAGATAAAGATATTTTCAAGTAACAAAAACCGGAAATTGGTGATATTGGGAAACAAACCCCAATATAGTTTGACAAAAATCGCCAAAGACTACCGAACCGGCATCTTCTGTAGCCAAACCGATAATAATTCACATCTCGCGATGGATTAACTTGATCCCTGAAATCACATAACTAGTATTATCTTCTAAGCCAATCAGGACAAGAACACAACAAAACACTTTGGACACGATTTGCTTCTCAACGATCTCAAATAAACAAATTCTTCAATTCCAAAACAACTCTTAGTGATTTGCCCACGGAAATTGTGAAAAATAAAATAAACATTTTGTAAATTTTGTTTATTTTAATCCAACGCACTTAAGTGTTTTCTGCCGAAGTTCTAAGATGAAATTCGAATCGTTAATACCCAACTCTTTTATTCATTATTCTCTTTGCCTTATCCCCATGCGGGGTCGGCTTCCCTAATTGTATTTCTCCACACAATTATATCTTGGGTCATATCAATATAAATCCCTTTACCAATAAACCTTGCCTAATCGTCTCCCCCAGGTCTTCTTTGGTCTTCTTCTCCTACTCCTTCCAGGAATCTGCACTTCAGTAATTCTTCGTATTGGGTGATTAACGTCTCGACGTTGAACATGGCCAAACCATCTCAACCTATGCTCTCTCATTTTGGCATCAATTGGTGCCACACCTAGACTTCCCTAATACATATACCTATTTTTAATTTTATCCTTTTTTGTCACTCCACTCATCAATCTATGCGTTCTCATTTCCGCCACATTCATTCGTTGTTGCTCTTTCTTTTTCACTGTCCAACATTTAGTTCCGTATATCATAGCCGGTCTTATGGCTGTTTTATAGAATTTTCCCTTCAGATTCATTGGAATTTTTATGTCACATACCACTCGCTTCCTTCCACTTCATCCATCCAGCCCTAATTCTACTGCATGCATCTCCATCTATTTCTCCATTACTCTGTAATATCGATCCTAAGTACTTAAAAATATTGCTTTTCACAATTATTTCACCATCCAAAGATACCATTTTATTTGTAGCAACTCCATCTTTAAATGAACATTCCAAATACTCTGTTTTTGTCCTACTAAGCTTTAAACCTTTTTCCTCCAGAGCTTGTCTCCACTGTTCCAGTTTTTGTTCTAAGTCTCTTTCACTATTTCCTACTAACACGGCATCATCAGCATACATTAAGCACCATGGAATGTTACCTTTAGTTTCGCTGTTATCTGGTCCAAAACTAATAAGAATAAATACGGACTAAGCACCGAGCCTTGGTGCAATCACACTTTCATATGAAATTTATCAGTATCTCTCACACCTGTCCTAACACTAGTCGTTACCCCCTTATACATATCCCTCACAATCCTTACATATTCACCAGGGACTCCTTTTTTATTGAGTGTCCACCCCAGAATCTCTCGAGGAACTCTATCATATGCTTTCTCAAGATCAATGAATACCATATGAGCGTTTGCTTCTTTACTCTGCATAATGCCCTGCATAAAGCCAAATTGATTATCGGATATTTCGGTCTCTTAACGTATCCGTCTATCAATGATTACTCTCTCCCATATTTTCATGGTGTGACTAAGCAGTTTTATAGCCTTGTAGTTTGTACATTATTGTATATCTCCCTTGTTTTCTAGACAGGGACTAGTATACAGTATCTCCATTCATCTGTCATTTGTCCAACTTCCATAATTCTATTAAAGAAACCTGCTAGCCAACTTGTTCCTGTCTCTCCCAATGCTCTCCATACTTCTCCTAGGAATATCATTTGGTCCAACTTCTTTTCCTTTCTTTATTTTTTTGAAGCGCTTGAGCCACTTCCTCGTTTGTTATTTTGGTGACCATTGCTGTTACTGTCTCCGTTAACTACACAGGCTGTCTGTCAAATTCTTCATTTAATAAACTGTCAAAGTACTTTCTCCATCTCTTTTTGACATCCTTTTCGTGAATTAGTATTTTATTATTTTCATCTCCGATACAACATCTAATCTGACGTATCCTAAAATCTTTTGCTTTCTTTGCTCTCTGTTTGGCTATTTTATATATCTTTGTTTCGCCTTCCCTGGTATAACTTTGAATACGCTTCTGCGTTAGCTTTTGCTATTGCTACTTTCGCTTCCTTTTTGGCGACCATAATATAGTTTTGAAGATCTGTGTCCGATCTATTTTTTAGCCAGTTTTTATATACGCAACTCGTTTATGGTAGGGGAGCCCAAGCGGGGATCTTTGCAGTAATTCGAGCGCGTCAGATTATCATATGGGGATAAACCTGGTACCCTGTAGATGTACCTCTACCATATATTGGCTCTAAACACAGGGGAGTTCGTTAAGGGTGGGCCGAAAAAAAATATATCCTTAGAAAAACTCGAAATCGTCAGATTAAGATAAGGTAAGTTAAGTACATGCAAAACAGTCTATATTTCAAAAATCTGACGATTGGGGCGTGGTGTAAGGAAATGGGTTAGTCACAAATTTTCACGAGAAAAAAGCGAATATTTCGCGAAATGAACGATAGATCTAAAAACTAAAAAATACGTGCTCAATATTTGTCAAAAATCTATCGAATGATATCAAACACGACTCCCCACGAAGAAGGGTGGGGGGTAAATTTAAAATTTTAAATACGAACCCCGCGATATTTCGCGAAATGAACATCAGATCGAAAAACTGAAAAATACACTTATTCAATATGTTTGAAAAATCTATCGAATGACACCAAACACGACCCCTCACGGATGTGGGTGGGGGGTTACTTTAAAATTTTAAATAGGACCCCTCATTTTTTATTGCTGATTCGGATACCTTACGTAAAAATAAATAACTTTATGGATATATGGCGCTATAATCGGAAAAAGCGATTGTTGGAAATGGAAAATTAAATTAAAAATGGAAAGCCCCCACTAAAATGGAAAACTTTACTTAACTTTTTTGGTTTTAGAACCTACACTTCATAACCCAATAGGTCCCCAAAGCGCCCGAGTGACTGCACATTTAGCATACTTTCCTCCCCTACTATTATGAATATAGGAAACTAAATTGAATTTTATAATACACTGGGTTTCACAAAAGTTACTGGTTTTGTAACCCCTTACAAAGGTTAGGGGTCATCCATAAACTACGTCGTTGAGAAGAGGGAGGGAGGGGGGCTTGCTTATTTCGACGATATACGACAGGGGGTGGGGGGTATGAGTGCACATTCGACGTCGTTTAATATATTGGTATATTTAAATTTGTCGCTATTGTCTCTATAAATATAATTTTTTACTAGCTTTTACCAGCATTAAAGTATCAGATATTCATATAAAAACGTACCTATAGTTTTTGAAATGAAATTGAAAATAAAACAAAACGTTTACGAATAAATACACCTTTGTTAAAATTAAAAAGAATTCTCTTATAGATACTTTTATCACATAAATTTCGTATTTATCAGTCACAGTCACATTAAAATAATATTAGGTAGCACTTTTGCAAAAGTTTAGCACAGGACAACAAACAGTAAGACATTGTTCTTTGAGTTTAAACAAGCGCTTCTATATACAGAAAAATGTTTGGAAGCAAACAATATTCAATATTGTTAGTTTATTTATGTGCTGCATACTGTGTATGGAAAAATAGTTCTGAAAGAATGAATGGAAATAAAATATTGTGTTATATTTAGTAGTAAGTCGTATTTATACTTAGAGAAGATTTATAAGCAAAATCTTGATCCAATGCTATTTAAATGCATTCATTTTTTTTGAATGCTCAGAAAACTAATAAAAATTTTTGAAAAATTTAAACGCAGATTGAGAGATTACATTATTACCGAGGACCAAAAGTTTCTGAAAACATCTATAATGTTTATTTTAATAAGTTACAGGGATAAAAAAATATTTAGTCTGATTTTTAAGTTCAAAAATTTCATTCAAAAGAAACCTTTTGTTTATTCTAAGGGACTTTCAGCCCTCGGTAATAATGTAATCTTTCATTCTGCGTTTACATTCTTCAAATATATTTATTAGATTTCTCAGGATTCGAAAAAAGAATGCATTTAAATAGCATTGGACCAAGATTTTGCGCCTACCCCCTTAATTGTTCTTGTTGTGATACATTCGCAAATAAAGTTTCAAGGTTGATTAAAAAAAACAGAAATAACATTGAATTTTTTTAAATCACTGAAAGGGGGGTCGTGTACTGCAATGACGACGTCTACATGGGGGGGGGTTCGTCTGTAACCGACGAATTACGACGGAAGGGGGGGAGGCTATTAAAAAGTCCAAATTTTTTACGACGTAGTTTATGGATGCCCCCTTATTGGCTAGCTCAGCCTGGCGTAGGTCCTGTACTGTGCAACAATAAATCACTTTTCCAAGGATCTAAGAGAGGTTAATCAATAAAATTCAAAAGTAACTTCACATATTCATTTATTGCCCCTGGTAAATCAATCAGATACATATAATTGCTATTTTAATATATAGAACAAAGGAAATGATTGATTATTAACAAAGAAATTTGTTGTTAAGGAAATTCATTTTTCAGTAGCACTTTGCTAACGCTTGACTGCAAGAGGGCTACTTATCTTTTGCGTCCGTCGAGGGATCTCCGTTGCCGTCCTCAGGTCTTGGAGGGACTTCGGCTCCAAGTAGCCACTGTTGACTGGGGGTGTTCGGATGCAGGCCCTTACTGCAGTTGCGTCGGCACCAGTGCGGAACGGCGGCTAGATTGTTCTTGTTGTATATAGCATGGGAATAGGCTCTCCCCAGAGACTAAGGCTAAGGCTCCAAGGGCGACAAATTTACGCTAGCAGTAGCCGTAAAACGAACTTAAGGTTCCGCGGAACGGAATAGGAATAGCCGAACTGAACCGACTATGCACAAGTCCTGTAGTCGGTACAGTTCGGCTATTCCTATTCCGTTCCGCGGAACCTTAAGTTCATTTTACGGCTACTGCTAGCGTAAATTTGTCGCCCGTGGAGCCTTAGCCTAAGAAAAAAATGTGCGCATTACTATGGGTATACGAGCACATGAGATCCACGTTTGGCAAGGAGACCCAGTTCGAATATAAGTAGACCATTGTACTAAAGTCAAACGGTCGAAACTAATACCACTGAACATAATTTCCTTGCCCAACGAAGATACACACACAAAGGTAAAAATTGTAATTAAAAACTGAATAAAAAGTAATGATAGCAATAAGCGTAAAAAAAATAAAGATAATAATAAATAAAAAAAATCAAAGTCACCTAGGGCTCGATAACACGGAAAGTGTCCCACCAGAGCTCAATCCTTTTGATACCGTAGGTATCTGGGATGAGTCAATTTTCCCCTTAGAGGGAGTGTGAGCCGTATGGCTAAATCTGGATAATAATAATAATATACCTGCATACCAAGTCACCTAGGGCTCGATAACACGGAAAGAGTCCCACCAGAGCTCAATCCTTTTGATACCGTAGGTATCTGGGATGAGTCAGTTTTCCTCTTAGAGGGAGTGTGAGCCGTATGGCTAAATCTGAATAAAAAAAAGTCTCAAGCATTGCTAAGGATCGCTCACTAAAATATTTGCCGAAAAGCATAAGGTAAATTATAATTAAGAAAATACTCACCCCAAATAAGTTGGGAAAAACTTCTCGTTGTAGATATTATTTCATTGGTTTTACTTGTTTCACGTTTTATTCAAAAGAGAACAAATTATATAAATATGAAGACGCTCATTTTTAAGTGGTTAGCATATTCTAGAAAAACTAGTATGCGAATATATTTGATGCTCGCTAATTACAATAAATAGTTCGGGTTTTAGAAAATTATTATTTGAAATACGTTAAAGGAATCGGACAGGAGCTAGAACAATAATTGTAGTGCAGATCTTTTTGAATACCGAATTTTTGAATAGCGAATGGGAACTTAATTTGAAAGGAAAGACTACAGAATGAAATGTAAACTAAGACGAAAAGGCTTGGAACGAAAATTAACACAAATGTCAAAGAAACAAAATAAAGAGAAAATCTATATATGAGAAGTAAAACTCAAAGGAAGACAATAGGAGAAACTATTGAAAGGAGATGGAACACTGTAACGTTACACACCCTCACTACACGGGAAGAAAATTTGTTTAACATAGTGAAGAAAATTTTTCTTTAAGTACAGAAAGGAATGCAAGTACATAATTCATTTTAATTAGTCCACGAATCAATCATTGAAAAACACTAATGGAAAAGTGAAATTAGTATAACTACGTTTTAAAACTTATGAAATATTACTATTTAAGATATGATCCACAAAAACTTCTTTAAAGAGAGTAATGAATAGTTATTTAAATAAGTAAATCATTAAGTGTGTTAAGAAGATACTAAAAAAAAGATATTTGAAAGTATATGACCGGTAATAGTTTTAGCGAGGTCAACTATACTTATTCTCCCAATGATGATCTATCCTCCAAAATATGGCATATTTCAAGTATCCTCCAGGAGTGCCCTTGGAAAAATTCTCTAGACTCTAATCTAAGGGTAAGAACAAAACAAGTGGGTCGAGGTGGAGGTGTAGGTCGCGGTGGATGCTACTAGTTAAGTCGCGGTCGATTTCGACAGCACATAGTAAGGAGGTCACCTGCGCTGTCAGTCGAGCTAGAACTGCTATCAAGTGAAGTAGTTTAATGAAATTTAAATGACAAAATGACTGCGCTTTTGCGATGTTGTGTCAGTCAAGTGATGATAGTGATGAAATGTCAGCTGTAAATAATCAGATCCTCCTTCATATTTCAAAAATGTACTGAATTTAATTACTTTAGAAATTCAAAAATAAACTGAATACAAAAAAGGGATTATATAAAAAGTATCAACTCAGATAGTGCAGGTAATGACAACTTGGCTTCGAACGGACCAATCTCAGGGAAGCCTCCTTGTAGCCCGCGCAGTAGACATCCATGTAAAACAAACTCATTTTATTTTCAAAAGCATCGATGTAAACCTCCTGGGTGGCATCGCGCTAAACCTCCATCGCGACTTACCTGCTCTGTTATCTTCCATTCACTACAATGTGTTTGTTTTTACATGGATATCGACATCGACCGCGACCTCCACCTCCACCGCGACCCACTTGTTTTGTTCTTACCCTAAGTTAATCGTACCACAGAATAACTAACCACACAGAAGCGAATCTGACTGTCGTTTCCATTGATTTTGTTGAAACCGAAATATTTGACCTTGTGCATAATTTATAGAATAGAACTTGATGTTCTAAGGAATAGACAATTCCAAATTATGTAATATTTAGACAAGCAGTTATTAATTAAATATGAAATATAAAATTTAACTATAAACAACTGTCACTGTCATGAAAATGACGTTACCGTTTTCGGCCTGAGTTTCGCTTCTGTGTGGTTAGTTATTCTGTGATCGTACCAAGGGCGGATCCAGGACTGATTTTCGGAAGGGGCCATGAACTTTTTTGGGGAGGGGTACCGGGAATTCTTGGGGTAATTTTTAAAAATTAGGGTTACAAGGTGAGTTTTAAGGCAATTTTCACACACTTTTAAGTGCCATAAAGACATTCAAAACTGATCGTTATTAAAGTATTATTATTAAGTCAGTACCGATTCCTACACATTTCTTCGGATCAAATGCAGTTCTTTCAACAAGTTTAATATTATTTTCCCAATACTTCTTCTGTCACGCCTTGTTCTTCCCCTCTTTCTTGATTTTCACTAATTATTTTTATGTTCTCATAAGCGTCAATGAACTTGTCAAAGTCTTTACGAATTTTGTTATTGTGTATGTATTTCAAACTAAGAGAAAGCTATTCCACGTGGGATACTTCGGTCGTTTCGTCAAATGTAACAGTGTAATAATTTGCAATTTGAACTTGATTCATGATTTGTTCAATTATTTCTTCACCACGGGTTATCAATTGATTTTGGCTGGTGCTACTAATGTATGTTGCTCGGGAAGATGCTGTGGATAGGTGGTGTTTAAGAGTTTTATCTCCTGATGCGATTTTAAACCTGAACAATTCCTCTTATTACTAGGTCCAACATCTTCGTCTAGAAGCAGAAGTCCATCATCACGATGGCCTCTTAGAGAAAAATTTTGTCAACCTAAGAACACTATAGACTCTACTATTGGTCGTAGTCTTTCTCTATTTTCTTGTATCTATTTAGACCTCTTAGAGTCTATCTGGTTAATGACTTTTGCTGGTTGAGATAACTTTATAGAAAATCCAGCCCAACGTGACCGCACTCCTTGTAGTATGATGTCTTTTTATGGGTTCGTATGGCTCCTTTTTTGCTCATGAGTTTCGCAAAAGAAGTTGAAGGTTTCGTGACAAGCCTTTGGGCTGCCATCCCTTTATTGTGACCATATTTTATTTATCCCTTTTTAATGTGTGCGAAATTACCAATCAACACCTGTGTTCTAAGTGTTGGTGACCCAAGTAACGCTTCATTTCTTTTTTATCTTTTGTGTGTACAGAATATGAAAATTGATACGATTTTGATGGCTGCCAAGGTCGTTCTAATAATTGTCACTTTGTAAAATTATCAACATTTTGACTTACAAAACATCCTATGTCAGTCTTGTTACCCCCTTTTTTCAATTCTAGTCTAGAAGATGTATTTCTTCCCTGTTTTGTACATATATGTGTTTGAAACTAAAAACATTTGAACTGCAAATATTTAATTTTATATTTTTTTTAAATTCTCGGAGGGGGCCATGGCCCCCTCCCTGGATCCGCCCTTGGATCGTACTATAGATCATCAAAGAAACATATTAATAACATAATCAAAATTAAAATGTAAATTGATTTTAATATAAGATATTATTACATAATATAAGGTAGTTATAGGTAAGGTACGGTAATGTAGGTAAAGGTAGAAAGACTTTTGACTGATGAATGTTGATGTAAAAAGAAATTAAATATAGGCAACGCGATTTTTAAGTAAAGTAGTACTAGAAAGATAAACGAGAAAAAATGTACACCTCCTTGATATTAAAAAAAATTATAATAGGTACACACATTTGATGGTATAGTTTTCCTCTTTAATTAAATTGGAAAATTAAATTACCAAGGAAATTAATCAGGGCGCCAGAATGTTTTTCTACGAAAAAACATACAAAAGTGGAGTGGTTGCAAAGATAAAAGAAAAAAAAATTGGGGAAAATTGTCATAATCTCCTGAAATAGCTAGTGGTTACCCAAGAAAAAAAATGAGATGAACTGGTAGCATAATGCACTACCTATCCAGAAAGAAAACGACCAAATGGTGAATAGTTATTCTGGAAAAGCTATCAAAAATATTCAAAACGCCATGAACTGCATAAGATCATTTGAGTTTCAAAAAATAAATTTTTTTTGACACCTAAAAGATTATGTTTGAACACTGCCAAGATGAAGATAAAGTGCCAAAGGTACAAATACATACAAAATGCACCTTCCTCCTGTAAACACTACCACTGTTGTTCAAGAAGTTGATACTGCAGCCATAACATCCATATCCACCAAATATTATACACTACCTTACATACATAATGTAACACCAAAACTGACACGAATCTTCAACGCTGTTGGTGACTTTGCTACAAAAACAGCTGTAACAATTAAGTCAGTTTTCTCAAAACTTAAAGATAAAACCTTGAAAGACAATATGTCAAATATTGTGTATAGTATACCATGCACAAATTGCAATCTGCAGTAGATAGGCCATTCGTCGAGACGATTAGAAGACCGTATAACGTCACACAAGATTGATGCCAGGAGATATCCAGACAGATGTAGTTTATCCATGCATGTCCATGAAAATGATCACCTAATGAACTATACAGAAGCTAAGGTTCTGGCAGTGGAAAACAATTATTTTAAAAGGTTGTTTCTTGAAATGGCTTTTATTTCTCAAACTGATTTAACTATAAACAAAAAATCAGACATCAGCCACTTAAGTGAGATTTACTCAGACTTACTTCACTTACGCCCGGTTCCACCAATGTGATCTAAGTAAAATCTTACGTAAGTTTGGCTTAGTCAAAAAAATTTCTTAGTTGAAATTTGCGTTTCGCCATACAAGTTTTTACTTAACTTACTTGGCCAAGAAAAAACTTAAATTATCAGAGATGCCAACTTTGCAAAATTGTCAAAAATTCTTAACCTTTTGGTATAGTATAGCCAAACAGGAGCAATGCAACCAATTTGTGGCTGTAATGTTAGAAGACCCTCAGGATTCGAAAGCAACAACTAACACATCCACGGAGGAAGCTACAGCTACCTGAGGAAAGTAATGCCAAACGTTTACAACGTTTTAAAAAATCAAACAACAAAGAGAGGTTAACGCGAGTTAATAGATATCGGCATATCTCGCAACAATGATAAAAAAAAACAAAATATGCACAAGATGGAATGCAACCACAGACACGTGTTTCTGACTTATTAGTCGTCATCAGTATGGTATAGCCAAACAGGAGCAATGCAACCAATTTGTGGCTGCAATGTTAGAAGACCCTCAGGATTCGAGAGCAACAACTAACACATCCACAGAGGAAGCTACAGCTACCTGAGGAAAGTAATGCCAAACGTTTACAACGTTTTAAAATATCAAACAACAAGGTTAGTTTAACTCGAGTTAATAGATATCAGCATGGCTCGCAACAATGATAAAAAAACAAAATATGCTCAAGATAGAATGCAACAACAGACACATGTTTCTGAGGTGTTCTCAGGTAGCTGTAGCTTCCTCCGTGGATGTGTTAGTTGTTGCTCTCGAATCCTGAGGGTCTTCTAACATTACAGCCACAAATTGGTTGCATCGCTCCTGTTTGGCTATACCATACTGATGACGACTAATAAGTCAGAAAGACGTGTCTGTGGTTGCATTCCATCTTGTGCATATTTTGTTTTTTTTTATCATTGTTGCGAGCCATGCCGATATCTATTAACTCGCGTTAACCTCTCTTTGTTCAGCAAGCAAAAAACGATTCTGATAGATGATTCAGTAAAGGCCTAAGTTTATATAGTTTGTCATAGTTGGCCTCATGTCTTTTAGGTTGAAGAGAATTGTCGTTCAAATGCAAGTTTTTGAGCAACCACACAAACCGATCTCTTGGCATACAAGAACTAATATACACATCCCGAAGATCCGCTCTGGAAGACCAGTAGTCTCTCAGACTAGGAAGACCCATTATTCCCATTAGTAAATTCATTGCTAAAAATACCCGCATTTCTTCTGCATTGGTTTGTGTAAATCTATTCTCGTCACGACCGCTATTTTGGACCGCATATAGATTGGTTTGAAAGACAATATTATCAATAAGGTCCTTTGTAAAGCGTTGAAATACATCCGTAGGAGAATCAATATTGTCTGGTTCTGGTATATTGGGGCCGACTGGTTCATTAATTTTTTTTTATAGGGAATGCAATTTTGGTAGTCTCTAGTACAAATTGTATTGGAAAGAAAATATTTCCTTCTACGTATATCCAACGGAGTATCATCATCGTCACTCTCATCTGCTTCAATTTGATTTGTCTCTAAGACGTCCTCAAGTTGGTTTTCCTCTGAAACGGTGTCTTCAAAGATAATCGGCAAAGACTCTATATCAAAAATATTTTGATTCATATTTGTTATTAAATCTGTTTCTTCATCGTCATCGGAGCTGTCATCAATATTTGAATCTACATCAGATGGAATGTATTTAATAAGAGTAAAGATTTCCTCTTGAGACATACGTTCCAAATCGGCATAGGAATGTTTATTTTTGCCTGGAACAAAAAAGCATGCATTTGCCTTATGTCCCAGCACTGCCACCACCATAATTACAAGGTGTAAAATGTAGTAAATTCTTCAATGAACATTACCACACAAATACAAACAAATATAGATTACCTATACAATATATTTTTAGAAAAACTTACCGTCCATTTTATTAAAAATCTTGAAAAACTGATAAATATTATAGCACCATCAACCACGTGCTCGGCCACTGTAATTTACATACCACTATAATATCTGTAAACATAAATACCACTATAAAAATATTGCCAATTGCCAACGGTCAGCGAAACAAAATTTGACGTGCGAGTCGTTGGAGGGGATCTCGACAATCCACGTATTGACTGTCTACAGTTGAGTCCGCGAATCTTTACCCGTGCGTCATCATTTAATTAAAGCATACGAAATAAGTCGATGATAAGTCGGAAATTGAAATTTACTAAACGCAACAGCAATTTCCGACTTATCATCGACTTATTTCGTATGCTTTAAATGATGACGCACAGGTAAAGATTCGCGGACTTAACTGTAAGCGCAGCGCAAGAGAGAACAACGACCACAGAACCGTGGTCGTTGTTCTCTGCAAGAAACACCAAGCTACAGCATAAAAATTGTTTAAAATGTGTCTTAACGCTTAGCCCACCAGTACACAAAGGGTTAAGTAAAGTCATGCTAGTATTAATATATTTATTTCTATTTTATTGCAGTTGTGAAGGATGCAAAGGATTTTTCAAAAGGACAGTGCGAAAAGATTTATCATATGCTTGCAGGGAAGAAAAAAATTGTATCATCGACAAACGACAAAGAAACAGGTATGTACAAAAAACTAACATAATTATCAAACTTTTTTAACATTCCAAAACCTTGGCATGCATCGTTCGTGTAGGCAGCGTTTCATAACCGGTGGGTCGCGACCCACTAGTGGGACGCGGGCGGATTTCAGGTGGGTCGTGGCGTGGCTCATAAGGTACGTATCCATACGTGGGTGCTCCGTGCTTGGTGTAGCAGCTTCACATAGTGGATACGTTGGTGCTCGCCACTCCGCGCTTACCCTCTTCGTTCAACCGGTTTGCGGTTTATATGTAGGGAAGCGTATGCCATATCCATTTGAGCAGCTACACCTAGCACGGAACACCCCCGTATGGATACGTAGGGGAGAGTTGGACAAAACGGGATAGCTAACGTTATTTGACTCATAACTCTTTGACTATGGTATTGATATCTACTTCTCCTTAACTGTACCTTCTTCATTGATCACTTCCTATGTTTAAGTATAGTTACGCCTAAATAGTTTCACGATAACATTGAAAAAGTTAATTTTTAAAAAAATGGCAAAGTATCCCGTTTTGTCCACCTGGTCGGGTAAAACGGGATGGTTTTTGAATGTGAATAAAGACGATATTGAAGTTAATATATAGATGGAGAAATGCTCAATCATCTGCGTTTTGCCGACGATATAGTACTTATTACCGAAGATCTGGGTGAAGCACAACAAATGCTACTAGAATTAGAAAAGGTGTCTTCAACAATAGGTCTAAAAATGAACATCAGTAAGACCAAATTTATGACAAATTTAGTTCCCAGCGAACACCTAACCATCCAAAATCAAGTGGTAGAATTGACAGAAAAGTACATATATCTCGGTCATGAAGTCAGAATAGGCAAGGACAATCAGACCTGCGAATTTCAACGACGAATAACACTTGCTTGGGCGGCGTATGGATCACTAAGAGACATCTTTAAGAGCAACATCCCGACAGCTATGAAACGGAAGACATTTGACCAATGCGTTCTTCCTATTATGACATACGGAGCAGAAACTCTCACGCTCACAAAAACAACAGCACTAAAAATGCGAGTGGCACAAAGGCGCATGGAAAGATCGATTCTCGGCGTGACAAAAAAAGACAAAATAAGGAACCAAGACTTAAGGAAAAGAACAGGTATCACTGATGTCGTTGAACGTATAGCCAAGCTGAAATGGAATTGGGCAGGTCACATAGCGCGACTGAAAGACTCACGATGGACCAGAAAACTAATTGACTGGCGCCCAAGAGAAGACAAACGCAGCAGAGGACGACCACCAACACGCTGGATGGACGACATTAAACGAATATCCAAGAAATGGCAACAAGAAGCACAGAACCGTGAAGAGTGGCGAAGAATGGGAGAGACCTATGTCCAGCAGTGGACAGAAGAGGTTGTATGATGATGATGATATTGACTTGAAAAATAAAAAAATATTCATATACCTAACATTAATATTAAACAAATTTACAGTTTAAAACCGACAAAAATCGCATGAGTATGGGTCACCATCATTCTCTACCCCGACGCAAGCTTCGTGAGCCCAAAGTCGACATCGCTCACACATTACCCAACCATCATCTGATTTTGATTTGGAATACAGTTCCGAGCAATAAATGTAAACTTCGTCTTCGTCTTCATCATCTGAACTGCTATCCCTTTTGTTTCTGTCTCTTTTTTCTTTTCTTGGTTTTGGAACATATTTCTTATTTTTTTCCTTTGCCTTTACAATTTTGTTTTTTTTCCAAATTTAGTTTTGGTTTCTTGATGGGTCTTTTACCTATAGACCTCTCCATTTCTTCTTTATAAGTTGTTGAGGTTAACACAGCTGTTTTTTCTCTCCTTTTATCATTAGGGTTATTTTTTTTTTCTGCGTGCGGAAGGGCAATTAGTTCTTTGGGAGTCACTCGAAAGTTGAAAGAGTACGAACAAGAGGGTGTTGCTTTAGCATAGAACTTGTTGCAAGAATGAAGAGGAGGAGTAATATGACAATTTTTCTTATTTTCCAGCACCTTAGGAGATTTTTGTGGTCTAAAAGTATCTAAAGGCAATGTATTTGGAGAATTCTCATTTTCTGCATCACCATCAACTTGGTTTTATGATAATGGTGGTGTACGAGGCGGAGAGCGCCGATTATTTTCTAAAACGGGACCAATTTACATTAACAATATTACAACACCAATATCTCTAGCTTTCTCTATGACGTTAATATTTTTTGTGTGGGTCGTATATGTCCGTCCAAAAGTAAAAGAACAGGATGTTCCTTGGAGGGTTTTGAAAATTCAATAAAATGACTAAACCAATTAAAAAAAATTCTTTTTGCATCCATCCTGACGAATGATAGAAAGCTTTACTGCCAGGTGGAGCATCATCTAGCAGCTTAGGTTTTGCTCTGGACCTAGGAAAAATGAAGGTAGGCGGCATAAATACACCAGAAGCACTCATACAAATTTCCACAGTAACAAGAACACCGCGTTCAGCTGAACATATACAATCAAATTGCCTTTTCCCACGCAATAACAAACAATTCGATATTTTCTTTGGCACAGTCATTATACCCGTTTTGTCAACGTTGTAAATCCGTTCGGGTGGTATTTTATATTTTTCAAGCACGCCAGTAAGCAAGGAAAAATAATTTTTTTACGACAGGCTTATTAAAACCCATGGCTCTAGCTAGAGATGTTGGCTCAGGTGTACGAAGTTTAACGGTTGGATGTCTTTTTAGAAAGCTGTATAACCAAGCTTTAACACGTTAATCGCCATGACACCCAACAGTTGGGTTTCAGATACTATGGTTGTACACGCTCTGATACCCATACGGCAACCTTCACTACTAGTATGAACATTAAGGTCTGTCTTAATTGGGCTTGGGGGTAAGATATTTTTAGCATCATTTGGGAGATTAACGTGTTAATGGCCATTTTTTTGTCTTCATTAAATTGATTATCTAATCCACTGCGTTCAGCTAACTGAAAAGCCAAACTTCGAAAGTCATTCAAAGTAAAATCAAATAGTCGTGATTCCATTAACAATTAACAAAATGTGTTCCATCAAATCCTCCTCTGGTTCCGCTGTGAAAACCGGTTTGTGACGCCTTAGTCCTTTCTTTGCTGAATTTTCTCGTTCGAGAGTTCCATTTTAAATTTTTTTACTCTGGCTTCAATAGTTGTTCGAGGTACCCCAAATTTTCTAGACTAGAAGCCTTAAGATAACCCATTCTTCTGTCAAGAACCTCTTCCACTGCTTGTGTCTGCCGATCACTTATTCTTTTATATTTTCCCATCTTTTAATAACCTTAAAAAAATTAAATTTAATATGCTCGATTTTTAAACCACTCGATATCCCATTTTACCCAACTAAACACTGAATAATGTTTTGAAATTTTTCAACAAAAAAAAACAGTTATCATAATCATAAATATCGCAAAACATACTCATATTACATAGAGAAACATAAAAAATACTCACCGGTAATTATTTTGTTGATTTAAATTTAATAATTCGTAACTATGGATGAAACTAATTAGCATAACCTTTGGGGTGGCGATTAGGCGATGCTGGTTTATTACGCAATCAAATTTAAAGCGGACTGTAGGGAAATATTAACAAAAAAAGGCCTTACCTTATTTTAACTGGTAGGTCGAGAAGTCTTCAGTTATTAGTAAGGTGAAGGAAGGAGGGAGAAAGGGTTAATTTATTTTTTACTATAACTGAAACCGGCGTTTTTTGGCGACACTGGATAACTATGCGAAACGACTTAACAATTTGAGTTGTTCTTACTTACTGAGGACCACGACTAGTTAGTACTAACGAAAGGTAATTAAAGAGAAAACAAAAAATTTAGTACAATATCTGGGCAAGAAAATAGGCCAGGTACTTCGAATGAAATAAATTTAATGAGGCCAAAACATCCTTCCCCCGAGTTTATTTTTAAAATAAACGAAAAATCAACGAAAACTAATTTAATTTTAATATGCTAAGTCTGCACATGAACTCATCACCCTAAACTAAAATTTTAACTATCAAATAAAATAAAAAAATCCTCTCTAGTTTATTGACTGGGTAGAGGACACAGTTTAACGACTGGGCGCATGTAACTACCGTGCTTGGTTCGCACTTTTACGATTCGAACAATCCCATCTTTTCCAGGATACAAAGTCTCTATGACTGCCAGAGGCCACTGTAAAGGTGGGATAGTTTCATTTTTTATTATACTTACCATTCCCTCTTTGGGAGGATTCGAGTTAGTGTTCCATTTTAAACGAGACTGCATAGAAGACAAATATTCTGAATGCCATCTTTTCCAATAATGTTGAACAATGCAATCTAGTAATTTATATCTTTTCAAAGTACTCATATTTTTATCAAGATCAATATCCATCGAGGGTAATGACACTAAAGGTTCTGTACATAAAAAATGCGATGGAGTCAGCGCGACTGGATTTTCAGGGTCGTTACTTTGAACACAAAGAGGACGCGAATTCAAAAGACACTCGATTTGTGTCAGAACAGTTAAAAATTCTTCGTAAGTAAGGATCTGATTCCCCACAACTCTACTTAAATGAAGTTTTACACTTTTTATGTTGCTTTCCCAAATACCACCGAAGTGACTGCCATAAGGTACGTTCATTTTCCAAGAAATTTTGGTATTATTAAGTTCCTGTTGGAATGCATCTTTATAAGTTTTTGAAGTAGTTAATTGATATATTTCATCGAGGACTCTTTTGGCACCCACAAAATTTGTGCCATTATCTGAATATAAAACCTTACAATTTCCACGACGAGATAAAAATCTTTTGAAAGCGGCTAAGAAACAATCTGTAGAGAGCGAGGAGGCTAATTCAAGATGTATGGCTTTCGTACTTAGACAAACAAACAAACATACGTAAGCCTTTTGAGTTTTTACGCCACGATATTTTCCTATAGTAATGGAAAACGCACCAGTATAATCTACACCAGTGTGTGAAAAGGCTTTTGCCTGATTGCCTCTTACGGCGGGTAAGTCAGCCATCATAGGATAGGTAGGTTTAGGATTAAGACGAAAACAACGATTACATCTCCAAATTCTATTTCTGATGGCCTGACGACTAGATAGTATCCAATAATTTGTTCTCAGAAGATTTTGCAACAAATACGCTCCAGCATGTAAATGCAATTTATGGAAATAATCTATTAACAAAATGGTTAAAGGATCGGCTTTGGGCAACAAAATCGGATGTTTTTGTTTAAAACTACATTGGGAGTTGGACAAACGTCCACCTACTCTAATTATTCCATTTTCAATAAATGGATTCAAACAACGTATGGAAGATTTTACAACGAGATTTTAAGAAAGGGCTTTATATTCTTCAGAAAAATGTTTTTGCTGGACAGCTCGAATTAATTCAATTTCTGCAATTTTTAAATCAAATAGAGATATCCGTTTATTTAAAGGCAATTTTCTAAGAAATCTCAATACGTATACTGTGGAATTTAAAAGTTTCGACCAACTGGAAAAATATTCAATAAGAGTATACAGCGGAGAAATTACACGAGTGACATTACCAAAGAAGGTTTGTGATCTATATTCAGAATCACAAATCATAATTTCCTGTCCGTTGACGGACTGAATAGGCCAATATTCTGGCTTCAACAGTAACCAATTTGGACCAGTAAACCATGTGGGATGGTTGACTAACGAAGAAGGAAACAAACCTCGAGAGGCGCAATCAACAACATTTTCCTTTCCAGGAACAAAAAACCAATACTGTGACGGAACCATCTTATGAATTGTAACAACTCTATTTTGAACAAATATTTTGAGATTTTTCTCTGAGGACTTTATCCAATTTAAGACAATTATGGAATCACCTAAGGCAAAAATTTTATCAATATTATGTCTAGGAGAATAAGTTTCAATAGCATGTGAAAGAAGCTTTGAGAGAAGAAGCGCTCCACAAAGCTCTAATCGAGGAAGAGTTATTTTAGACATTGGAGATACTTTAGATTGAGAGTACAGTAAAGTAACTTTAACTTGACCTGTACAATTAACAACCCTGGAATAAACAATGGCTGCATATCCAGCAGCACTTGCATCTGAAAATCCTACAAAAGACAACGACGAATTAGGTGTAACTGCTATATGGCGTGGAATTTGTATTTTGTATAGGACATGAAATTCATTTTGAAACTTTTCCCATGCAATTTCGATTTCTTTTGGTACGGTACTATCCCAATCTACCTTTAGAGTCCAAAGTTTCTTTATCCAAATTTTAAGCAAGAGGGTTATAGGAGATAGGAATCCCAAGGGATCAAACATACGAGCAACAAGTGAGAGCATGTTTCTTTTTGTACAATGAGTCGATGAGGGTATTTCTAACCCAAAACTAAAATTGTCACATTTTTCTTCCCATTGCAATCCTAACACTTTGGAGACTGACTTATCAAATTGTTTGGTTTTGACCAATTGGAGGGGTTCGGGGATTGTCGATAGTAGATCGTTCGAGTTCGACATCCATTTGGTTAATTTAAAACCACCTTTTTGAAACAAATTCACTAACTGAGTGTGTGTAACTATAGCTTCAGAAACATTTGGAAAACTGCTAATAAAATCGTCTACATACATATCTCTTAAAATTGGGATGATAGCATCAGGAAAATTTTTAGATTCGTCATTACATAATTGTTTTATTACCCTGAGACTAAGATATGGTGAGGATTTTACTCCAAAAGTTGAAGTATTTAATTGGAAAATAGAAATAGGATCATTGGTATCAAATCTCCACAAAACTCTTTGAAACGAACAATGAGATTCAACCACTTTAACCTGCCTATACATTTGTTTCAAATCAGCGACAATTGCGATTGGAAAAAGACGAAAATTCAACAATATTGTGGTAGGATTATTTTGTAATTTTGGACCTTTATAAAGAATTTCATTTAATGACGGTCCTTTACTAGTTTTCATAGAGGCCTCAAGACTATTCTACAAGGAGTGGAAGGGCTATCTGGTTTAAAAACACAATGATGGGTAATATAATACGACAACGAATCAATGGTTTGAATGGGAACTAAACTCATGTGCTTTTGGTCTAAATAGTCTTGAAAGATATCACAGTAAAGCTCTCTAAGTTCTGGGTTTGGTGCGAGGCGATTTTCTAAGGACAACAATCTATTTTTAGCAAGAACAAAAGAATCACCCAGTACATTAGGATCATTTTGGAACGGCAACGAAACTGTGTATCTACCATCTGCATCTCTACATACATTTTCTAAAAATAACTTTTCACAAATTTCATCTTCTGATGAACTATTAGTAACAGTGGGCAAATCCTCTAATTCATACATTCTTTCGACCAAGGAATCTAAATTCAACAAAGGGTTACAGACGAAAGACAAATATGTGTGGATTTTTTCAAAATTTGGTGCAGCTGAGCCCATGACTACATAACCTAAACTAGTCTCAATAGCTGATAGAGAATCTTCGCACGACACTCTATTACAACCAATGATATTTGAAAAGACAGATAAGCCTAAAATACCATCTATCTTGCCAGGAAAAAAGAAATTCGGGTCAGCTAAATTCAAGTGTTCTATACTGTTAATACAGTCTTTATCAACTGGTTGATCTGGCAACTTATTAGAGATTTTGTCTATAAGCAACACTTCTATAGGATATCGTATTTTTTTTATCAAAATGAGAAAAGATAACAATGTTGGTTTTACCTACTATCGGGGTGGTTGATCCTCCTATACCAGAGACTGTCAAATTTAATTTCGAATAACTTAGGCCTAATTTTCGGGAACAATCAAAAGTAAGAAAATTAGCAGAATCTATCAACTATCTAACAAAAGCACTATCTAACAATAGCACTATCTAACAAAAATCTAACCTTGTGAGCACTACCCCATTTATCAACAACTTTAACCATTAATGTCCCAAACAGACTAACAGAACTCGATTCTGATTCATTTGGGATATTTGTAGAATGGCGGACATGTAAACTAGAAGGATTATCAGAAGAACCAGAGGTAGGCTCAGTACTAGTGGAGGGAAATGGAACATTTTCATTAGGCCGAGTAGTATTTGGCTTATGCAACTTGGAATGGTGCCTAGCTTTGCACACAACACAAGAAAATTTTGACGGACAATTGGATACTCGATGCTTTGAAGAAAAACAATTTAAACATAAATTATTTTCCTTCACTAATTTAAATCTGGATTCAAATGGTAGCCCTAAAAAGTGCTTACAGTCTTTAATTAAATGTGGGCCTTTTTTACAAACAACACAATCTATGGAGGAATACGTATTCTGTTCTTGCAAATGAAACGATTTGTTCGGTTTTTGAAACGAAGAATTATTTTTGGAATTCCTTGATCTTTCATTTTTAATAAGAGCTTTACGACGTTGGCGTAAAAATTTCAATAACTCATCATAAGCGGGTAAATCATTATTATTTCTTATTAAATCAAATGAATCTATGGTATCTTGTGGTAATTTTAACATAGCTAAATAAGTTAAAATATGATCATCTAAATTATCGAGATTTAATCGTTTTAGTGCAGAAACATTAGTATCAAACTTTTCCAAAAATATTTCCAAATAGGATGGATTATTAGATTGCAAACCGCGAAAATTAACAATTCGATCCATATAGAGATTAAACAAATATTTTTTATCATTATATCTTTCAACAATCATATTCCAAATAATATCATAATTATTAGGAATGGGTTCTATTGAGCTACAGCTTTTCAAGGCTTTCCCGGAAATACAACTCAACAAATACTGTAGCTTATCGGACTTGGGATATTCTATTTTGTTATGAACAAATTGTTTGAAATTTTCATAGAAAACAGGCCACAGAGATATATGTATCTTCACCATCAAACTTAACTAATTCAAATTTAGGCATTTTAATATTAGAATTATTAGTAATATTGGGATTATTACTCAAAACAACAGGTTTATTTATAAATAATGAAGCTAAATATTCAATATTGGAGTAGAGATCATAAAATGCATCTAAATGCGTATGGTAAGCAACGCCAGCATCTGGCGCCATCTCTTGTTTTAATATAACGATATCTTGAACAATTTCCTCATATTCTGATAGAGTTTTTTTGAAAGTACTATATCTAACTGCAAAGTTACGCATTTTTGAGGCATTTTCTGGATCTTTTTCTAAGGCCGACCCGGCATCGTAACATAATTGAGCCCTACGAAAGATAGTTTCACGTTTAGAGCATAATCGCTCTAATTTTAGTTCGTTTTGACTTTTAGGCATGTTTAATAATAAATATTGAAATTCTTTCAAATAATTATCAGTGATAAAGAAATAAAATGGAACAAAAACAAAAATATGTCAAGAATAGTAGTTAGGTGTATATATTTTTTCAACAATTACTCAAATTTTATTAAACTAAATCCAAACAAACTATTTTTAGGTTTGCAAAATATCCATATAAAATATATTTAATTAACCAAAGTCGATTTCACTAAGCGATGGGTTCAGAAGCAAAAACACGAATTCAATGTCCTAGCTATAGTCGACCGAAGAACAAGGTTTTTCGATACACGACAAAAAAAAGGTACACTACGATTTAATTAGATTTTAACACGACAAATATACTATACCGATTACAATTATAATTTTAAATAAATTTATCCAACGCCAAGAATACGATAGATCTTGAACCGGCAAAACAACAACGAAATTGATTCAAGATGATCGCGGCTAGAAGGCCAAAAACTTATGGGGTGGCGATTAGGCGATGCTGGTTTATTACGCAATCAAATTTAAAGCGGACTGTAGGGAAATATTAACAAAAAAAGGCCTTACCTTATTTTAACTGGTAGGTCGAGAAGTCTTCAGTTATTAGTAAGGTGAAGGAAGGAGGGAGAAAGGGTTAATTTATTTTTTACTATAACTGAAACCGGCGTTTTTTGGCGACACTGGATAACTATGCGAAACGACTTAACAATTTGAGTTGTTCTTACTTACTGAGGACCACGACTAGTTAGTACTAACGAAAGGTAATTAAAGAGAAAACAAAAAATTTAGTACAATATCTGGGCAAGAAAATAGGCCAGGTACTTCGAATGAAATAAATTTAATGAGGCCAAAACAACCTTACTTTTTCAAACTAGCATTTGCCACAAGCCACAGATCAACAATTAATCAGAGTAACCTCCTGCTAAGTTCAAATGGACGGTATCTGTAATGATTAACATCCCCGGTCATTAGATGGCGCCGCTTATTAAAACCTTTTTATATACTTAACTTGGTTGGTGTCACGGACTCCGCAAATTTTGTAATCCATTTTAACAATAGTTCTAGACTAACTAGGTACTTGAAATTTTCAGGATAGCTAAGAGCTGACTAACAATGCAATATTTAACTGCTATTGTAGCGATAAATGGATTCTTTTTTAAATTTCAAACTGTTTTAAAAATGTGATTTTTATGACATTTTATATTAACTATGACATTTGAATTCCATTTTAACGTACGTCAACACGTCGAGGGCCGATAGCTCTGTGGTAGAGCGTTAGATTGGAGATCTACTGGTCCTGAGTTCAAATCCTACCTCTCGCTTACCTTTTTTTATTTTTTTAATACATAATTAAAACTTAATATACTTAAAATTCATATTTTATAAGTTAATTATTATATTATGCCATTGTAAACAACCGTGGTATTATAAAAAGTACTTTTTATGCCGTTAGGGGTAAAACAATACAACCAGATCAAATATTTATATGCATTAGTGTAAAGTTGTGATTGAACGACAGCGGACCGAATAAAAATAAAGTGTGTTATACAATTGAGGCATTGTTCGGTTTTCATTTAAAACTATAGACATATATTATGTTGCTATTTTATAGTGGATGTGCTATTTCTGGAGGTAAGTGGAGTATTTTAATATACTTTTTAGATTTTTTACTACACTTTATTTACAACATATTTGCAAAATAATGGCAAGAATTTTCAATCGTTTTCTGTTTTCCAAGTTTTAAAAAGGGGAAAGTAAAAAGTCCGCTTTGGTCAGCAAAGATTTTTTGCTTAGTAAATAGTTCAATATTATATGTACCGGGTGTCCCAATAAGAATGGCTCTCGGCTATATCTCAGGAACCGTTTATAGTAGAGCTTTGAAATAAAAAATTTTATAACAAAAGTTGCCTCAGGAAAAGCCTGGAAATTATTTTCATAATTGTGGGACCACCGCCAGAGGGCGTAATTGAATATCAAAAATTAAAAAATCTAAATTTTACAAAATTTTCCTAATGAAGGGGCACTGGAAATCCGATCGTCGTATTCTTCATAAAATTCTACGCATATTTGATTTGACAAGTTTAGGTCTACCTTTGGAAATAAGAGGTGGGGGTGAGTGGGAACCTTGTTATGAAAAACTGGCTGTGAGTCCGGTTCTGCTTAATCAAATTTTGCAAACTTGGTCTTGTTGAAGATAGATCTTTTTCATCAATGTAAAAGTTATGATTTCGAACCAACTTACTGAGTAATATGCCAGCTAGAAGGCGTTATTTAATTTTTTTCAGAAATCTAGTGTTCCTTGGAAAATATTAAATACAAACATGCATTTTTAATACCATATTACAAAATTAGACAAAATTAGCAACAGAATAGCGAAAACCGCATGTTAATACCTTTTTTCTATCTCGAGATATCTTACAAAACGTGTAAATTTAAAAACATAACTGTCACCAGTAAACGAAATAATTCATTAAAAGTAGTGTGCTATGGAAACAACAAAGATACATTTTCCAGCTCTCATCGTATATTAGGTCTTTTCCACGCTTCTCATTTGTTTCGAGCCTCGTTCATATCTCGTATGTTAATATTATACACGGATTATACGGCATATGACAGAGGCTCGAAACAAATGAGAAGCGTTGAAAAGCCCTATTACAAAGAAATAAAAACAACTATTTAGTGATGACATAAACGTTCAAATTTTTGCCCATCATTTTCGTTGCAAACATTTACTCTTTCAAGAGTAGATTGAACAGCAGTCTCAATTTCTGCTCTCGATATGCTTTGAATGGCGTTTAGTATTCTCTGAATAATGTATTCTAGAGTAGTGTATGATGGGCAACAATTTGAATATTTAGGTCGTCACTAAGTAGTTCTTTTTGTTCTGTGTTATATTTAATTTTAATAGTATTGTTTCTCTTTATATTGTTGTTTTAATTAATTATATTTTTATACGTTGACATCTGGAAAATGTTATTTTGTTTTTTTCCACAGCACACTACTTTTCATTAACTTAGTTTACCGGTGATAGTAACAGTTATGTATAAAATTTACACGTTTCTCGAGATATCTTGAGATAGAAAAAAGGTATCGATATGCGGTTTTCGCTATTCTATTGCTAATTTAATCTAATTTTATAAAGTATGATTAAAAATGCATACTTGTATTTAATATTTTCCAAAGAAAACTAGATTTCTGAAAAAAATTAAATAACGCCTCCCAGCTGGCTTATTACTTATTAGGATGGTTCAAAATTATCACGCTTACATTGAAGAAAAAGATCTGTCTTCAACAATACCCAGTTTTCAAAATTTGATTTAGCGGAACCGGACTTACAGCCATTTTTTCATAACAAGGTTCCCACTCACCCCCACCTCTTATCTGCAAAGGTAGAGTTAAACTTGTTGAATCAAATATGCGCAGAATTTGATGAATAATACAATAATCGGATTTCCAGTGCCCCTTCATTAGGAAAATTTTGTAAAATTAAGATTTTTTTATTTTTGATATTCAATTACGCCCTCTAGCGGTGGACCCACAATTATGAAAATAATTTCCAGGCTTTTCCTGAGGCAACTTTTGTTATAAAATTTTTTATTTCAAAGCTCTACTATAAACGGTTCCTGAGATATGGCCGAGAGCCATTCTTATTGGGACACCCGGTATATAAATAATCCTCAAAAAATCATCTGCAGCCAGGTGCATCCTTAGCGGAATTTTTCATTTTAAAAAAATATAACATGCTGGATAATTTATACATTAAGAGACTTTAATGTTATATTCAGTTAATAAAGTAAGAACAAAATACAAAGCATCTGATCCAGTAAATTTACAGTTTTTTTACACAAAAGTCGCCGTTTTTTGTTTTTTTTTTTTGCTTTCTTCTTCTTTTTCTTAATCTCTAAGTCATTTTACCGTTACGTATAGGCCTATCTTGTTGCTTTCTTATTTTTTATATTTTTTAATAATTTTGGTCGTGTGAGCCCAAAATTTTTAAATTTTTTAAAAATAAAATGCATAAACCAAACTTTGTATTAAGAAGCCACAAATTGGTAGGTAATAATTATAATTAATCGGATCCATTTACAAAATAATTTAGATGTATTTAGAGTTGACCTACCAATTTTTGGCTTCTTAATATAAAGTATCGTTTATGCATTTTATTTTAAAAAAAAGTCAAAATTTTTGGACTCACACGACCAAAATTATTAAAAAATATAAAAATAAGAAAGCAAAAAGATAGGCCTATACATAAAGGTAAAAAGACTTAAAGATTAAAAAAAAGAAGAAGAAAGCAAAAAAATAACAAAAAAACGGCGGCTCTTGTGTAAAAAAACTGTAAATTTACTGGATCAGCTGCTTCATATTTTGTTCTTACTTTATTAACTGACGATAACATTAAAGTCTCTTAATATAGAAATTCTCCAGCGTGTTACATTTTTTTAAAATGAAAAATTCCTCTAAGTTTGCACCTGGTTGCAGATGATTTTTTGAGGAATATTTATATACATATTGAACTATTTATTAAGTAAAAATGTTTGCTGACCAAAGCCGACTTTTTTACTCTTTCCATTTTAAAACTTGGAAAACAGAAACGATTGAAAATTCTTGCCATTATTTTGTAAATATGTTGTAAATAAAGTTTATTTTAGGAAAAAAAATCTAAAAACTATATTAAAATACTTCACTTACCTCCAGAAATAGCATCCACTATAAAATAACAAAATAATACAGGTCTGTAGTTTTAAATGAAAACCTAACAATGCCTCAATTGTATAACACACTTTAATTTTATTGGATCCGATTTCGAGCTATCGAAAAACTTCAATTTTTGCATTTTGGCCAGGTTTTCGGCCAAATTCACCACTGTGCATCGGTCGGGGCAAGGTAATAAAAAATGATCATGCCCTCTTACCAGCTGTCTTTGCTAATAGCAAAAAACAGCGCTTCGCACACAGCAGGCGAGAATCTTATTTTGCCGGGGCAGAATTAATACAGGTCAACAGAAATGTAAAATGGAGCTCGTGCAGGGCCGTGTCGTGCTATGATGCGGTGAGGCAGTCGCATCAGGCGGCATCACAAGGGGAGCGGCATAATGAGTAAAATCAAAATATGTACATCAAAATAATCATAAGAATAAGAAAGGGTGTGCAAAATAGAATACCTACTTGAAAAATATCCGAGGGCGTTTTATGTGCCCTGCGCATGTGCGCATGCCACTCTTTAGTTTAAAAAGTGAAGAAATCGTCTTCTTCTACAGAAACAACAACATTTGTTTGTATTATTCAAGAACTGTACACTTTTCCTTTTTAATGTGTATGTTGTGGCATAATTTGTAATTTAGATATCTGTTGGTTTTATCTCTCTGTGTGTTAGTTTCAAAAAATTATTTGTTCTAATGAAAATACTCATTTAGAAGTGAAAAATTTTGCTAAAGTCAGTTGTTACTATACCTACTATAAATGGATTTTTTTCTGGTTCTACAAATCGTTGGGAAGTTCTAAAAAAACAAGTTTCAAAACTAACTCTGAAACCGTTGAGTAATACCCGTATTAATATTTCAATCAACGGTAATACTAGATGGTCAACTCGAATAGATGCATTGGAACCTTTAAGATTTCAATTTTGTGAAATATATGATGCCTTATTTGAAATAATAAGAAGTAGTCAACAAAAATTCAGAAACTAAAGTCAAATGACGAAAATTAGCAAAAAATATTAAAAATTATAAATTTATATGCGGTGTAGTTCTTTGGCATGATATTTTATTTCATATAAATTCAGTCGCAAAAATGTTGAAATATGTAACTATAATTTGTCAGATTGTGTCCAAATGTTGTCAGAAACTATATGGTAGGGGAGCAAAGTATGCTAAATGTGCAGTCACTCGAGCGTTTTGGGGACCTATTGGGTTGTGAGGTCCTAAAACCAAAAAAAGTTAAGTAAAGTTTTCCATTTTAGTGGGGACTTGTCCATTTTTAATATAATTTTCCATTTCCAATAATAGTCGAGGAAATGAAGCTGAAAAAATGGCAAAACCTCGCAATTTTTTCGTCCAGCATCGATTTGTACAAAAATTTGGGATTAGGCTCATTTCACCCTCTAGTTCATTTTCTATATTGAGCCGTTGTACGCTTTTGGTTTTTTAAGGGTGAAAACTACCCCTTAAAAAACAACTTGTAAAAAATTATAAAACAACATTTTAAACTTTAATATTGTCAAAATTTGGTTCTTATTAGTTACATAATGATTGTTTTATGCTTTAAGATATACTACCATAATATCTCAACCCTTAAAACCACCCTTCTTGGAGCTATATATAAAAAATTACTTATCCTAAAAGAATAATTTCGGCTTGCATCGATTACATAAAAATTTGGGATTAGGGTCATCTCACACTGTACTTCATATTCTATAACATTCTCAAGGGCGTCGATTATTTTTAGGGGTGTAAACTACCCCTTATTGTCAAAAATGATATAAAAACGTTGTAAACTTTAATATGGGTAAAATTTGGTTTTGATTGGCTAAAAATAATGATTGTTTTATGCTTTAGGATATAATATCATAATATTTCAACCCTTAAAAACCACCCTTAAGAACATTATAATTTTTATAAGTAGATAATTTAATAGATCTATACAGAAAAAAAGTAGAATTATAGAATTACAAAAACATTTATTAACACCAAAATACGAATTTACAAATATGTAGAAGTACAAATACACATGGTTTTTAAGTCATCTTCCAGTATACGAACCAGTACTGTGGTATTATACATGCATTGAAAATGTTCCATAAGCGGACTATTCGAATATTTCGAAAAAAAAACGCGTTTTATAAACATAGCTCCTTCATTTTTGGCGATAAAAAGTTTTTTCAAAAATGGTTTTGTAGGATTTTTGAAGAGCTATAAGACTGTGTAAATTAAATTCCGTTAGATCCCATACTTTTTAATTGGGGTGGGTTTAAAGGGCTCGAATAAGGGGGTGTTTGCTCGTAAATAGAGGTTTTAAACAGATATATCTCGCTAACTGTTCACTATAATGAAAATATATGCACAGTATAATTTTAGTTATTAAAAAACCTACAATTTAGTAATTCATCATTTTTTTCGTATCTCCAGTATTTTCGGAGATATTTGGAAGTAAAACCGTGAAAAATACGAAAGTGCAAAAAATCAATTTTTCTTTAAACTCCCAATTTTTCTAAAATTTGGCCTTTTAAATATGTCAATCTACTTGGGTGTATTGACAATACAAATATACAAGGAATTACAGCAAGGTGAAGACCAATTTTTAATTAGGAGGGTAGTTAGGGGGTTATTTTCACTGATTTTTTCGTAGAGAAAGGCAGGTACCGATATTTTTTATCATAAATCGCTCTATTTTCATGATAGAAATTTTTTATTCTTATTCTTTGAAAGGTTTAATTGTATACCTGAAAATAGATAATTTAAGTTTTCCTCGAAAATGCAAAGTTTTCCCGTTATTTGGCTTTGAATATTTCAAATTATGCATTTGACGAGAAAAGGTAACCTTTAACATGCTGTATCTCGGTTTGTATTGGTCTTAAGGATATTATAGAAAAAGAATTTAGTGTATCTTACTAAAAGATACAATTTTGTTATCTGCAGTTTTTTTGATTAAATGCATATTTTTCGAGGTATTCTCAAAAAACCCTCTAAAAAGTCGATTTTTTCGACGAAAAACTGTTACTTTCAAGCGCGAATAACTCGAAAAATATTAGTTTTACGAAGAAAATGTAAAAAACATTTTTTTCTTAGAAATACTTTTCACATCGATTTACATGGTTAAAATGTAATAAAAAATTCCCACCCCCGAGATGGGGTGGCAATCACCCCCAAGATTTTAGCGTACAGCGGCATGATATAGAAAATGATCCTTGAACTATTCCCTACCTTCTGTGAAAATTTCAAGTAAATCAATGCTGGACGAAAAAATTGCGAGCCAAAATGCTTCATTTCCTCGACTATATAGTGGAACCTCGATTATCCGTCAGGGCACCGGACCAAGGGTATGACGGATAATCGAAAAGACGGTTAACAGAACATGAACAAAAATTAATTGATCAAACGATTAAGGGCCGGTTGTTCGAACGCTAATCAAGAAGTTGATTATAATTAAGTCCCCTTAACAACCATCAAATAACAACACCCCTCATTCGTACGTCAATCAGTTGATTGTAATCAATTATGTTAAATATCATTATGATAATTAACATAATTGATTGACTAATTAATTATTAATTATTAATTAACATAACAATTATTAATATAATTGATTAATAAATCTCATAATTGTAATCAATTATGTTTTCTGCAACCCAAACAAAGTTGACATTGACAGTTGGTGACAGTAAATAAATATTTGATAATGATCAGTTGATTCCATTTTTGATTAGCGTTCGAACAACCGGCCCTAAGTGACACAATCAATGTTCGAATTTGAATTAAATTTAATTATGGTGACACACAGATATTGACTGTAATAGTTATTGTGCTGTGCACTTTTATTTTCGGCTTGCGATTCTAAAAATAGAACTCTAAAAGCACGGTATCATTTATCACCTATTTAAATTGAAATGTAATCCAGAGCTCTGAATAAGAACAAAAATTATTTACATAAAAAATGCGATGGTGGCATAACTGCACGTGTACATTTCAACGAATTTCGTTTGGCTTATCGCAATGCTCAAACAAAATGAATTGATGACTAAATTTTTACTTTTGTAGTCAATATAACTTATGTAAGTATGGTCCCTGGGCCTCGATTTTTGACCCTTCGCTTCGTTAGCGGACGTATTCGTTTCGTATCTCTTTAGTATACGAAGCAAATACGTTCGATAACGAAGCGAAGGGTCAAAAATCGAGGCCCTGACGGTTAACAGAGGTACGGTTAATAGAGAGACGGATAATCGAGGTTCCACTGTAATCGTTTTTTTAGATTTTAGCACCATCTATCCATAATTCGAAAAAATGTCTCGAATAAAAGTTACTTATTTTTACGTAAGGAATCCAAATCTGCAATAAAAAAAATGGGGGCTTTCATTTAAGATTTTAAAGTAATCCCCCACCCCACCTCCGTGGGGGGTCGTGAATAGTGCCATTCAATATATTTTTCAAAAATATTGAATAGGTGTATTTTTCAGTTTTTCGATCTGATGTTCATTTCGCGAAATATCGCGGGATTCGTATTTAAAATATTAAATATACCCCCCCCCCTCCCCTCTCCGCGGGAAGTCGTGCTTGGTATCTATCGATAGATTTTTGAAAAATATTGAGTACGTATTTTTAGTTTTTCGATCTGTCATTCATTTCGCGAAATATTCGCTTTTTTCTTGTTAAATTTTGGGACTCACCCATTTCCTTACGCCCCGCTCAAATCGTCAGATTTTTGAAATATACACTGTTTTGCATGTACTTAACTTACCTTATCTTAATCTGACGATTTCGAGTTTTTCTAAGGATAGACTTTTTTTTTCGGTCCTCCCTTAACGAACTCCCCTGCATTAAGAGCCAATATACGGTAGAGGTACATTTTCAGGGTACAAGGTTTCTCCCCATTTAATAATCTGACGCGCTTGAGTAACTGCAAAAATCCCCGCTTGGGCTCCCCTACCAATAGAAAAAATGAAAAGTTACAGACATCTGGCTATGACCAAACAAAAATTACTGCAGAAAATCTTGATATAAATTCCGAATTTCCAACTGAAAATAAAATTCTAACAAAAAAAACACTAGAAAAATATTGTATGAATCTTCATTCAATACTTTCAATAGAAAAAGAAAAATAATCGGATATACGCAGAGACAAATGATCTTCTAGAAGAATTGCGTGATATATCCCAAATGATATCATATCTCATAAAACCTTTAGAGGTTTTGAACTATTTGTGCCAAAATAATCTAATTTCTTTATACCCAAATGTAGCTGTGTCATCAAAGCCGGCGATAAAGGGCCTGAAAGGGATACAGTGCAGGCGGGCGCCTTTGTTTGGGGGGCACCAAAAAGTTTTTTCTTATGTTATACAAAGTACTAATTGAAAAAAACCGAAGGGCGCCTATGCTAGTTTTATAGGCGGACACATTATACCCCAGCGCCGATGCTGTGTCTTACTAAGAATTTTATTAAATTATAGTCTTGGTAGCTAGTGGGAAAGAAGCTTTTCAAAATTAAAAATTATTAAAAACTATTTACAAAGCTCCATAAGAAAAACAAAACTAAAAAATTTAGCATAAAATCATTTAGGTAAATAGTTCTCGCTAACTGCTATTTGAAGCTACACGACACTAGGTACAAAATTAAAGTCAGAAGGGTAAAATTGTAATTTTTGTAAATGCTATTTAATTTTAATACATATTTCATTTAATTTAAAGTATTTTTTTTAATAAAAGTTTTCGTTCATTTTGTGCATTTGCATTTAATAAAAATAAAAGGTGAATGAATCTCAATACTATTTAAGGGGCGGCATTTCGAAGACTTGCATCATATTCAAAAAATGTACCGCACGGCTCTGAGCTCGTGCTATGTCAGGAAGATATAAGGGCCTGGTAAGTAAAGTCAAGGAAGTATCTCCACTAACCCATTGCAGCATCCATAGGGAGGCAATGGCGGTTAAGGGAATGAATCCAGACCTCAAAAGCACTCTTGATAACGCTGTAAAGATTGTGAACTTAATAAAAGCACAATCGAAAAAATCTCGGATGTTCGCTATAAAGTGTGATGAAATGGGAAGCGACCATAAGAAGTTACTTCTACATTGTGAAGTGCGTTGGTTGTTACGTGGAAATGTGCTTTGCAGATTGTTCGAACTTCGAGACGAAGTTAGATTGTTTTTGGTTCAACTGAGTCAAGAGGCCAAATATTTTCTCAACGATTACCTCAATGATGAGGGTTGGCTGATAAAACTGTCATACCTAGCTGATATTTTTAGCTCTCTGAACATTCTTAATTTGACATTACAAGGAGAAGATGTACATCGATTCTTCGTTCAAGATAAAGTTGATTCTACTATTAAAAAAATGGATAGATGACATCAAAAGGTCCAAGCAAATAAATTTGATGCATTCCCATTGTTCAACGAATCATAATTTTTTGAGGGATGGGTCGCGAATATGAAAAAACATCAGAAGGTGGATCGCCTGAAATAAAAGGTTTAGAGACATGACGAATATAATCAAAATTATCGCGCGAAAAACGCGTTCCTAGATTGCAGCTTTAATTTTGAATATTTTGTCGAGATATTTGGCATACATATTCGTAATATAGTAAAGAATGGCGGTACAGAGGCCAATTTGAGAAATATGTTAGTATGTGGAAATTACTCTATAACTAAATAAAAATTAGCAAAATCGAGCCTGTACTGCCATTGAAGGACAAAAAATACACTTTTTCAAATAAACTTTTTTATCCCATGCCTAGATTTTGTGTCACATTGGAACTACTAAAAATCGATTATCTACACTAAGCGTCAAAATTAACGCACCACCTTAAAAATGGGGCATTCTTATTGTCTCATATTTCCTAAACCTGTCAACCTGTTGTCCGATTTTAGTGATTTGTTTAATATGTTATAGCTTTATTCTTCAAGAATATCAATGCAATAATATTGTTACTAAACAGATAAGTGTCATTGTATACCGGGCGTAACAATGATAGTGTGTTTTTTCCTCAAAGTTTGGAACACCCTGTGGAATATTATAGCGTATATAAAATATTGAAATTAAAACTCAACTGTAGCCTTAGGCTTTGTTAACATTTCGATTTTCGATTTATTTGATTATGTTGGATAATAAAAAAGTTAGATACTTTAACAACTAGCAACGTTCTTCATCAATACAGGGTGTTTCTAAATAAGTGCGACAAACTTTAAGGGGTAATTCTGCATGAGAAAATAATGACCGTTATTTTATAAACATGTGTCCGAAAATTTTTCGTTTCCGAGATACGGGATGTTGAATTTTTTCTTAGAAACTGACGATTTATTTATTGCTCTAAAACCGGTTGAGATATGCAAATGAAATTTAGAAGGCTTTAAGAGGTAGTTATTGCGCATTTTTTGACGTACAACTAAGAATTTTATATTCACCATTGGCGTGCATACGGGTTATATTACCCGGTCATATTACCCGTATGCACGCCAATGGTGAATATAAAATTCTTGATTGTATGCCAAAAAATGTCCAATAACTACCTCTTAAAACCTACCAAATTTCATTTGCATATCTCAACCAGTTTTAGAGCAATAAATAAATCGTCAGTTTGTAAGAAAAATTCAACATCCCGTATCTAGGTAACGAAGCATTTGCGGACATATGTTTATAAAGCCAACGGTAATTATTTTTTCATGCAGAATTACCCCTTAAAGTTTGTCGCACTTATTTAGAAACACCCTGTATTGATGAAAAACGTTGCTAGTTGTTAAAATACCTAACTTTTTTATTATCCAACATAAGCGAATTAATAAAAAAGCAAAATGTTAAGATAGCTTAAGGTTACAGTTGAGTTTTAATTTCAATATTTTATATACGCTAGAATATTCCACAGGGTGTTCCAAACTTTGAAGAAAAAACACACTATCATTTTTACACCCGGTATAAAATGACACTTATCTCTTTAGCAACAATATTATTACATTGATATTCTTGAAGAATAAAGCTATAACATATTAAACAAATCACTAAAATCGGACAACAGGTTTAGGAAATATGAGGCATTAAAAATGTCCCATTTTTAAGGTGGTGCGTTAATTTTGACGCTTAGTGTATAACAAGAAATCGAACTTGGCAACTTGGCGACTGACTTGGCAAAATTTAGCGCGCCTATGAGTATAATAACAATTATTGTTTTTGATGGTATAGTGTCACTGTCTTAATGCCGGCGCACTGTTGCCGCACTATTAAAAGGAACTTATTTATGAATTTTAGTCATGAAGTGTAAATTAATTAATCACACATGTCGTCTTCTCTGACAAAGTGTAATCTATTTTCTTAAGAGTTTGTACCGTACAACCTCATATTTAGAGATAGTTGTAGTTTACGTCAGAAATTACTCCCTACTAATGTAACAAAGTCAGAACTCTTTTTAGTAGGGGTTGTTCAATAGTATATTGTACAACAAGTGAGAAAAAAGACATATTTCTCACGAGCGCAGAAGTTTGTTGGCACCAGAAGAGGCACAAGGCGAGTACTGCAAATCAAGCGAGAGAGAAATATGTCATTTTCTCACGTGTTGTACACTGTACTTTTTCTATGGATGCGTTTTTGTCAAGAGTTCAAACTTCAAAATTAAATCATTTAGGTGCTTTTAGGTATATCATATGCCTAAATTGAAATAAAATACATACCTATACAGATATGTAGGTATTTAATATTCTTAATATTTATATGCTTTATTTATTTAAAATTATAATTGACAGTTATATTTGAATAGTTTTAAAAGGTAATTCTTGGTAAATTTTGCTTCAACACATTTTGTTTGACGAAAATAATTGTGTTTGTATTGTGCATGTTACCATGGAAACGGCGCGGCGATCATATGTATGGAACCGGCGATCATATGTATGGAAAACCGGCAAACTTATAATTTTCTCACTGCAATGGCCGACTTTTCTCACAGAGTGAGAAATGTTTCGTTTTGAATGTATGTAAGTAGTGAGGGATGTGGCACATTTTATAGCATCCATAGAAAAAACGTTTGATCTCGGTATCCGTCAGTATGACAATTGAATTACTTGGAGGTTCAGTTAAAATAGGTTTGAATAATAGTTGTATTTCATTATTTTCTAAGCATTTTGAGTGAGTCAAAATGACACCCTTGATCGAAAATCGATTCAAAAATAATATGCGTGCGAATCGATTCAAAAATAATAATATTTTTAGCAACTGAGGGTTTTCAGTTAAAGTACATTTATATGATAACTAAAGGTCAATACAATAATTATTATTCTCATGCGAAAATGGTTGAATGATGCAGACATTCGTTCACGAGGAAAAGAAGCAATGAACGGTTTAGCCTGTCCTGGACGTGCACTTGTTACTGCAAATTATGAATGTTCTTTGAGAAAACACTTTTTTTAAAATTGAACTCACAATTTCAAGCATTCATTTCGACTCACAAAGATTTTAGTTACAATTCTTCAAGATCTACTTGGCTTATGAAGTAGGAAATATTAGAACATTCACCTTACAATTCCGACTTATCATCGTATGCTTATCATGTTTTCGGTCTGTTTAGCAGAAAAATAATTTGTTGAATAAAATATATTTTACAGCTTCTGAACCTGTTTACATTGAACAATCGTAAACGTTGTATATCTTTTGGTGTATACTAAAGTAAGAATTTCTTCACAAGGAACACGTATCAGAATGAGCTGCCTTTATTAAATAACAGCATAAACTTAAATCTCATTTAGTAGTTTAAAGTATTTGGTATATAGGTACAGAGAGGGGCAAAATTATGGAATAAATTCATTTTTTTGGGAATAGAAAATTTTGAAGGGTAATCCGGAAATATGTAAATTTTTATTTTTAAACTATGTATAATGTTCTGGCATATGTATCATACTAGTAACGTCATCCATAATTTTTTTAAATGATAATAGGAGTCGTGTGATAGCTCATTTGAAAGGTTATTCAATTCTCTCTTCAATAATTTAAACATTAACATAATTATTTAGGTATACAGGGGGCAAATAAAATAATTTTTGAATTGAATTAATTGACACAAAAAGAAAGACGGATGTAATTTATTTACTTCAAAATAAATTTTACTGCTGTCAAAAAATTGGAACAAATGTTTATTTCACAAGTAAACATTGCTCTTCACATAAATTCGATGTTTAAGCTTCCACCCACCTGCTTTTTGGCAGTTTCAACATCTAATTTAAGCGAAAAGCAATGTTTGTCGTATAAATATTTTTTTTTGTTTTCTGACAGCAGTAAAATGTATTTCGAAACATACATTCTTTTTATGTGAATTAATTTAATTCAAAAAAATATTTTTGGCCCGCCTGTATAAATAATTGTTTGATGTTTATATTACTGAATAGAGAATTGAATAACCTTTCAAAAGAGCTATAACTATACCCAGATGGATGACGTCACTAGTATGATATATGTATATGCCAAAAATCATAATTTAAAAATAAAAATCGACCTGTTTCGGGATTTCTCTCCAAAATCTCCCATTCTTGAAAAAATGAATTTATTCAATAATTTTACCCCTCACTATATATTGAGAAGCATAATGAAGTAAGTTCATAGAAGGACTCTGTAGAAAGTGAAATAGACTATACCTAATGCATGTAATTTTTGAAACGTTTTCTAATAAACGATCTTCAGACTCTTAATGTTTTACGCAAATCTTGTCAAAATAAATATTGAGAATTGAAAAAACTTATAGCCACTTTACAGGATGCAAGTAATTGCGAAATTTATTGCACAAATTCTTGCAGCAAGAACTTCTGCAATAAGTTGCAACTATCTTTCTGCAATAGGGCTTTTCATCGATTGTCATTTGTTTCGAGCTTGTGTCATATTTGTATAATCTGTGTATAATATTAATATACACGGATTATACGACATATGACAGAAGCTCGAAACAAATGACTGTGAATGAAAAGTCCTATAAAGTGATTACACGGTGCAAGTAATTGCATAAACTGACATGAAATGGACAGAAACTTTGACATACCATAAATTTTAGGTTATGTTGTTTTTATAAATTAAAAATGTAATTTTTTGAGTAGAGTTATCAGATACCTCTATGGTTGTCAGATATATTAGATAAAAAATGTTAGATTATAATTTGAGAAAATTATAATATGTATTATATGTATAACAAAATCAATTAATACCTAATGCAAGTATGGCTATAATACATTATTCATTTACAAAAGGAAACAAGTTGTTAAATACAAAAGAAATAAAAATAGAATATAGTTTCTTTAATCCCTATGTTGCATAATTAAAGTTATCCACCAGAATAATGTTATCTGTGAAGCGGGAAATTGGTAAAAAGTTCCTCTAGTTTTGTCAAAAATTGTTTAGTTTGAAATTTAGGATGACAGAATGTCAAAACAAACAGTGTAGCCTTAAAAGTTACTAAAAATATAACCAAATTGCAGAAAAAATTGCATGAAAAATAGGACATGTTCTATTTAGATGCAACTGCTTGCAGCAAGAAATTGCTGCAAGAAGTTGCAGCTTTTCTGTGCAATTCGCGTATGACACGATGCAATTTCTATTGCTGCAAGAAATTGTGCAATTAACTGCGCAATTAGTTGCATCGTGTAAAGTGGCTATTACGATAGATTGAGAAAAATAATGATCACAACATTGAAAAAACCATTCTTAAATTATATTGATTTATTAAATAAATAAAGTTTATATTGATAATGTTTACTTTAAAATTATCTTTTTATGTATTGTTATTTATCATTATAGGTGTCAGTATTGTCGATATCAAAAATGTCTGGCAATGGGAATGAAACGAGAGGCTGTGCAGGAAGAAAGACAGAGGACAAAAGACAGAGATACGTCCGAGGTGGAATCCACTTCAAATATTCAAACAGAGATGCCCATAGAAAGGCTTCTCGAAGCTGAACGAAGGGTTGAGTGCAATGATCCACCTGTTCCACTTGAAGTAAGGAAATTTGTATGGTTAGATAAATAGATAGTTAGAATTAAGCTCTTTATACAATTTAGGATATCAAGCCGCTCATAATACCTTTAAAAGGCAAACTCAAACATGGATGTAATGTGATAGTAAAACATGATTAATCCCAGATGGTTTAGATGGTTTATGGCTTCTTTATGTGCCGTTTTCTACCAAAGGTTGGCGACCATCATACGATATTTTTCTCTTTTGTGCCGCATGTATTGCGTTTGCGTCTGGTATTTGAAATCATTCCCTTAAGTTTCTCAGACACGATTGTTTCTTTCTGTCCAACTCTCTTATACCTTCAGTTTTGCCTTCCATTATAAGCTGTAGCAGACTGTAAATATCATTACAAAACACATGGCCCAGGTATGACGCTTTTCTCTTTTTAACAGTTAGTAACAATTCAATTTCTTTATAGTAGGGGAGGAAAGTATGGTAAATGTGCAGTCACTCGAGCACTTTGGGGACCTATTGGGTTGTGAAGAGTAGGTTCTAAAACCAAAAAAAGTTAAGTAAAGTATTCCATTTTAGTTTGGACTTTCCATTTTTAATTTAATTTTCCATTTCCAACAAGCGTTTTTTCCGATTATAGCGCCATTTATCCATAATTCGAAAAAATGTTTCAAATAAAAGTTACTTATTTTTACGTAAGGAATCCGAATCAGCAATAAAAAATGGGGCTCCTATTTAAAATTTTAAAGTAACCCCCCCCCCACATCCGTGGTGTTTGGTGCCATTCGATAGATTTTTCAAACATTGAATAAGTGTATTTTTCAGTTTTTCGATCTAATGTTCATTTTGCGAAATATCGCGGGATTCGTATTTAAAATTTTTAAATTACCCTCCCATCTCCGTGGGGAGTCGTGTTTGGTATCATTCGATAGATTTTTGACAAATATTGAGCACGTATTTTTTAGTTTTTAGGTCTATCGTTCATTTCGCGAAATATTCGCTTTTTTCTTGTGAAACTTTGTGACTCACCCATTTCCTTACGCCCCGCCCAAATCGTCAGATTTTTGAAATATACACTGTTTTGCATGTACTTAACTTACCTTATCTTAATCTGACGATTTCTAGTTTTTCTAAGGATAGAGTTTTTTTTCGGCCCCCCTCTTAACGAACTCCCCTGTGTTTAGAGCCAATATTTGGTAGAGGTACATCTACAGGGTACCAGGTTTCTTCCCATATGATAATCTGACGCGCTCGACTTACTGCAAAAATCCCCGCTTGGGCTCCCCTACCATTACCCATTCGTCTCAATACATACAGAGTGAGTTTTATGTGTGGAAACACTCAATTATCTCTGAAACGACTTGCACACGATTTTTGTAGATTATGCTGGGTAAGGGTTTTCTGAGGCGGCCAATATTATAGTGGCAATTACACTGTTGTCAGATTTTCCGTTTTTCTGGAAATCTAATGAACTTTCTTATTTCAAATGGAACACTCTGTATATTTTTTGCGTTTTGAAGTCCTAAAGAAATACTGATTATTTTTTATGTTATATTTCCTATACCTAAATGCCATAATTTCGGAGTTATTGCTACATTTATTAAAAAAAAATTAAACAAATTATAAAAATAAATTTTTTCGTCTCGGGTAAATATTATTCTAGGTTCTTTGGATCATTGGGAACAAAAAAGATCTTTTGTAATTTTACTATAAAATTAATCGTTTTCGAGTTATAAACAATTTAAAACAGGAAAAAATCGAATATTGACAATTTTCAAGGTTCAAAAACACAAATAAAAATTATTCGTTTTGAAACTACGTAGTACCAAAATTCAAGTTCAAGCCTTATTTTATCAGATACCGATAAGTAATTTGAACTTGTTTTATATTAAAATATATTTTTTTAGTTGTTAATACAGCCCGATAGCCCATACTCTCATATGCGCTTTATTAACAAATTAAAAAGCAATGTTTTAGAATAAAACGTGCCAAAAACTCTTAGGGCGGAGTTGAGCTTGAATTTAGGTATTTCGTAATTTCTAAAATTATATTTTTTATTTGTGTTTTTAAACCTTGAAAATCGTCATTATTCGATTTTTTTCAGTTTTAAATTGTTTATAACTCGGAAACGATTAATTTTATAGAAAAATTACAAAAGATCTTTTTTGTTCCGAATGATCCAAAGAATCTAATATAATATTTACCCGAGCCGAAAAAATTGATTTTTATAATTTGTTTATTTTTTTTTTAAATAAATGTAGCAATAACTCCGAAATTATGGCATTCATTTAGGTATAGGAAATATAACGTGAAAAATAATCAGTATTTCTTTAGGACTTCAAAACGCAAAAAATATACAGGATATTCCGTTTGAAATAAGAAAGTTCATTAGATTTCCAGAAAAACGGAAAATCTGACAACAACGTAATAGCCACTATAATATCGGCAGCCTAAAAAAAACCTTTTCTCACCAAAATCTATAAAAATCGTGCAAGCCGTTTCCGAGATAATTGAGTATTTCCATACATAAAACTCACTCTGCATTATTATATATTGATCACGTCTATCCAAGGTAATCTCAGTATGCATTGATAAAGCCGCATTCCTAGCCTCTAACCTTTTTATAGTTGCCACTTTTAACGTCTAGCCTTCGAGTTCGTAAAGTAGCTTAGAAAGTACAGCTTTTTATTGCGCTCCATCGGATGTTAACGCTTAGGTTGTGATCGTTTAAGAGTTTTCAAATTTTTATGGATCTATGTAGATCTATATGTTATTCCTCATGCAAGCAGTATCTTGCTATATATAATCAACCGAGAGACAGCTGAAGAATAATGCGGATTCTTACTAGGAAAAGGAATGCGTGAACGGATATTAACATGCGTAACACCAAACAGATAATAGAACAAGCGAGGGAACACAATATACCAATGCTGTTCTGTTTCGTAGATTACACAATTAAATGGCTTTCGATTCACTAAAATGGGATCCCCTCTGAAGTATAATGGAGAATACTGGAGTATCTAACCACCTAATTAACCTAATAAGACATATCTTCTTCTTTTTGTATAGATATGACTCTGTTTGTTTTTTTCAATGTGCCTCTAGTAAGTTGTCGTTCCATCGTTTTCGTGGTCTTCCCACTGATCGTCTTCCTAAAACAAATGTATGATAAAATCGCAGATAAAGTTAGTACACGGAATATGTTTAAATGTATTAAAAACAAAGAAAGAAACTAGACAGGGCTGTATACATGGTGCTACATGAAAAATCTGTTTGCTATCATTATTGTATGGCATTTCAACTTCTCGTTCTACTTTGTTGTCATTGGTGATTGTTGCTCTCAGATATTTGAATTCTTTGGCCACCTCTATGAACATTTATAGTAATATTTTTCGTTATTCGCTGTCTTTTCTTTGAAACGACATTTAATGCAGCTTCTTCACAACTTAAGAAAATATCCTTAACTTCTCCTGTCGACTGTGGTACTGCATCTACACCATTCACAAAGGTGAGAACAGTATTTGCTCCCCAAGTAGCTGTGCTATAACACCATTCAAGTTATTATATTATTTTATTTCTTTTTTTAGAGTGCAGTAACAAATATTTGCCAGGCCACTAATAAGCAATTGCTGCAGTTAGTAGAGTGGGCTAAACTGATTCCTCATTTTACCTCACTTCCAGTTTCTGATCAAGTGTTGCTACTTCGAGCAGGATGGAATGAACTCCTTATAGCCTCATTTTCGCACAGATCTATTCAAGCACAAGAAGGTATTGTACTAGCGACAGGGCTAACCGTGAACAAGTAAGTATTTTTTTAAATATATTAAATTAAAACTCCTAACAATGAAAAAAATATTAAAAATAAGTAACAGATACACGAGCCCCTTCCCAACCAAGTTGGCCCAATTTTCGATTTTGAAAACTGTGTTTTTAAAGAGCTAAAATAAAAGTACTACGGGAACTTTATTTATTCTTATTTGCGTGACGTTAATTTAACACTAACACAAATAAAACTAATAATTACAACGAATAAATTCAAATAGAACAAACGGTAGACATTGAGACAGAATCGATTTGAAGTTTACATTTGGTAACATCACCTATTTTTATGACCTACAAAATTCTTTGAGGCATATTAAGGGCCGATTTCTCATAAATAAGTTAATCTACAGTAGGAAAAATAAAAGAATACCCATGAACGAACATATAAAACACGCTGTATTTTCCTGTCACCGTGTCACGCAAAAAATTGGCCAGCGCAAGTACCGGGTGTCCCAATAAGAATGGCTCTCGGCCATATCTCAGGAACCGTTTATAGTAGAGCTTTGAAATAAAAAATTTTATAACAAAAGTTGCCTCAGGAAAAGCCTGGAAATTATTTTCATAATTGTGGGACCACCGCTAGAGGACGTAATTGAATATCAAAAATTAAAAAATCTAAATTTTACAAAATTTTCCTAATGAAGGGGCACTGGAAATCCGATCGTCGTATTCTTCATAAAATTCTACGCATATTTGATTTAACAAGTTTAGGTCTACCTTTGGAAATAAGAGGTGGGGGTGAGTGGGAACCTTGTTGTGAAAAACTGGCTGTGAGTCCGGTTCTGCTTAATCAAATTTTGCAAACTTGGTCTTGTTGAAGACAGATCTTTTTCGTCAATGTAAAAGTTATGATTTCCAACCAACTTACCGAGTAATATGCCAGCTAGAAGGCGGTATTTAATTTTTTTCAGAAATCTAGTGTTCCTTGGAAAATATTAAATACAAACATGCATTTTTAATACCATATTACAAAATTAGACAAAATTAGCAACACAATAGTGAAAACCGCATGTTAATACCTTTTTTCTATCTCGAGATATCTTACAAAACGTGTAAATTTAAAAACATAACTCTTACTGTCACCGGTAAACGAAATTAATTAAAAGTAGTGTGCTATGGAAACAACAAAGAAACATTTTCCAGCTGTCAACGTATATTAGGTCTTTTCAACGCTTCTCATTTGTTTCGAGCCTCGTTCATATCTCGTATATTAATATTATACACGGATTATACGGCATATGACAGAGGCTCGAAACAAATGAGAAGCGTTGAAAAGCCCTATTACAAAGAAATAAAAACAACTATTTAGTGATGACATAAACGTTCAAATTTTTGCCCATCATTTTCGTTGCAAACATTAACTCTTTCAAGAGTAGATTGAACAGCAGTCTCAATTTCTGCTTTCGATATGCTTTGAATGGCGTTTAGTATTCTCTGGATAATGTATTCTAGAGTAGTGTATGATGGGCAACAATTTGAATATTTAGGTCGTCACTAAGTAGTTCTTTTTGTTCTGTGTTATATTTAATTTTAATAGTATTGTCTCTCTTTATATTGTTGTTTTAATTAATTATATTTTTATACGTTGACATCTGGAAAATGTTATTTTGTTTTTTTCCACAGCACACTACGTTTCATTAACTTAGCTTACCGGTGATAGTAACAGTTATGTATAAAATTTACACGTTTCTCGAGATATCTTGAGATAGAAAAAAGGTATCGACATGCGGTTTTCGCTATTCTATTGCTAATTTAATCTAATTTTATAAAGTATGATTAAAAATGCATACTCGTATTTAATATTTTCCAAAGAAAACTAGATTACTGAAAAAAATTAAATAACGCCTCCCAGCTGGCTTATTACTTATTAGGATGATTCAAAATTATCACGCTTACAGTGAAGAAAAAGATCTGTCTTCAACAAGACCCAGTTTCCAAAATTTGATTTAGCAGGACCGGACTTACAGCCATTTTTTCATAACAAGGTTCCCACTCACCCCCACCTCTTATTTGCAAAGGTAGAGTTAAACTTGTTAAATTAAATATGCGCAGAATTTGATGAAGAATACAATCATCGGATTTCCAGTGCCCCTTCATTAGGAAAATTTTGTAAAATTTTGATTTTTTTATTTTTGATATTCAATTACGCCCTCTAGCGGTGGACCCACAATTATGAAAATAATTTCCAGGCTTTTCCTGAGGCAACTTTTGTTATAAAATTTTTTATTTCAAAGCTCTACTATAAACGGTTCCTGAGATATGGCCGAGAGCCATTCTTATTGGGACACCCGGTACATGTAATAAATATTATTACATGTACTTGTGCTGGGCAATTTTCTTTGTGACATGGTGACAAGAAAATACACCGTGTTTTATATGTTCGTTCATGGGTATTCTTTCATTTTTCCGAATGTATAATCCAATTGACTGAGGTTCAGTCTTGTCTTGAACTCCGGTTATGTCGGGAAATGCAATCCTCATTGGTAATTCACGTTCTAAGCCTGAATGATTGTTGGCAATTCGAATATTCCTAGATTAAAGTAGCTTTCGGGAAATGCGAATAGGTGGCGAGAGGTAACACTATCGCCATGGTGTATGAACATTTTTTATGCTATCTCTGAATAACGTTAGAATAACGTTATACATATTTAAGTATTTATAGTCAAACAGTCATTTTAATAATAATAATATGTAAGCACTACGAGCCTAGTAGGCCCATGGCTTGATGTACTATTCTTTTCCACTCCCTTTTGTCAGTCGCTTTTCTTTCCCAGTTCCTTACGTTAATTCTTCTCATATCTTCTCTAACTCCATTACTCCATCGTGACCTCGGTCTTCCTCTTCGTCTTTTCCCTGCCAATGCACTAGATAGTACCATTCTGGGAATTCTAGATGGAATCATCCTCTGCACATGGCCCAACCATCTAAGTCTTTGCGCCTTAATTACTGCTAGTATGTTAGGATCTTGATAGAGCTCAGTTAGTTCCTTATTTGTTCTTCTTACCCATTGTCCATTTAAGTTTTTCCCACCGAAGATTTTGCGCAGTATTTTCCTCTCCCAAACTAATAACAACTCTTGATGTTTTTTTGTTGTGACCCATGTTTCAGAAGCATACGTTACTATCGGCCTTATTACGGTCTTGTAAGTTCTTAGTTTTGCTCTTCATGATATATTTTTACTTCTTAACAACCCATTAAGAGCAAATATAACGCGGTTGCCCGACATAATTCTCTTTTGTATTTCTTCTTCACAGTTAGGATCTCTTGTGAAGACAGTTCCTAAGTACTCAAATCTCTCAAATTCTTCGAATTTATACTGTGTTCCCTTCGCTGTTGTCATTGTTATGTATTGCCCCCGAACGAATTGCTTATTTGTCCATTCCATATACTTTGTTTTTGCTTCATTTATATACAATCCTTTGGTTGCTGCCCTCTCCTCGAGTTTCATGACTGTTTCTATAAGTTCTATTTTGCTCCTAGCCAAGATTACCAAATCGTCTGCGAATGCCAAGCACTGATGTTTTTTGTGGTAGATCAGACCTGTTCTTTTAATGTTTGCTTCCTGTATAACCTTTTCTAGTAATATGCTAAACATTATAGACGATAATGGATCACCCTTCCGCACTCCTTGTTTGACCTCAAAGCTTTCTGTTATAGTATTGTTTATCTTGACTTTATTCATTGTTCTTTGGAGAGTTAATTTTATAATTCTAATAAGCTTTGGAGAAACGTCCATGTCTTGCAATGCTGTGAATAACTCGCTTCTTTTCACTCGATCGAAAGCCTGTTTAAAGTCAATGAAAAGAACCATGGTGTCTTTATTATATTCCTAACTTTCAGCCTGTATTTCTCGTAGTGTGAAGACCTGATCCACAGTACTTCTGCCTTTTCTGAACCCACTTTGATATTCTCCTATGCTTTTATCAACCTTCGTTGTTAATCTGTTTTTAATATGCATAGCCAATATTTTATACGTTATGTTTAGCAGCGCTATGCCTCGATAATTGTGACAATCAGCCATATTTCCTTTTTTGTGAATAGGACACAGTATTGCTTCTGTCCATTCCTCAGGTAGTATTTCTTGTTCCCATATATTATTAATTAGTTTATGGATTTTCTCTACTAACTGATTTCCTCCAAATTTAATCATTTCAGCCGTTATGCCGTCGCTTCCTGGGCTTTTGTTCATTTTTAATTTATCGATGATATTCTGAATTTCGCTTATAGTCGGAGCCTGCTCTTCACCCTGTTGCTTTTGTATTTCATTTACTAGATCCTCTGTTTCCTCGTTATTATCGTCTGTCTTTTCTGGTCCATTTAGAAGCTCATCAAAGTACTGCTTCCAGCGTTCTAATATCTCTGGTTCACCCATAATCATTTCTCCATTTTTGTCTTTATAATGTACAGTTTTCGGTTGGTGCCCTCGTTTCTCATTTTTTATCCCTTGGTACAGGTTCCTAATTTGATTATTTTTGTAGCTTTCCTCTATATTTTTCAGTTTAGCTTCATAATGTTTCCTTTTTTTTTTCTCGTAGTATTTTTTTGGTTCTATTTCTTTGTTTAGTGTAATTTTCCTGCGCTTCTCTTGTTCCTTGAGTTATCATTTTTAATCGTAGCTTGGCCCGTTCTTTCTATGATTGTTTACATTCTTCATCAAACCATTCTTTTTGTTTTTTCTTTGTGTTGTCATTGGTGCTGGAAATATTTGCTGCTTCTTTAATTACATCTTTTAACATTCCCCACATGCATTCTACATTCCTTTCATCCACTATGCTCTCTAATTTGTTGTTAATAATTTGTCCATACAACGTTTGCTCACATTCTGTCTGTAATGTGATTGGTTTGTTTCTTTCGTATTTTAATCTCTTTTTGTTTCGAAGAGTTGGTACTAATTGTTTCATCCATATTCCGACCAGATAGTGGTCTGAGTCCATATCAGGTCCTCTATATGTTCTCACCTTTGTTATGCAGTGTTCTTCGTTTTTCTCAATTAAAACATGATCGATCTGGTTGACTGTACGGCCGTCTGGAGATTTCCATGTTCCCTTATAAATGTCCTTTCGTTGGTGGTACGTACTTTTTATTATAAGTCCCTTTTCTTTGGCAAAATCTACCAGGAAATATCCATTTTCGTTAGTCTCTGTATGTAAACTGTGCTTGCCTATAATGGGCATCAATATTTCTTCTCTGCCTCATTTTAATAATTATTAATAAATCTAACCAAAATACAAATCATGTTTTCGTAATGCTTAGATATCTATTTAGCGAATGATAACAAACTGATTTTGACATATTTAATGACAGCGTTTCATGACAATACTATAGTTTATTTTTTAACCAGAAGGAGTAAACTAAAAAGACAGATTCACACCCAAGAAAGTCACTAGAATAATTAACCAAATACATCTTCTTTTTTGGTTGACCTAGTCTGCCCTCAACGGTAATCCATAAATATTATATTAAATTAATACGTCGCTAAAGCGTTCCAAAAAGAACTGCTTTTTATATAAAAGTAGACTAACAATCTAAAAATTAAAGGAATAACCCAGAAAACACAAGAATCGCCGATATAACTTAATTAACCTATGAAATGTCACTAGTGTCAAAATTTGATAAATGTAATTAGTGTCAAAATTGTATAACATTGGAGTAAACTTGCCTGCAGTTGGACCAATTACAAACAAGCAATACAGCGCGGTAAATTTGAATCACTCCTCTTGGTTAAAAAACAAACCATAGGCATGCGTAATCTCTGAACTGGGTTCATGAACGCTTGAATATCAGCGTTCAAACTAAACGCAGTTTAAACCAGCAAAATCGTTTGAACGGGAATTGAGAAAGACGATTTTAACATTTAACTGTAGTTCACTAAAAGTTCAGTTTTAACTTGAGTTGAACTCGATATGAGAAATCGGCCCTTAGAGAGTAGAGTATATAAATTACTTTATTTAGTCTAATAAATAGAGGTCGCTAAACGCATACGTTGGTACAATATTTAAATATATTTACCAACCAGTCAGTTTTGATTCAATTCAGTCTTCTTGCAAAGCCTCTTTGATAACGGCTATACCTAGAAACACGTGTCAAGGAATGGCAAGGGACACGAATTGAATCAAAACGAAACCGTCTATTTTTATTTTCTTTAAATAATTGTTAAGTTAGTTACATGCTCTCGCATTCCATTATATCTCTCGTACTCGTGATTAAAAGTTTAGGCATCTTTAATGTATTTTTCATTTTAATCTCAAAATAGTTTTCTAGCCCAATCTCCACGTCGAAGAAATATCTATAAGGTCTAATACCTAACATTGAAAATTATATTTTATAATGGAATAAATAAAGTATTTCATTAAAAGTATCAAAAAAAAAATGTTACAGTAGGCGGTACTGTAGACTAGCTCAAAGCTTCATACTATAATCAGAGAACGAAATAGTTGTCAGTGATTCATTTGGAAGTTTGTGGATTATTACGGAATTTGAGGAGAAAGAGGAGTAATTTTAGTGGCTTGTAAAATTATACTATAATTTTACGTGTATAATTCAATAATTTTATATTATACTGTTATTTTAGTAAGCAATAAGTAACATTGCATGTATATAACAATTTCCATTTCCTGCCAACTATTTCGTTGTTTGAGTATATGTGTTGTATATTTTGGAATTTTAACTATTTTTTATTACAAATTCTGACCAGTCTTAATAATGTTTTCATTAATATTATTGAAAATATACATTTTAGACTACAGGCCCAGCGATATTTAAACGGATCATAGCCAATACATGTATTTCGGCTCTAGGCGGTTGGCCAACAAAATATTTTCAAATAATTATTATATTATACAAGTACAATACCTCAGTCGACTGCTGGATTCTGAACTAAGCTACGTAAATGCAAAAGCCCGCCTACATTTACCATTTCATTCTGTTTTAAATCAACCGAACGAGTCTAGAGGTGGGCTAATTTACGATAGTGATATTTTATTCATTGTGATTTTTGTCTGTAACTGAATCAGTCATTGTGAAAACAATACATGTTACAATGTGTAAACTTTTAAGGAAACGTAAAAATATTTTCATTAATAGTTGGATATTCCGAGATAATACAATATTTTAAAAGTGAGCACGTAAAGGTTGGAATAAATTCATTTTCTCGAGAATGGACGATTTTGGTAAAAAATCCCAAAACAGGTCAATTTTTATTTTCAAATTGCGACTTTTTGACATATGTATCATACTGGTGACGTCACCCATCTGTACGTGATGACGTCATCTATAATTTTTTTAAATGATAATAGGGGTCGTGTGATAGCTTATTTGCAAGGTAATTCAATTCTCTATTCAGTAATATAAACATTAACTAATTATTTATACAGGGTGTCCAAAAAAATTTTTTTTTGAATTATGTAAATTTATTGACAAAAAGAAGAATTTGTGTAATATATTTAACTTAAAATACATTTTACTGCTGTCAGAAAAAACAGGAAAAAATGTTTATTTGACAAATAAATATTGTTTTTTGAATAAACTCAATATTAAAGCCGCCACCCACCTTCCTCTTAACAGTTTGAACATTTGATTTAAGCGAAAAGGAATGATTATTTTCCAAATAAACATTTTTTCTGTTTTCTGAGAACAGTAAAATGTATTTTGAACTAAATAAATTACATTCATCCTTCTTTTTATGTCAATAAATTTAATTCAAAACAATTTCTTTTGGACACCCTATATAAATAATTACGTAAATGTTTATATTACTGCATAGAGAATTAAATTACCTTTCAAATGAGCTATCACACGACCCCTATTCCCATTTAAAAAAATAATCGATGACGTCATCACGCCCAGATGGGTGACGTCACTAGTATGATATATATGACAAAAAGTCGTAATTTAAAAATAAAAATTGACCTCTTTCGGGATTTTTTTCCAAAATTGTCCATTCTCGAGAAAATTAATTTATTCCAACCTTTACGTGCTCTCTGTATAAGTATTATGGGTTATAAATGAATCTTTCTGAAAGGCAAAACAAGTTTAAATGTTTATGTATATATTTATATGTAAATTTAATGGCGTTGAAAAGCGTCGTCATTTTACCCAAAATATGGTCTTAGATTGTTTTCGCAATGACCGATTCAATTGTGATTTAACAGAGCAACGAAATATTCGTATATTAAACTCCTAATAAAAAGTGTTACCACTGTGGACCATCGTAAAATTCTACACGTATTATTATTTTGTTTAGGTCACTATTACAAAATTGGGTTTGCTATTAGAACGCATACCATGCCATTAGTGCCAATCAAAAATAGAAAAATTTAGTAGTTTATGGAACGTTTTTATATAAGTGGATGATAATTATGCATCATGCAATATTTGTAAGATAAAGCTGTCTTATCAAACTTGGAGAACGTAGAAAACAAAATTTTAATACATTATTGTTTCCTATAATGCACAAAATGTTAAAGGTGGTACAAAATGATGTGAAAATGAAACATTTTGGATGCTTTGCACACACAATAAATAAACTTTATTGTGAACGATGGTTTAAAGGATGAGGAAATCAGCCACAATTTAACTTAAAAAAATGATTTTATTGACGTTTCAACGTCTACCTCAGATGTTGTTATCAAAAGTGATATAAGAAAATCATTAAAAATTTAACCAAAATAAAAAATACCATTAGCCACTTTAAAAAGAGTTCTACAAGCAACTGCTAAACTTTTAGATTTTGAAAAAATCCAGGAAACGGGAATCCTCTCAAATTACTGCAAGATGTTTCCACATATTGTAATTCGACATTTTATATGTTGGAAAGATTTATTCAGCTAGAAGAAATTGTTAAGGCTATTATAAGCATAACAAATATGTACGTAAACACTAGTTCAACAATGTATGAGTATTTTATTAAACTGTCGATAACTGTCGATTTCAACTTTTCTTGGCAGAATAAGGTTTCGACTAATTCCTTTTAAGGATGCAACAAATGCGGAAATAGCACAGAAAATAGAATCGCTCTTATTGCAGAAAAACTTGGAATGGAACAAAAAGATAAAGGATTTACGACTCAAATTTTATTAGAACATGAGAAAACATCTGCAGATCCGGATGATATTATGGGATCGCAGGATCAGCCACGAGGCACTACGACAAGCAGGGCAATAATAGAAATGCAAAGATTTAGGGAATGCGATCGGTTGCCGCGAAATGAAGATTCGTTAAAATGGCGGAGAGAAAATAAATATATTTTTCCTTATCATGCACAAGTAGCTCAAGAACGAATTAGTGTCATTGGAACATCAGTGCCTTGCGAACGGTTATTTCCAAAGCTGGTCTAATTATTTCTGATTGAAGAACTCGAGTTAATTATAAAAAGGCTAAAAGGCTGCTATTCTGAAATTTTAATTTAAAAGTACCAAATAGTAACTAAGTATTTGTAGCAAATACTGGTATTTAAAGTTTACTTTGTATTTCGTTTTTAAGAGGGTAGGCGCAAAATTTCGGGACAATGCTATTTAAATGAATTTATTTCTTTCGAATCCTAAGAAAACTAGTAAGTATTTTTGAAAAATTTAAAATCAGAATAAAGAATTACATAATTACCGAGTGCTAAAAGTCCCTGAAAACTTCTATAATGTGTATTTTAATAAGTTACAGCGGTAAAAAGAAGAGAAAATTGAGTGTGATTTTTAATTTCAATGGACTTTCGGCCCTCGATAATCATGTAATCTTTCATTCCGCGTTTATATTTTTCAAAAATACTTATTATTTTCTTAAAATTCGAAAAAAATGAATGCATTGAGAAAGCATTGGCCCGAAATTTGGCGCCTATGCTCTTGTTAGATTTTCTAATAACAATTAAGACAATGAAAAAATATGAAATTATTTATTAATGCAATATTATTTTCATTACAAAAACTACTTTTTGAATAAAATTGTTTCCTACCTAGACAAAATAATAACACCTGTTGAATTTTTTTGAACATTTTTAATTAGGAGTTTAAAATACGACTATTTTGTTGCTCTGTTAAATCACAATCACAGGTAAAAATTACGATGGGTTACCGTTACATGATTGCAAATACTTCTAGCCCACCTCTAGGTCAGAATCAGGTATAAGAATTAATACACGACCGGTTCCTATTTAAGGGTCCGCCTCGCGATCGCGCCAAGGAATAGAACCGAACCGACCGGCGACCTGACTACATGTAGAAGGCGATTGCAGAATTTGCAGATCCTTCTAGCTTTTTGTGCATACGCGGTACGAATAGATTATTTTATTTTTATAAGTTTAAGTTTATGGATACGTACCTATTTAAAACATATTTTTTCACCTAAAATATTGTCTGAAGCTATTTCTTTGTGGCGTTTATGTAATTTATTATTCTAAATACGAAATAAGCCACAATTTAACTTAAAAAATTATTTTGTTAACTTTTATTTCGAACGTCGTTGTCAAAATACAAAATATTAATAATTTAAACAAAAATGTTGTTGCTTAGTAAAAAAAATCTTCTAATAATTGAGGATATGAATGAGTTAGAATAAATGATATTATTAGAAGAAATTTTTTTTACTAAGCAACAACATTTTTGTTTAATTTATTAATACTGTGTATTTTGACAACGACGTCCGAAGTGGAGGTCGAAACGTTAACAAAATCATTTTTTAAGTTAAATTGTGGTTTATTTCCCATTTAGAAAAATAAATTACACAAACGCCACAAAAAAATAGCTTTAGAACAATATACATAATATTATAGGTCTGGATCCCGCGTATGAAAAAAAAGTTGATTAATAGCAAGCTGAAAATTTGTTAATAACTTAAGGGTGTCTAGTCAGACAAACTTTGATATATGGGAACACTGGAACAGGGGCAGTTTTAATTGTGGAACAGGTTAAAAATTTGGAACGGCCAAACCACGAAAACGGCACATTTATTTTGTCCGACAGAACAGACTTAAACTCTCCGAACAGAGATTAAACTCTCATGCAAAAATCAGACTGTTATTTATCAGCTGTCATAATTCCTGTCATTTGACAAAGTCTACATGTTCCACTCATTAACACGCCCATTTGGTGATAAATAGCAGTCTGATTTTTGCATGAGAGTTTAATCTCTGTTCGGAGAGTTTAAGTCTGTTCTGTCGGACAAAATACATGTGCCGTTTTCGTGGTCTGACCGTTCCAAATTTTTAACCTGTTCCACAATTAAAACTTCCCCTGTTCCAGTGTTCCCATATATCAAAGTTTGTCTGACAAGACACCCTTAAGTTATTAACAAATTTTCAACTTGCTATTAATCAACTTTTTTTTCATACGCGGGATCCAGACCTATTATGTATAATGCCAATCATCATTATCCATAAATAGATACACATGAAATATTTAGCACTATAAATATTAAAATAAATATTTTAGGTTAAATTATATGTTTTAAATACATATCCAAAAACTTATAAAAATAATAACCCATTCGTACCGCGTATCTGCAATCGCCTTGTCTGTGCATGTAGGTAGTGGGTTCGGTTCGGTTCTATTCCTTGGCGCGATGCGGACCCTTAAGTCCGATTATGTACTTTCGGCTCATTCGGCTGGGCTCGCTATTTTAGTAAACTCCCAAAAAGAGAGATAGAAGTAGGAGGTTCTAGTTCAAAGATATTTTCTACATGCCAATGTTAATGTTGCTATGATTTCTGGTTTTAATGTCTGGAACTTTTATATTGGTCCACTATCTCAAATGCAGTTCAAACACTGTGTCTTAAAAAGCTATGTTCCATATTTCTTTAATTTATACTGTATATATAGAGGGTGAGCCACGCTCAACGGGACGGAGCCTACCGGGGAAACGGCTAAAGATATTAAAAATTCCTTCCGTAGGAATACGTAGGTCAGTACCGGCTACAAATTAAAATTTGTGAAATATATACAGGGTGTCCCAATTTATCGTAATGATATAAAGTTATATATTTTTAAATGGAACAACCTATATTTCACTTTAATTTTGAATTCTACTGAACAAAATAATGTTATTTTATTCAACATTCCCTATACCTATTTTTGACAGGTTTCGATTTATTTGGGTTTTTCTAAAAATGTACTATTCGCGAAATTAATTAATTACACTTTATCGTATGAATTTTAATTAACGTCTTTTTATCAGTTAATTGTCAACTGTCCATGCTTTACATCAGAATAATTACCATTTGAAACTAATCTACAGAGTGTTCGCAATCTGAAGTGTCAGTGCTGTACGATATTTTGTATAATTACTTTCTTAACTTACATGGGACGCCCTGTATTTTACTTGCATTTTGAATTCTAATCAAAAAAATAATATTACTTTATTAAACAATCAATATACCCAGCTTTGATAATTTTCGATTTTTCTTTAGGAGGGGTCTCCAAGTCGAAGGTAAACGGATACCGTCATCTCTTTTATTGAGGCAATTTGGCCGTTTTTCGATTTCTATAATTGCCACTCCAAATAAAATCCAAACTGCACCTAACAATATCAATAGTAATATCACCAACCCAAATAAACGCTACATATCTCTTCCATATATTAGTGGATTTTCTGAACAAATGTCGAGAATGTTTGCAAAGTATGATATCAATGTTGGGCATAAAGCGTCTAAAACATCGGGGCAATGTTTTTCAAAATTTAAACCCATTGTTACTAAGGATTAGCAGTCAGATGTTGTTTATAAAGTAAATTGTAAAGAATGCAATTTGACATACATTGGGCCAACACATCAATATATACATAATAGAAGGGTTGTTGCACACAAACATAGTGTACAAACCAACAAGTTAAACACTACAGCATTAGCCAAATATTCCATAGAAAATAACCATGCTTTTGATTTTGAAAATGTACATATTTTGGAAAAAGAACAAAACTATAACAAAAGATGATGTATATTGGAGATGATTCATATAAAGAAAGATCAACGTTGTATAAACAACAAAACTGACATCAAGGACCAAGGAAATATATATCATAATTTAATAAATTGATTTTATTTTTATAAATGTATCATTGGCAAAAATTTTAAATACGGTTCTTAACGGACGGCAATTTGAATTCTGCCATGTGTTTTCAAGAGTCAAGCTCGCATTCCACAACAAAACGCCAAGGCAACAAGTGCAATGTAAATTTTAGTGCTCTATTTATGTAATGTTTATTATTAATAATTAAAGTATATACAGGGTGATTAATTAGTAGGGTAAAGCTCAATAGCTCTGCTATAGTAATAGATAGCAATAAAAGTTAATAACAAAAATTTTAGCCACCTTTGAGCTTTACATTACAAAATTAGTTAGAATGTTACAGGGTATTCGATAACACAGTGGCAGACCAAACTTATGTTTTTTTAAATGTAACACCCTATATTTTATTTTAAATTCGAAATCTTGTTAACTTCTTCATCACAAAAATATAAAGGTTTGTTATGTTATACAGGGTATTTACAAAGTTATAACCAATTTTATATGAAAATCGTAACAAGTTAAAATCTCCCTGTATAAAATAAATAAAAATAAGCAAAACAGCAATGGTTTATTAATGCCATATTTTTTAACGTATTGTCAAAATTTTCAAGAATGGTCGATATAATGGAACACCCTGTATTTTATATCACTATTGAAAAGTACCATTACCGTACTTTAATTTTTAGATAACATTCCCTATGTCTAAATTTATTAGTTTTCGAGATATTTTCATTTTTCAATGGACCAGTAGCGTGGCCACCCAAATCACCAGAATTTAATAAACTGGACTGATTTTTTTGGGGTTACGTTAATAATGAAGTTTATAAAATACCTCCAACAACAAGGGATGAGATGAAAAATAGAATACAAAGTGTATTTCGATGTGTTAATTTACAAATGCTCCGTAGAGTAAGTAGCTCATTCAATGATCGTTTTTAGGCGTACATAAATGTGTTAGGAGATGATTTTGAACAGCTTATGTAATTAAATATTAAAAATATTATATTAAAAGTAGCTTCTAATTTTTTCAAACATGTTTTTTTGCAAAATGTATTACTGATGAAGTGGTTTTTACTTCATGTTAGAGTTGATTCCTTAATAATAAAGAAATATCAACAAAGACCAAGATGACAATATACAAAACAATATATAGACCTACGGAGCAGAAAACTGGATCTTAAACAAGACACCAGAGCAGAATTCAGGCAGCAGAGATGAAATACCGTAGAAGAACAATCGGAGTAAAAAAAACAGATAGAGTAAGAAATGAGGAAATAAGAGAAAGACTAAAGATCAAACCGATACTCGACACAATTAAGGAGCAAAAATTGGCGTGGTTCGGATATCTAACGAGGATGGACAATAACAGACAAGTGAAAAATGTGTGGGAAGCAAAACCAATAGGGAAGAACAGAAGAGGACGGCCCATTAAGGAATGTAATAGTGACATCTCCCATATTCTACAAAGTAATAGGAAATAGTGGAGAAAGTTTATTAAGAGCTAGAGGCAACTCCCGATACCTTATTAAGATTGAATGAATGGCCCAACACCGAAAGGTATCAATGGGTCTACGGATTAAGAAAAAAAAAATAAGTCTTTCTTTAGTCAATCACTGTAAAATAATTTCTTAATTGTTATAAATAAAGTCACTACGATTTAAGAGAACAAAAACAATTATCTCGGCTTCAGTTGGTCGTAGAAAATTTTTATTTTGTTTTAAAGTTTTATTTTGTCTTCAGCAATAACAATCTGCAAGTTAGAAACTCATACGATGTATAGAGGGTGCTTCACTTCTAAATGTTTATAACGAAATCTGCCCCCTTATTTTCAAACCCGAAATAAGAGATTGAAAAATGTTTTATGCATTTATTTACATTAGAATATGAAAATATAAGTCCTTAGAAGAAGAGTGGATCTAGTATTAAATCTCTACGATTTTTTTTTTCAAAAAGTTGCCTTCGACATTTGACATCTCGGGATAAAAAATTTATAATACATATCTAAGCAACGAATTCACCAATCGGGCTTTATAATTTTTTTATGTTTGAAATTAAAAGATCTTTATTTTAAAGCCTTAAAAAATAAAGAAAGTTATTTTTACAATAAATAATGCACATGCAAAAAACGGCCATTTTGGACCTTCCGCAGGCTGTTTTGCAATAACCAATTAACGAAAATAAACTTACCATAGCTCAAATTGTAGTTTTTTATTTACTACAACTTTCTATTTAAAAGTTTTTCTATCAAATGAATATCCTAAGTTGCAAAATTAAAAATCTTTAAAAATAACAAATTTACAAATGAAAAACGTCATAAATAAAAATGCGCACAAAATTTTTCTTTACATTTTAGTTATTCCTGGCATCGTCCTTTACAACACCTGATAGGTTTTAAAAATTCCTTAATTATGGGTTATTGAATGTATATTTTTTCGACGAGTACTCAAATCTAAATATTTAATCGTAAATAACGGCAAAACGATGCATTTTATGAAATATACCTGCTAAGCTCTTGCCAAAGTACTTTAGAATACCTATCAAATGAGCTTCAGAAGAAGTTAATAGCATAAAAATTAAGCAAGTTATGATGAAAATAACAGAACCCCTTTTAATTTTTTAGGAAAAAGTAAAAAATAAAACATCCGCCATTTCCACATATATTAAAATGTATAGTAATTCTTACAGAAATGTCTTTATATTGGCAAGAACTTAAATAATGGCAATTTTTAAAATTATTGTACTATTCATTTTCTTTTGATAACTCGAAAAATACTCAATATATGTAAAAAATTATATATAACCAAGTATTAGTTTTTTCTGTACCAAATATGTTACCTGTTTGACTATTTCTGTAGGGTAAAAAATAAGCGAGATAGAAACGTTTAGAGCTTAAATTTTGGTGCGAGAACCATGTAACCGGGCCATTTAACCTTTTATTTTTAAAAAAGGAAGGGGTTTCAAAGATTAAATTCAACGTGGTTTAATAGCCCTTGGAATTAACTTTCAAATGATTTTTACGTGAACCCGATATCGTAAAAATTAACGGAGTTATTAAAAAAAAAACAATAACATTTTATGGAAAAATTTTTAAAAGATAAATTTTGAAAAAATTTTGAAGCATAAATTTTAATGCTATCAACTTGTTAGGGTGCTCATTTGATAGATATTTCTAAGCACTTTGACAAATGCTTAATAAGTTTATGTTATAGAATGCATCATTTCCCCGTTATTTAAGCTTGAATACTTAGATTTGGGTACTCGCCGAAAAAATATAGTTACATTCAATTATCTAACTTTATTAACTAATTACAGTTTTAGTTCATATTACAAGATTTTTCTGGTTAGAAGTTCATTTCATTTTTTATTAGCTTCAATTTTGGTGATTATAACTTTTTTGTAAAAACTTATAGTTTTTGAGTTATTTATAGTGTGACCAACTCCAATTTAGTCGAATTCGGGACAAGACTGAAAAAACTGCCTAAAATCCGGGACTTTTCAATGAAAATCGGGCCATTTTTTTTAAATATGTATAAAACTTTAATATCATCATCATTTTATTGATTATTATTTAACATTTTTATGTTGACAAAAATTTTTTTGATGAAATGGGTTGTAATGATAATTACATTTTTGTTTTTTGACTTTTTTTGTTTTTGACCTTTCGACTTTCAAGCCAGAAATCGTTCTCAAAAAACGAAAAATTAGAAAATCAACTATTTTCATGTAAATTAAACCTTGGGTTAAAATATAATTATCATTATTTGATATTCATGTTTTTAAATCGTCTTTTCAGAAGATGATAATTAAAATACAGAATCCGGAAAAAGTCCAGAGTTAGAGTTTTCGTAGAACTATAATACGTCGATATAAAATGCATGCGTTTTGGATGTGGTTATAACAGTCTAGAAATTGTCGACCTTTTTTCGTCCCACCAATTCAATTTGATGTGAATTCTTAGAAGAATGATGTATTAAAAATTTCAATATGGAATTTTACCAAAACGTTGAAAATTCGGAAGGCACGGAAGCCTTGTCCGGGACGCCGGGACACGACTTCGTAATTCGGGCCATGTCCCGGCTTTTTCGGGCTAGTTGGTCACACTAGTTATTTATGAAAAATCGGTTAAAAACATGAATACATCAAAATCATGTTGTAGACTTTTTTGTTTTGCGGTTTTATTGATGGTTTGATCGTTTTATTCTTTAACATGTGTTTTAACTGGAACAATACTAATGTAACAATAAAAAATAACAACAGTTAACAAAACTTTAAAAACAAAAAAAAACACATTGAACCAGGTGAACATTATGCACAGCGCAACAAAAGTGAGACGGGATTGTTTAATGGAGGCTGTGTGATCTTTTTGGGTGGAATTTTCTTGAGACAGCAAGAACGGATTGGTGTCTTTACATTGAGGCTCTTTAAAGAGCGAGAGGTATTGTAATTCTTGATGGGTTCAGGGATTAAGTTAACTATTAAGGTGTTTTAACAGGTTTATTAAAATTCTTAATAAACTAAAGTACAAAATTTAATCTCAAAAAACGTGACAAAAATAATGACAACTTCAAATTGACAAAAATACTTAACTGTCAGATCCATTAATAGTCTGACTTACTAACTTACTTACGCCTATGCTAAGGTGATTCATAACACCACCCCCTTCTTTCAGGCTGTTCGCCCCGAACAGTACCTAAATGGACCAGGTCGGTGGATTCTGCCCTTCATAAGGACACAGTCTCTGTAGGTCGATTCAGGTGTGGATTTCTGATCGAACCTAACCTTCATCCGGTTACTGGTGAGTTGCAGCTTGTTCCTGGCGAAATCGTGGACCTTAACCAGTCGATCCTTTAGGCCGCTGACATACTCGGGGAGTGTCTCTTGAACCGCCTCTCCGTCTGGTAGATTACTATGTAGGAGATCGATGGGAAACCTCATATTTCGACCAGTTAACAGCATTGCTGGAGTGTAACCAGTTGCATCATGTTGGGAACTTCGGTATGCTAGCAGAATCCGAGGCACCAGTTTGTCCCAGTCTCTCTGGTTTTCGTCTACAAACAGAGACAGGTAGTTGTTGATGGTCCGGTTATGTCTTTCTACCATGCCGTCGGATTGAGGATGGAGCGGTGTTGTTCTGGTCTTCTTAATTCCTAACAAAGCCATCATGGTCTTCCAAACTGCCGATTAGAAGTTGCACCGCTGGTCAGAATGAAGCAGAAGTGGAACACCATGTCGGGAAACGACATTCTCAAGCAGAGCTTCACCAACTGTGACTGCTTCTTGGTTGGGTAGTGCAACTACTTCAGGCCATTTGGAAAAATAATCCATAGCAACCATCAAATATTTGTTTCCTGATGTTGTCTCTGGAAATGGTCCCAAAATGTCTACAGCAACTCGTTCCCATGGAGTTCCAGTAATATATTGTTGGAGTTTTCCCCTAAGTCTTGTTTTGGGTCCCTTCTTGGATGCACACAGGTCACATCGTTTGCACCATTCTTCCACATCTTGCCGACAATGAACCCAATAATACCTCTCACAGAACCCAATAATGCCCCCCGGACTATCATGGAGTTCTGCAAGCACGTCCTTAACACATGACCTTGGGAGAACAACTTGGGGCACTGTTCTTGTTCCATCTGGACTCTCCCATTTACGAGTGATGATGTCATCTCGTAGACACAAGGAGTCCCACTGAAGCCAATAGCCCTTCACTGCTTGCCCATATTTTGCAATCTTCTGCCACTGTGGTCTAGCTCCGTTGTCCAGCCACTCCCGAACTATTTTTAGATCTGTATCTTCCTTCTGTTCAGCCTGAAGGTTTTTTTAGAGCTTCTTCGTCACTTCTATCCTCTATGGTTCTCAACTGTAGAAACTAGCCCTCTCGTTCTTCTTGGCGCTCGCAGAATCGACAGTTCCTCCCTTTGCATGGTCTTCTCGAGAGACCGTCGGCATTTACATGACTTCTTCCCGCTCGGTGACGAATTTCAAAATCATAGGTCTGTAGTTTCTCCAGCCACCGAGCTATCTGGCCTTCAGGTGTCTTGAAATTGAGAAGCCATTGCAAGGCAGAATAGTCGGTTCTTATCAAGATTTTTCTGCCATAGAGGAACGAATGGTAGTGTTCTACTGCTTTGACGACTGCCAATAACTCCTTTCTGGTGACACAGTAGTTTCTTTCTGCTTTTCCCAGAGTTTTGCTGAAGTATCCTATGACGCGTTCCTCGCCCTCTTGTACTTGGGAAAGCACCGCTCCGATGCCATTTCGAGAAGCATCTGTATCAAACACGAAAAGACCCTGTTCTTTCGGATATGCCAGGATTGGAGCCGTAGTCAATTTATGCTTGAGTGTGGTGAAGGCAAGCTGGCACTCTGGTGTCCAATCAAATGACAGCTTTCTCAGTCAGATTGTAAAGAGGTTTGGCAATCTTACCAAAATCTTTCACGAAGCGACAATAGTAACTGCAAAGGCCAAGAAAGCTTCGGATATCGTGTTTGTTTCTTGGTGTGGGCCATTCCTGTACTGCTTTTATTTTCGCCTGATCTGCTGCAACTCCTGAGGATGAAATAACATGTCCAAGGAAACTAACTTTTTCTTGGAAGAGCTCGCACTTCTTGGCATTTACTTGTAGGTGAGCGTTCCTTAGTCTGGTAAAAACTTCTTTCCGATGACCATAACCATGACCATAATGTCGTCGAGGTATACCAGACAGATTTTCCATGTAAGTCCTCTAAGTACTAGCTCCATTGAACGTTCAAACGTGGCAGGTGCATTACACAATCCGAATGGCATCACTTTGAATTGGTAGAGCCCATTTCCAGCAGAAAATGTGGTCTTCTCTCTGTCTTCAGGGTGTACTGCAACTTGCCAATAACCGCTTTTGAGGTCCACAGTGGAAAACCACTTCGACTCAGCCAAGGCACTAAGTGTATCATCCATACGGGTATGGATACTTTGTAACGCTATTCAGTCTCCTGTAGTCGACACAGAACGGCGTGGAGCCATCTTTCTTGGTTACCAACACCACTGGAGAAGACCAGGGGCTACTCGACTCTTCGATGACAGTCTCCTTCCGCATATCTTCAAGGATGGCAAAAGCTTCTTTTTGTTTTGCAAATGGAAGACGTCTTGGTGCCTGCCTTATGGGGTTGGAGTTGTCAGTGTTTATCCGATGTTGGACTAAGTCAGTGCGGCCAGTTATTTCTCCTTTAAAGAAGATGTCACTTTTGTTTTTGATGAACTCTTCTGCTTTTTGGTATTCATCTTCAGATAGATGTCCCCACGATTTCTTAAGATTTTCCAAAATTTCAGTGGAGAGTTGGTGTGTACTGCTAGCTGTTGGCACGTTTTCTTCTATTCTGGTCACTCTTACAACTGGCTCGCATATTCCAAGCACTTTGCCCTTTTTGAAGGTAATCTTATTGCCATTTGGGTTGGCCACCCTTACTGGAACGGTCTGCTTATTCCCATCTACCAAACATCTGGCCACAATGACGCCCTCATGAATCTGCTCATCTGGTTCTAATAACATGGCTCCCCAGCTACCAGATGCATCAATTTGTGCGACCACGATCTTTTCGCTGTTAGGAGGGATCTTCGTGTCTTCTGCTACCAACATCTTTAGCCCATTTTGCTGCTTTCTAGAGGACAGTAAAATTTCTTCATTGCCGACGACTAAGGTTCTGTATCTGACATCTACAATAAACCCGTGTTCGGACATAATGTCGACACCTAGGATGAACTCGTCTACGATATCGGCTATTAGGACCACTACTTCTATCTCGACGTGTCCCAGCTCTATTTTTACGCATCTCTCCCCATAAACAGTTATGTTTTCGCCTGTCGCTGTCTCTAGTATGGGAAGTTTCGATATTGGTCTTATAGATGACTGGTCCAGGAAACGTTTACTCATAACTGACCTAGTTGCCCCAGTATCGACGGTAAAACTGCATCTGTGGCCATTGAGATATCCATCGGTAACTAAGCTGTCGCTACTTCGTCTTTGTGGATATTGAGAATCTGGGAGCTTGGGACAGATCAGCCAACGTGCGCCCCTTGACGTTGACTTCTTCGAATTGCGTTTAGTTTTCCGAATTGCGTTGATATTGTGGAGGTTCCCTACTGTCCTCTGATCTTGTACGTTGTCTACAATCACGTTGAAGGTGGCCTAACATTCCACAATTATAATACTTTGGGGGCCCCTGACGTTTTTGATTCAAAGATTCAGCTATTGGGCCAAGATATTTATCGAATTGGGCGGCCAACACCTGGGACAACGTATTTAGATCGCCTTCTTCCACTTCAGCAACACCTCTTATTTGATGGACTTTGCGTTGATGGCGGGACACAGTCTTCACGACTTCGTATTCCAATGCTGCGACAATAGCGTCCTTTAATATTTGGTAGCGTCCTCTTCCTAGTCGTAATGTCTGCTGGAGGTCTACATCGCGCAAGCCATCGAGGAAACATTGAATGGTAAACTGGTGTAGAAACTCTTCAGGGGCTTCGGGCCAAGCAAGTCGTGCCATCTTTTCTACTTCTGCTCCGTATTCTTGCACAGATTCGTTGGAGCCTTGGATACGCACTTTTAGTTGGCTCTGGTATACTTGCTTCAAATATTGGCTGCCGTATCTTAGTTCTAGAGCCGATATGACAGTCTCATATTTCTTTTGTGCGTGCTCTGGAATGTTTTGAAGGATTTCTACAGCCTTACCTCGAAGTGATAATATGAGAGCAGTTGCCTTCTGTTCATTTGTCCATCCATTATTTTGTGCAGCAGCTTCGAATCGTCTCCTATACACTGGCCAGGAGATCTCTCCGTCAAATGTAGGAGGCTCAATTATTCCATTGGCAGGGGAACAAATCACTTCTGGTTTACCTTCAACTCTCAGTTTCCGGGACTTTTCAATTTCTAGGCGGATATTTTCAAGAGTTCTCGTTACCTCATCGTGCCTTTTTTCTACTAGGCCTCTTGTTACTTCAATCTCTTTAATCATGTCTTCTTTTGTCTCTTCGATTTCTTTTTTCATATCATCTTTTGTCTCTTCGATTTCTCTTGTCATATCTTCTTTACTCACTTTTGAAGTTTCTATTTTTGAGATAAGTGTCACGAGCAACTCTCTGTCTTCCTGACGACGTATATCTTCAGTTTGTTTTTCTTCCTGGCGACGTTTATCTTCATGTTCTTTTTCTTCCTGGCGACGTTTATCTTCATTTTCTTTTTCTTCCTGACGACGTTTTTCCATTGCGGCAATCATGTCTCTAATTTCTTCCATCTTGGTCTCGCTTCTTGTTTTGACAATAAAAATTCTCTAAAGTAATTTCACTTAATCCCACTTTACTCCTGGCACCAATTGTTGTAATTCTTGATGGGTTCAGGGATTAAGTGAACTATTACGGTGTTTTAACAAGTTTATCAAAATTCTTAATAAACTAAAGTACAAAATTGAATCTCAAAAAACGTGACAAAAATAATGACAAAACTTCTAATTGACAAAAATACTTAACTGTCAGATCCATTAGTAGTCTGACTTACTAACTTACTTACGCCTATGCTAAGGTGATTTATCAGTTTTGTCAATTAGAAGTTTTGTCATTATTTTTGTCACGTTTTTTGAGATTCAATTTTGTACTTTAGTTTATTAAAAATTTTAATAAACTTGTTAAAACACCGTAATAGTTCACTTAATCCCTGAACCCATCAAGAATTACAACAATTGGTAAATTACAGACATATTCTTTCTTTGAACACTTCTTGTTCCTTTCGCACATTATATAGGAAATAATTTAATCTTAATGTATGATACGGCAAGGACTCCTCACGGATCGCGTGTTGTTACTCAATATTTAAATGAGGTAAATATTCAGATATTGAATTGGCCCCCTCGCAGTCTCTACATGGGTCGTATTGATCACTTATGGGATATGTATATATTATGGGATATTAAGACTTCGTCAGCCTCTATCTGCTTCCTTGCAAGATATTGAAACTATGATTATTGCTGAAACTCCATACAACAAAATCAAATAACCTGCTTCATATGCAGCATGGCTAGGGAAGCTACATATTAAGCATGTTAAAGTTTTATTAACTGTTATTTTCTATTGTTAATTTGGTATTGTTTCAGTTAAAACACATGTTAAAAAGTAAAAAAGTTTATTTTCTTTGTTTTTCAAGATATCAGGAAAGATAAAAAAATAAAATTTTCACAAAACATAAGACTGCAACATAATTTTAATGTACACCCACTCTTGTATCTTGTCCTCCCTATAGGGAGTCTCAATCTTAACATAGGAAAAACATTTCCTTTGTTCCACCCGTTATAAGCCCAAAAAAGTTTTACTAAACCTTTGCCCAACACTGTAAATACCAAAGAAAAATCTAAAATCATAATAAAAAAATTAGCCGGATCTGTTAATCCGTCCACGAGAAAATCAACTTTGAAAATGAGCATAATTTTTGGTGGTGCAAAACTTTTTGTGGTAAAATCTTAAAATGTTATTTTTATTATTTTTGCTTTTATTGTCCTTTTATCGTTTTATTACGGTTTAATATATTCCTTGATAATGATGTATATATACGATAATTCTATCAGAAAAGATCGGAATAACCCAACAACGTCCCTAAAGAAGTTTTCACTTCAAAAATTTATTTCGCCGAAGCGATGACGGTTGCGATGATGGTCGCGAATTAAATACTTTTTCCCCATCCAAAAAGTGCATAATGTCCCTAAAGAAGTTTTCACTTCAAAAATCTATTTCGCCGAAGCTATGACGGTCGCAAATTCAATACTTTTTCCCCATCCAAAAAGTGCACAACGTCCCTAAATAAGTTTTCACTTCAAAAACATCGAAGTAAAAACTCCTGTTGTAATTTTGATATATTTTGAATAAAAATTTAAAATTTAAACGTCTAAAAGAATTACATAAATATTCATAGCGAACGTGTTCAGACCAACTTCAGTGACCTTTGTACTTGCTAAGTAGCCCCAGGAACCAACGGTGGTTGGATTTTAATTAATAGGTACATTATAAAATTGCAGAAATTGAACGACTTATAGTCGATAACTTATAGACGAAAGCGGATAACTTTCCGGGAACAAAGTTCCTACTCCAAAAGGAGGTTACATGAGTTTTTACTTCGATGTTTAAGTTTTTTGTAACTATATGGTATACAGCCAACTCACGGGAACCATCCCGTTTTAATTTATTTAATAAAATTTTTATAGATCAACTGCTCATGCTGTGGGAGTTGGTAACATTTATGACAGGGTGCTATCGGAACTCGTAAACAAAATGAAAGAAATGAAAATGGACAAAACAGAACTCGGATGTCTCAGAGCCATAATACTGTACAATCCAGGTAAGTTTTATTTTGTGATTCATCTTCGCTGCTTTCGCCATTTGCAGTAAAGATAGGTTGTCGTCTTACAAACTTTAAAATCGTATTACAATATTTTCTTAGGTATCTTTTTACTCTTCTTCCATTTACTGATTCTCTTTAAACTTTGTTACTTCCTTATAACCCTATATACTCGTGAGAGTTTTATGCGCTATTTAGTATAGTACTTCAGCTCTTTTTAAATAGAACCATCGAAAAAACTATTAATTGCCTTTGTATTAATCTCAATCGCTCGGTATAATTATCTCTTAAAAATAAAGATTTTGGAAATAGCAAATATTTGTTAGCGATATTTTGGGATATCTCTATTGTTTGTAGATTTAGAGAAATCATACGATACGGTAGCTTTGAAAAAACGGTTTCAAACATTGACGAAAGTAGGTCTCAGTAGAAAGTATGTGAGTGTTATCGCAAATATATACTACAAAAATGCAAGAAATGTTGTTAAAGAAGGAATCTTTATATCTAAAATCATTTCCAATAGCAAAAGGGCTTAAACAAGGATATTGTCTGTCTCCGACTGTATTTAAAATATATAGTGTGTTCATAAAGTGTGAAAACGATCTATTATCTCATGACTTAACCCTCTAGTGCCCCAGTCCGCCTCAAGGCAGACCGTAATAAAAGTTTCCAGTCTTATGATTTAAGTATTTTATAGCTGCAATACCCAAACCAGCCTCTGGACTAGACCGGATACCTAAGCATCAACCGTTAAAAATTTGGCCAATCAGACAACACAAAATTACACTGTAATTTTCAGTTTAGTATGAAAGGTAGTGGTACAAAAAAAAATTCGGGCACTAGAGGGTTAATTATTTTCAGAGTTAAAGCTATGCCATGTCTATTTCAAACGGGAATTGCGGTCGTGTGGTAGCTCGCACGGTGATTCAATTCTCTATTCAGTTATATAAACATTCACATCACTATTTATACAGGGTGACCGAAAAATAATTTTTTAATTAAATTAATTGACGCAAACAGAAGAATGTACTGTTTAACTCAAATTATATTTTACTGATGCCAGAAAATAAAAAAAATGTTTATTTCATAAATAAACATTGCTTTTCGCTTAAATTAAATGTCACCACCTGCCTCTTGGCAGTTTGATCATTTAATTTAAGCGAAAAGCCATGTTTATTTGATTTTATTTCTCTTTTCTGACAGCAGTAAAATGTATTTTGAGTTAAATAAATTACATAAATATTCTTCTTTTTGCGGCAATTAATTTAATTCAAAAATTTTTTTGGTCACCCTGGTATAAATATTGATGTTAATGTTTACAGTTGAGTCCCCGAGTCTTTACCCGTGCGTCATCATTTAAAGCGTACGAAATAAGTCGGAAATTTATTAAACGCAACAGTAACTGACAGAAAGTGGGTATTATTCCGATCACGGGTTATAGTATAAAATTTGACGTTATCAAATAAATAGAATGTTTTGCTTTAAGTTTTGCTTTAAAATTTTGGTGCATAATTACAGCTACAAGTAGCTTAATAAATTATTTTATTATTATTGATTAATAAATCAATTAAACATTACAAATCAATTAAAACAAATAAACATTAAACACAAGCATTCCTTAAATGTGTCAACAATGAGGTTATTTGTACGTGTACGTTGTCAAAATTTATCGTAAAATGTCTAACTCCAATATAAAATTAGTTTTTTTTTATTTTATTCTGGCCTTGGTTCAGAACCTTTAGCCACGTAACTACATATACAATTATTATTCGTTCATAAGTATAAAATTGTCCAGTATACACTTAAAAATAAAAAATAAAAAAAATTAAAGCTTACAAATAACAATGCCTACGTACTATGTTAATAAATACAACTATATTAATTTTTTTTCTTTTTCACTACGGTAAGAACTAAAAACATACATAGGTTACAAAATAATATAATTAATTACAGTAAATATCTCATTCATACATTACATAATACAAAAGAAATACTTATTCATTCAAACGATTAGTTTTACATTCACATTTTTAATTTAATTTTTTGAAGAAATGTCATAATTAGTTTAAAAATTTTAATGTTATCCACACTTAATAGCACATTTAAGTCTAGGGGAGTACTTAAACCTGCTTTCAGCAATTCTTGTAGCAGCCACATACTTGCATTGAGATTTAAGGGACAGTTAAAAAATATATGATTTAGATTAGCTATGCTAGTTCATAAAATTAGTTGTGAAAACAACTGTTTGTATACTATAAAAAACTTCAAAATGCAAAAATCCGACAAGATAACAGCAAAAATTCAACAAACTGACAGCAACAAAAGTAAACAAACCAAAACGTCAGAAATTGTACTTAAAATATGTGAAAACATCCCCAATCATCTTTCTTTGTATACGCTCTGAGCTTCGCTGGTGTCGCTCCTAGCGGATTACTAATGCAACTTTCACCGGTAATTTTTAAATTTATTATTTAATTGTTATCGCTTAATATTTACAACGCAAAAAAGTAATTAAATTGTAATGGATTTTTTAAAGATTTTGCTAATCATTTTAACATTCTATTAATGAAATATTAATTTCTTACTTCTGATATTTTCACAATTATCGTGTAGATGGCGCTTAGATTAATTTATAATTACATATTACGAAATATTAAAAAACTTAAATTCAGAAGTATATTTAAGGTAAAAATATACACCACAGCTTTGACCAACTAATTATTATTTCCTATTAATGTTTTTAATTTCAATGTTTTAAATTAATCACTTTGACATTTATGTCAAATTTAAAGTAAAAGCTTACAGACTTGTCACTACTGGCACTCGCCAATTTTTAATTATCCCCTCTACCTACGAGCTCATAGCGTATACTGAATTCGCTCTATCGAGATTAACTTTGACACTGACGTTAGTAATTTCTTTTTTGGGAAGTTCAGTTGTCAGAAGTGATTGGAAATTACTACACAACCAACGCACCTGCTCATAGCCAATATTATTAATAGTAAACAGACATAAAAATAACATAAACCTTACGCCAATCAATAATTATTTATTTACACCATTATAATGTATTGATAACAAATGAGAAAATTATTTATTGTACAAAATAAAAATATTTTGTAGAAATAAACTGCACAAAATTGTACGACATTAGTAGACACTCGCACTATTTCTAATAATTCTTCTTTTTTTAATGAAAGATTAAGTTGATTTTAGCAGTTAATAGTGTGAGGTAGGAATTTTTGTGTTGTACTCGTATGTTTCCTATTCCGAATGTGTCAAAGTGAATCTCGGTAGAGCGAATTCAGTATACTTATCTCTTTTCAATGCACTGAGTCTAGATCGTTCATAAAAATAACATGTGTTTTTACTTAATAACAGGCGGCAGCTGGTTTGTCATTAGTTTCAATCGTGAAAGAGAATGATGCTAGATAAAAAGTATGTGTTTTATCTCGCCAGGTATTAATGACGCACGGGTAAAGACTCGCGGACTCAACTGTATATTACTGAATAGAGAATTAAATAACCTTTGAAATGAGCTACCAAACGGCTCCTATTCCCATTTAAAAAAATCATCGATGACGTCATCATGCCCAAATGATGACGTCATTATTATGGGATATACGTAAAAAAATCATAATTTAAAAATAAAAATCGACCTGTTAGAGCTTGAACTCTGAAAATAAGTAATTCATGAGATAATAGACCGTTTCCACACTTTATGAACACACTGTATATTCAATCATCGCTGGAGCAGTGGAGCAAACAAGTATCCGGAATGGGAATAGACATAGGCGGTGGTAAATGTCTAACAACTTTGTTTTTTCGCAGATGATCAGAAAACTTCGTATGTTTAGAAAACTAAAGAAAGAATATGAAACATGGGGCCTCAATATGAATATGTCAAAGACGAGTATCTTAAAATAGGGGATGATGAAGAAGATCCAGATTTAGAAATTAGAACCATTAAAACATGTAAAGAATATAAATATCTCGGATGTATAATATCTAAAGAAGGCACTACCAAAAGAGACATAGAAAACAACGCAGCAGGGCAAAAGAGTGGTAAACATTCTACGCTCTCTTCTTCTTTAAGTGCCATCTCCGCGACAGAAGTCAGCAATGATCATAACTATTTGGATTTTGGGACGGCTGCTCTGAAAAGTTCATTTGATGTACATCCGTACCATTCCCTCAGGTTGCGCAGCCACGATATTCTGCGTGACTGCTCTTGTCAATCCCTATGTTTGTGACGTGTTCTGTCCACGATATTTTCAGAATTCTTCTGTACACCCACAGCTCGAATGATTCTAGTTTTTTCATTGATGCAGCATTCAAGGTCCAAGCTTCCATTCCATAAAACAAGGTAGAGAAAACGTAGCACCTAGCCAACCTAACTCTTAGCTCCAACTTTAAATCTCTTGTGCGCAGAGCATTTTTCTCATTTTGTTAAAATTTGCTCTAGCCTTTTCTATTCTGATTTTGATTTTCTGTAAGTAATCCTCTGTGGAGTTGATCATTGGTCCAAGGTATGCATATTGGTCGACTCGTTCGATATTGGATCCGTTTATGAAGAGATTCTCGTTATTTCTTTGAGTTTCGATATTCTCATAAACTTTGTCTTCTTGACGTTCATTGTTAGACCATATTCTGGTCCACCTATTCTGGTCACCAGCCTCTGAAGATCTCCAATATTTTCAGCTAAGATGACAGTGTCATCCGCATATCTAATGTTAATGCGAACTCCATTTACCTTTATTCCAGCTGTTTCACCGTCAAAATCTTTTTTCAAGATCTCAAGTAGACATGAAAAAGAACTGGCGACAACACGCATCCCTGTCTCACCCCACGTCTGATTTCAATTTCCTCTAACAAGCTGATCGTTAACACGTACTTTTGCACGTTGCTTGTGGTATAAATTCGATATAATCCTGAGGTCATTGTAGTCCAGCTTCTTTGATTCCAGGACATACTTTAATTGTTCATGTCGTACGTTGTCGAATGCTTCATTATAGTCAATAAAACCCGCATATATACAGGGTGTTTCATTGGTAAAGTAACATACGTTAACTGTAGAAAGAGAATACTTAGGCGGTCTCAAAAATACCATAGTTAATGGGTCTTACTCCATTAATAACAAAGATACTGGGTGTTTTATCTATTTTGCCATTTTCTTAATTGGTCCATAACTTTTTGACCACACTGTATATTTATTTTATATTTGGCACGCAAATATGATTTAAGGCGTACAATAAATTAATTTATTTACAATTGTAAAAAATCCAGGTCCGGCTTAAAAAATATTGGAAAAATGTTCCGACCCCAAAACAACACCCTGTACATTAAATTTTTTTTTAAATGGAGTTTTCAGTTGAAAAGAGGATAAAAAATTAAATTCAGTGGTATACTTTGAATTTTCGGCAAAATGATTTTTCTGGTGAAATTTGGAATTTGAATTCTGAAATTAAGTGAATTTCGAGAGCTCTAAGTAGAAAAAAATTTAAATACAGCTTACAACTTGTCAACCACACTGTATATTGATTTTATATTTAACGCGCGAATATTCTTTTAGGCAGTCAATTAATTTAATTACAAATATAAAAAATCCAGGTCCGGATTAAAAAATATTGTATAAATGTTCCAACCCAAAAAACACCTTGTACATTAATTTTTTTAAAATGGATTTTGCATTTGAAAAAAGGATGAAAAACAAAATTAGTGGTATACTTTGAATTATCGGCAAAATGATTTTTCTGGTAAAAATTTGAATTTGAATTCTGAAATTATGTGAAATGGGGCCGGCGTAGCCGAGTGGTAGTGTGCTAGGCTAGCGTGCCGGTGGTCCGGAGTTCAAATCCTACCGCCGGCAAGAACAACTAGACATTTTTAAAATGTTTATAGGCCCCAGGTCGACTCAGCCTGAATAAAATGAGTACCTTGGGTAAAACCAGGGGTAATAATAGGCGGTTGAAGCGTAGCACTGGCCCTGTTACCTTCCTTGTATACCGTAGGCCCTAGATATAGCAGACTACCCTGCTATACTCCCAAAGCCACGTGAGCGGTATAAAACGGGAGACTATTATTATTAAATTACGTGAAATACGAAGCTCAAAGTAAAATAAATTAAAATATGACTTAATTTTAATTAATACCATTATTTAATCTAAATTGGTAAAATATTAACATTTGCATACATAACAATAATTTTTGATGACCCCCTCTGAGGCTCAGTGGTAAGAGCGCCTACCTTTGGATCGAAAGGTCCGAATGGTCGTGAGTTCGAATCTCACCAGGGTCAGAAATTTTTCGTTTATTATAAATTAATAAATGAAAATAGTTTCTGTCCTTGTGGGATCGGTACTCACCGGAGGGACCGCAGATGTTCGGATACAATTAGCGTCTCTTTGCAAAGACAATGACGTCGACTTTGCAATGTAACAAGACACTTACTCAACACACACAGTACACAGTACACATGACGGTACCCAACTACAAAATTTTACCGTACCTACGTATAAAAAAAAATAATTTTGATGGTGGTAATTTTGAATAAGTACTTTAGTTTTGAATAGTGATTATGCTACAAATTTTCGATGTTTTGTTATAATTTTTAGCTATTTTGTTGATTAAAGTGATGTATTCTTTATTGACCCTTTTACCAAAAACTATTTTTCACACATAATAAAAAAACACTAAAATATTAACATTTTACCAATTTAGATTAAATAATGGTATTAATTAAAATTAAGTCGCATTTTAATTTTTTCTACAAGAGCTCTCGCAATTGACATAATTTCACAATTCAAATTCAAAATTTTACCAGAAAAATCATTTTGTCAAAAATTCAAAGTATACCACTACTTTTGTTTTTCATCCTCTTTTCAAATGCGAAATCCATTTTAAAGAAAATTAATATACAAGGTGTTTTTTGGGTCGGAATATTTACACAATATTTTTTAAACCGGACCTGGATTTTTTATAATTGTAAATAAATTAATTCATTGGACACCTAAAAGAATATTCGCGTATCGCGTCTTAAATATAAAATCAATATACAGTGAGGTTGACAAGTTGTAAGCTGTATTTCAATTTTTTTCTACTTAGAGCTCTCGCAATTCACATAATTTCCGAATTCAAATTCAAAATTTCACCACAAAAATCATTTTGCCGAAAATTCAAATTATACCATTAAATTTAGTTTTTCATCCTCTTTTCAACTGAAAAATCCATTTTAAAAAAATTTAATGTACAGGGTGTTGTTTTGGGGTCGGAGTATTTTTCCAATATTTTTAATCCGGATCTGGATTTTTTACAATTGTAAATAAATTAATTTATTGTACACCTTAAATGATATTTGCGTGCCATATATAAAATAAATATACAGTGTGGTTAAAAAGTTATGAACAAATTAAGAAAATGGCAAAGTAGATAAAACACTCAGTATCTTTGTTATTAATGGAGTAAGATCCATTAAGTATAGTATTTTTGAGATCGCCCAGGTGTCCTCTTTCTACAGTTAACATATTATGTTACTTTCCCAATGAAACACCCTGTATATAAATAGTTGGTTTTTAATTCCTGGGTTTGCGGTCTGTTATAAATAAAACACTTGATTTTGCTTAGACGTTTCGGCTGTTTGCCATTTTCAATAAGCACTTTTAATTGTTAAACATTACACTGTTAACAAACATATCGTCGGCTTACTGCCAAAACCCACTAACTCCATTTTTAAAATTTTGAGAGATCTACTTTTTAAACTTTAATTTGAAATTGTCATATTTTTCAGTTCTTAAATAATTTTTTTAAATTCAGTCGATCTTCAATTTCAAATTAAAGTTTAAAAAGTAGATCTCTCAAAATTTTAAAAATGGAGTTAGTGGGTTTTGGCAGTAAGCCGACGATATTTTATATACAATACACGTAATATTTTAAAAATTTAAAAAAATGCACATCATGTTTCTCTAAGATGTTATGAGAGAATGCCAGGCATGGGCATTGGACATAAAAGCACTTCACAACGGTTTTGGATGGTGGTCGTAAAATCAAGACGATAATATGCAGGAGATCAAGTTACATAATATACGAAAAAAATAAATCTGACTATGTTTAATGTTGTTCTGAAGCTATTTCCTTGTGGCATTTTTATAATTAAGTATTTTCTATGGGAAATAAACCACAATTTTACTAAAAAATGAATTTATTAACGTTTGTAAGACCAAATACTTACGATGTCGGGATAGTATCACGAGGTTTTTTCCTGGTTTTCCCTCGTGATTTACTATGGAATCTCTAACGCGAGAATTTTACTGTCATCGTTGCATTTGGTTGTCTTTTTAAAGACAGATCACATGCTATGATTGTTTTGCGACGGATATTCTTGAGTTGGGATTGATTTCATGTAATCGAATGAACTATCTTTTAGTAAAGTCGTCCCAGGAACGCAACTCATAAATATTGGCGATATCATTTCAAAGTCTTCTACTTTAAAATGTATAATATACGTCTCAATTGCCAATATAAATGAGTCAGATTAAATAAATTATTAGAAGAATTTTTTTACTTAGTAACAACATTTTTGTTTATTTTAATAGTATTTTGTATTTTGACAACGAAACCCGATTTGGGCTTCGAAACGTTAATAAATTCATTTTTTAGTAAAATTGTGGCTTATTTCCCATAGAAAATACTTGACTATGTTTAACTTTCAATAATGGGAGCAAGATATTTTGCAGTTATGATATGAAATATGAATACTGAGGTGCGTATTTTTTTTTGTATTTTATATGGAACAGAGGCTTGAACGCTAAAACAAGGATATTCGTTAATGATAGAACATTATAATAGAACAGAGTATTTGAGATGTGGGCATATAGAAGATTTTTAAAAATAACCTTGGTTGAAAAGATTAAGAGACAACCACGTTTTGTAACCGAATGAAATAAAGAAAAATGAGATATTAAATACAATTAAAATAAGAAATTTACATTATTTGGAAACATGTTATGAGAAATGAGATATGTGTTTATGTAGATCGTTATATAGGAAAAGATACTGGACAGAAGAAGCTTAGGACACTGACATATATCCTGGCTAAACAAAATTGATGTAATGATACAAACTGCAACTCTGTGGAGTTGCTATCAGAGGTAGCACGTAACAAAAAAAAATTAAAAATGCCGTATTTAAAGTGTTGACCAACGGTGTGCTTACAACCACACTCAATTTATCAAATTGTGATATATATTGGAGAGATCTTTAATATCAGTTTTATTATTGATACAATTTTGGTCTTTCTTTATGTGGATGATCTCCAATATACATCTTTTGTTAAAATGTGCTCTTTTTCCAGAATCTGTACATTTTCAAAATCAAAACTATGGTTATTTTCTACAGAATGTTTGGCTAAGGCTGTGGTGTTTATTTTGTTTGTTTGTACACTATGTTTGTGTACAACAATCCTTCTATGTAGATATTGATGTGTTTGCCCAATGTATGTTGAATTGCAGTCTTTACAATTTACTTTATACACAACATCCGACTGCTGATCTTTAGTAACTTTGGGTTTAAATTTTGAGAAATATTTTCCGGATGTTTTAGATGATTTATGTCCAACATTGATATCATATCTTGCCAACATTTTCGAGATTTGTTCGGAGAATCGATTAATGTAGGGTAGGGATATGTAGTGTTTGTTTGGATTGGTGACATTACTATTATTATTGTTAGGTATGGTTTGAGTTTGTTTTAGATTGGCATTGGAGTTAGATTGATTTTTGATCATGTGAATTCTTTTTTTAATTAGACGGTTGTAAGATTCTGGTGGATAATTATTTTTTTCTAAAATATCAGTAACTTTTCTCAGATTTTCGGAATAATATTGTGGGCTAGATAGTTTAATTGCTCTGTCTGTAAGACTGAAAATAACACTTCGTTTGTGACTTACAGGTGCGTTGGTGTTAAAATTTAAATATCTTCCGGACCAGACATCTTTTGTAAACCAGTTTGTAGTTATCAGTCGGTTACTGTTGTTATACTCTAAACTTATATCAAGAAAGTTAATTTTGTTGTTTTCCTCTAATTCGGTGTAAACTGAATTTTATTATGAAAGCTGTTAAACATGTGGAGAGTATAATCATAATAACCTCCTATTGTTTGTGTACAATTCACGGATTATAAATCTTGTAAGTCAACTATTACAGTCATTGTTATTCGGTAGTTGATAAAATTACTGTCTGCACAATTTGGAAATATAGCCAATGGATGTAATGATGGTGAAATGATTGTGAAAAGCAATAGTTTTAAGTACCTAGGATCGGTATTACAGAGTAATGGAGAAATAGATGGAGATGTATGCAGTAGAATTAGGGCTGGATGGATGAAGTGGAAAGAAGCGAGTGGTGTGTTGTGTGACAGAAAAATTCCAATGAAGCTGAAGGGAAAATTCTATAAAACAGCCATAAGACCGGCTATGATGTACGGAACTGAATGTTGGGCAGTGAAAAAGAAAGAGGAACAACGAATGCATGTGGCGGAAATGAGAATGCTTAGATGGATGAGTGGAGTGACAAAGAAGGATAAAATTAGAAATGGGTATGTTAGGGGAAGTCTAGGTGTGGCACCAATTGATGCCAAAATGAGAGAGCATAGGTTAAGATGGTTTGGTCATGTTCAACGTCGAGACGTTAATCACCCAATACGAAGAATAGCTGAAGTGCAGATTCCTGGAAGGAGTAGGAGAGGAAGACCAAAGAAGACCTGGGGAGACGAACCATAAGGCAGGACATGTTGGTAAAGGGGATTAACATTGATATGACCCAAGATAGAATTGTGTGGAGAAATGCAATTAGGGAAGCCGACCCCGCATAGGGATAAGGCAAAGAGAATGATGATGAGCCAATGGATGTAACGATAGAAAACAGTAACTTATGCAGTCATCATGTAGAAATCTACAATTAAGTTGAAAATGTTACCACAGCAGCATGCCGCAGTAGAGCCATCTCTAGTATCAGAAACAAATTAATTAAGGGTTTATAACAACCTCAAATAAATAAATATAAATGATTTTGTTCCATATCTCTTTAATGTAATAATTGTTATTTGTTTAATAATTTGTTTAATATATTACTACTTTTTAACTGCACATTTAAAAAAAAATTCATGTTTTTAGATGTTCGAGGTTTAAAGTCCATCCAAGAGGTAGAAATTCTCAGAGAAAAGATTTATGGTGTATTAGAGGACTATACCCGTACCACGCATCCTAACGAGCCAGGCAGATTCGCCAAACTTTTACTTCGTTTGCCAGCGCTAAGGTCGATCGGACTTAAATGTCTTGAACATCTATTCTTCTTTAGGTAATTATAACTTCGTTTAACATATTTTTAATAATGTAGTTCGGAAGCTATTTTTTGTGGCATTTTAACGTTTTAGCATTTATTATCTTTAAAGGGAATTAACCACAATTTCAGTTGAAAATACGTTTATTTTGACGTTTCGGTCTCTACAAGAGCTACTCATATTTTTGGTAAAGTGTTCGTTAGTCTGATATAAATTCCTTTGACATATAATAAACCTATCCGATTACCTATAGTCCATCTATGTACCGGGTGTCCCAATAAGAATGGCTCTCGGCCATATCTCAGGAACCGTTTCTAGTAGGTACAACCACAGTATATAGAGGTTCCACAGTATATAGTATTCCACAGTATATAGAGGTGGAACCTCTATATACTGTGGTACAACTTTAAGAAAAAAATTGGATAACAAAAGTTGCCTCGGGAAAAGCCTGGAAATTATTTTCATAATTGTAAGTCCACCGCTAGAGGGCGTAACTGAATATCAAAAATTTAAAAATCAAAATTTTACAAAATTTGCCTAATGAAAGGGCACTGGAAATCCGGTCATCGTATTCTTCATAAAATTCTGCGCATATTTGATTTCACAAGTTTAAGTCTGCCTTTGCAAATAAGAGGTGAGGGTGAGTGGGAACCTTGTTATGAAAAAATGGCTGTAAGTCCGGTTCTGCTAAATCGATTTTTGAAAACTTGGTCTCGTTAAAAACTGCTCTTTTTCATCAATGTAAGAGTTATAATTTTGAAACAGCGTAGTAAGTAATATGCCAGCTAGGAGGCGCTATTTTATTTTTTTCAGAAATGTTTTCTTTGGAAAATATTAAATGCAAGTATGCATTTTTAATCCTGTATTACAAAATTAGACCAAATTAGCAACAGAATAGCGAAAACCGCATGTCGATACCTTTTTCTCTATCTCGAGATATCTTAAAAACGTATAAATTAGAAACATAACTGATACTGTCACCGGTAAACGAAGTTAAGGAAATCAAAGTGGAAGCAAGTAGTGTGCTATGGAGCGTAGCACTTGCGGAGTGCCGACAGAAGTGAATATTTCCTATAGATTCGATTATATTCGGTTGGATTCAATTGGATTCCATTCGATTAGATTTAATTTTATTTAAGAATATATCAATTATGCCTATAATTTAATATACCCAATTTAATATATATATATATATATATATATATATATATATATATATATATATATATATATATATATATATATATATATATATTTCAAGTATTCAACTGGTGAATGCAGAGGTTTAATCGGTCATGAAAGTTGGCACAAAAAAAAACTGACTTCTAGTTTTTTTTTGTGCCAACTTTCATGACCGATTAAACCTCTGCATTCACCAGTTGAATACTTGAAATTTAAATTGACGGTCGTATGCTTTACAATATATATATAATTATTAATATGTAGTGACTGTTAATAATACAAAATGAATAATTTTGGGGAATGCAGTCAATGTGTTTTGGGCTGATTAAAAGTGAAACACTTTGAACTTTTGTCGAGCTTTCGGATAATTTATTTCCTTTATCAAGACAATCTAAAAATACAAATGTTTAAATTTAGATGAAAACTAGAAAAATAAAAACTTACTGCTCGTGGTTTACAAAATAACTAACATACTTATGAAAAACATAAAAATTCCTTCTAAAAAATATAAATTGTAAACGTAAATTAATTTTGAAATATGTCAAAAAGACATTAATCAAATGTAGTTAGACTACTTTAATAACTCGATAGATTGGGAAAGAAGTTAGTTAAAAGTGTATAAAATAATGATATAAAGATGTAAGCAAATTTGAAGTTATAATTATTAGTAAAAAAAAAACTGATAGTAATGTAAAACACGTTGATTTAGAATGTTATAAATATTTTTCTTTTGATACTATTTAGTGAAATTTTAAAAATTAATAAGACCAAATTGTTTATAAAATGCATAAATTAGTAATATCAGATCTCAAAATTAAAGTCAAAGTTAGTTAGTCAAAGCCAAAATGTTATTATAAATAATGCTTAGATTATTGATATCAGATTTCTTATTAATACAATTTGATTTTTTTATCCAAACCATTTCTTTAAATTGTCTTTTATGTAAATTTACTTCTCTTTCCAAAATTGTTGCTTCTTGAAAAATGAAAACATGATCCTCATTAATAACATGCTCTGCCAATATATAAATAAGAAATATCCCTTCTTGTGCATTGGCAGAGCATGTTATTAATGAGGATCATGTTTTCATTTTTCAAGAAGCAACAATTTTGGAAAGAGAAGTAAATTTACGTAAAAGAGAATTTAAAGAAATGGTTTGGATAAAAAAATCAAATTGTATTAATAAGAGATCTGATATCAATAATCTAAGCATTATTTATAATAACATTTTGGCTTTGACTAACTAACTTTGACTGTAATTTTTGCTAACTTTGACTTTAATTTTGAGATCTGATATTACTAATTTATGCATTTTATAAACAATTTGGTCTTATTAATTTTTAAAATTTCACTAAATAGTATCAAAAGAAAAATATTTATAACATTCTAAATCAACGTGTTTTACATTACTATCAGTTTTTTTTTTACTAATAATTATAACTTCAAATTTGCTTACATCTTTATATCATTATTTTATACACTTTTAACCAACTTCTTTCCCAATCTATCGAGTTATTAAAGTAGTCTAACTACATTTGATTAATGTCTTTTTGACATATTTCAAAATTAATTTACGTTTACAATTTATATTTTTTAGAAGGAATTTTTATGTTTTTCATAAGTATGTTAGTTATTTTGTAAACCACGAGCAGTAAGTTTTTATTTTTCTAGTTTTCATCTAAATTGAAACATTTGTATTTTTAGATTGTCTTGATAAAGGAAATAAATTATCCGAAAGCTCGACAAAAGTTCAAAGTGTTTCACTTTTAATCAGCCCAAAACACATTGACTGCATTCCCCAAAATTATTCATTTTATATATATATATATATATATATATATATATATATATATATATATATATATATATATATATATAAGGAGCAAACGACTGTCAATCTGAATAAGAATGAAGTGGACAGTGAAAAGGATAAGGTAACCTTTACACTGTGTAACTTGAAGATGTCAGTCAAAGAAGAGGAGAAAGAAAAGCTCGTTGTTCTACTAATCCATATATTTTAGGAACGTTTCGTTTTGTGTTCACAAAACATCCTGCAAGAACAGCTGCCTTTAGAAGGAAATTGGTTTAACTAATAATAGACTGCTTATCGCAAATAAGCAACCTATGAGAAGTCATCAAGGTAGATTGTATGAAGAAATTTTTTTGTAACTTACATGTGAAGTATTCATTCTAGATGGTATAAGGCAACAGATCCAGAAGAACATGGTCATCCAATTAAAAATCACATTAAAGTGAGAATGGTAACATGTGAAAAGCACGAAAAGTTTTTAGTGATTATTAGTTCTGACATAATATTTAAAAATTGAAAGGCAACGGTTTACAGAAAGTGTAACAAAAAATTGCACCTTTATCATAAATGTGGATAAAAAATTGTAACAAGGTGTAGGTGAACAATGGCATACAAACAACTTGGTGGAAAAACAAAACTTCTTATAAACTGTACTTTTTTTTTTTTTTTTTTTTTTTTTTTTTTTTTTTTTTTTTTTTTTTTTGTGGTTCCTTGAGTAAAAAATATCACAGTCACTAAGATTCCATTGTAGTCACATAATTAAAAAATTATTATTAAATAATATAAGTAGGAAATTTCACCATATGAATATTATAACTTAAGACATCACAAACAGAAATTAAAAATTGGTACCGGTACTTGGTCAATTCGCAACACTTTCCGCCATCTTTCACCTTGTCAGAAACAGCCCGCTCGAGTCGAACCAGTGGGATGCGACAGTCGACAAAACAGAAGGTACTGTCAATTTAAGAAAGAGTGACAAGGGCGCGTAATTTGAAAACGGAAATGTCTGACCAACCAACAATATCTTAGATGTTGGGCCATTATTATGTGATACAAGCAAAAATCACAATGCAGAGTGGTATGTTAGTTTAGTTTCTGTCCGGAGGTTATTAAATAAAGATTGTGAGGTTGCACTAAATAAGAGAGAGAGAAAAAAATAAATAAGGCGAAAAAAGGAAAAACCTTCAAAATAAAATTAAACCCTCTTCCCCTTCCCTCAATAAAAATTATTTTAAATTGGAGAAATGAAAAATAGTATAGAAAAAATAAACAAGCATAAATCTGATCTGGAATGTATGTCTGAAAGCCAAAAGAAAAAGATAGAGCAATACTTCTCTAATTCACTCCTGACACTATAGTACCGTGTCATCCTGACAGCTGGAGTCACTCGATAGAAGTAAGTGAACAACAGTTGAACAGGGTGTAAACCCATCATACCTGAAAAACAGTGACTGACACATAGAAAATGCCACTCCCCGGATCACAGGTGCAGACTGTGGGTGCAAAGAAATAATAAAGGAAACAAAATTGCTCATCTCAGACAAACACCTGAAAAACTGAAAAAAGAAAACATATGGGAGGGTATGTTAGGGTGATTATGTAGTGAGTCACTTATTGTGAAGAATCAATGAATGGTAAATTACACTGAGGTTGTCAATGTCATTACGCTTGTTCATCGTAGCAGGTTCTCGTAGGATCTGGCACATTTCTAAAAAGGTTCGCTTATAGAAATTATTTTCAGCTGCAAGAATCTCGATATTGTCAAAATCTGCTTGGTGACCAGTTGTGAGGACATGTGTAGAAAGTGCACACGAGTGTTTAGAACAGTTGATGTCGCTACGGTGTGAAGTTAGTCGACCCTTTACTGACCTACCGGTTTGTCCTATGTATGACAAATCACAAGCACCACAGGGAATCTTATATACGACATTTGTCTTTTCTAATAATGATAAAGGAGTCTTAGTGTTGGAAAAAAGTTTCCCAATTGATTTTACATTCTTTATTCCAATCCTGACAGGCACTAACCTGAGAAGCCTCGATATGTTGTAGGTGAACTGAGGAAAATATGGCAGTGAACAGTACGTTGTTGATGTTGTTGTGGGAGATATCTGAGAAATTGCTCCTGGTGGATTAATAGGATGTAATACCATGGCATCTGACCCTCCAGTTTGAGTCAAGGATAAAGGTTGTCTTTGATATGAGGTGTTGAATAAAAACCTGTTTACAAGCCACAAGGGATAATAATTTTGTAGTAAGATGTTCTTTAATATTAACAAAGAATCCATTCTGTGAAGAGCATGCGTCAACCTGTGAACTCTAAAACTAAGACCTTGAAGTAGGTTGTGTTTGAACCTCATGGGATGGCACGAGTGATAGTTTAGGAATCTGTTACTGGCCATATCTTTTCTATACCATGATGTACTCAGTATCTGATCACAACCTCGGTGGACCCGCATATCCAAAAAAGGAATGCTGTTATTTTGTTCCAGTTCAAAAGTGAACTGGAGATGTGGGTCATAGGCATTAAAATGCGTTAAGGTGGTCTGAACCTTATCTGGTGGCAAAGCCAAAAACAGGTCATCTACATACCTCTTGACAAAAGGGACGTTATATTCCAAAGATCGTAGCCGATCAGCTATTAAGTCATCTAAAACAAAATTGACCAAAATTGGAGAGATAGAAGATCCCATAGGAGTGCCAAATATTTGAAGGTAATATTTGTCATTGAACACTAAATAGTTGGTATCAAACACCAATTTTAGCATTTCATAGAAAATATCCCACGTTAAGTTAGTATGTCTTTGTATGTCATTCCAATGATTTCTTAGGGTTGATAAAACAACAGTTATAGGTAAATTAGTAAATAACGAAACCACATCGAAGCTAACCAACACATACCCATCAGGAAGTCGGAAATTATTTATGAAGGAACTGAATTTAAAGGAATCCCCAACATTAAACTCATTATCAACATTATAAGTACTGTTAAGTATATTCAATAGAAATTTTGCTAAGTTACCATTAGGAGAGTTAATAGAAGATACTATGGGCCTCATACTTAGTTGAGGTTTATGAATTTTAGGCAGACAGTACAGTCTAGGTGAGTAGCCATTATAAGAATGAAGAGATTTCGCAGTGGAAATATCAATTACATTTGATCTCTTAAGTTGAGTTATATATTTATTAATTTTATTAGTGAAAGTTGATGTGGGGTTATTAGTTAGCGGTTTGTAGTATCTAACATCATCGACCAACACCTGGCTCAGGGAAAGATATTGTTCGCTTCTATATATATATATATATATATATATATATATATATATATATATATATATATAAAAAAACAAAATATGCACAAGATGGAATGCAATCATAGACACGTGTTTCTGACTTATTAGTCGTCATCAGTATGATATAGCTAAACAGGAGCAATGCAACCAATTTGTGGCTATAATGTTAGAAGACCCTCAGGATTCGAGAGCAACAACTAACAAATCCACGGAGGAAGCTACAGCTACCTGAGGCACGTGTCTATGATTGCATTCCATCTTGTGCATATTTTGTTTTTCATACTTATTGCGAGCCATGCCGATATTTATTAACTCGCGCTAACCTCTCCTTGTTTGATTGTTTAAAACGTTCTAAACGTTTGGCATTCCTTGCCTCAGGTAGCTGTAGCTTCCTCCGTGGATTTGTTAGTTGTTGCTCTCGAATCCTGAGGGTCTTCTAACATTATAGCCACAAATTGGTTGCATTGCTCCTGTTTAGCTATATCATACTGATGACGACTAATAAGTCAGAAACACGTGTCTATGATTGCATTCCATCTTGTGCATATTTTGTTTTTCATACTTATTGCGAGCCATGCCAATATTTATTAACTCGCGCTAACCTCTCCTTGTTTGATTGTTTAAAACGTTCTAAACGTTTGGCATTCCTTGCCTCAGGTAGCTGTAGCTTCCTCCGTGGATTTGTTAGTTGTTGCTCTCGAATCCTGAGGGTCTTCTAACATTATAGCCACAAATTGGTTGCATTGCTCCTGTTTAGCTATATCATACTGATGACGACTAATAAGTCAGAAACACGTGTCTATGATTGCATTCCATCTTGTGCATATTTTGTTTTTCATACTTATTGCGAGCCATGCTGATATTTATTAACTCGCGCTAACCTCTCCTTGTTTGATTGTTTAAAACGTTCTAAACGTTTGGCATTCCTTGCCTCAGGTAGCTGTAGCTTCCTCCGTGGATTTGTTAGTTGTTGCTCTCGAATCCTGAGGGTCTTCTAACATTATAGCCACAAATTGGTTGCATTGCTCCTGTTTAGCTATATCATACTGATGACGACTAATAAGTCAGAAACACGTGTCTATGATTGCATTCCATCTTGTGCATATTTTGTTTTTCATACTTATTGCGAGCCATGCCGATATTTATTAACTCGCGCTAACCTCTCCTTGTTTGATTGTTTAAAACGTTCTAAACGTTTGGCATTCCTTGCCTCAGGTAGCTGTAGCTTCCTCCGTGGATTTGTTAGTTGTTGCTCTCGAATCCTGAGGGTCTTCTAACATTATAGCCACAAATTGGTTGCATTGCTCCTGTTTAGCTATATCATACTGATGACGACTAATAAGTCAGAAACACGTGTCTATGATTGCATTCCATCTTGTGCATATTTTGTTTTTCATACTTATTGCGAGCCATGCCGATATTTATTAACTCGCGCTAACCTCTCCTATATATATATATATATATATATATATATATATATATATATATATATATATATATATATATATATATATATATATATATATATATATATATATAAGGATTTCTACGGCTGTCGCCGCCTCTCCATACCCAGCTTCTTTTTCTCGGCCAGCGAGTCTATTCATTCTTTTAACGTGACCGAACCATGTCAGCTGTCTCTTTTCATTATCGTGTATTATAGTTTTTTCCACCTTCATACGTTCTCTAATTGTTTCATTTCTTACATGTTCTAATCTCGAAACCTGACAACTTCTCCTCAAAAAGTCCATTTCTCTACTAAGTAGCTTCTTTTTATTTCTTGCACTTATGTCACAAACTTCTGCACCGTAGATTGTAGCGCTCTTCATTATGCTTTCATATATTCTTCTCTTTGTTTCCTTCCTGATATCTTTGTCCCAATTTAATACATAACATATATGATTTGTCAAACGTAGCAAAATCTTATAATCACCATGAGGCGTTATGGCGATTGTGAGATTTTTAAACTCTTAGCTACGTTTGACAAACTGTACTAGTGATTTTACCCGTTAATTTTAGGATTAACAAACTTTCAAAAAAAATTTTATTTCAAATTTGTTAGTGAATTTAATTATTATTATCTACGACTGGCACAACAATCATAAAATTCACCACGGAAACAAAATAATCAACCTCAAAAAGTGTCACTGTCAAACGAATAGTATATTTGACAGTTTGTGTTGAGATGGACGAAAATGAAGAATCTTTTAATTGTACACCACCAGAAATTGTAGAACTAGCTACAGCAACAGCATCTACCTTAATACCTGAAACATCGAAATCCATTTATAATAAAACGTTATTAAATTGTTATTAATTTAACTGGATTAAAGCGTCATGGGGGCTGGAAGTCAACACAGGTAGCTGAAGGATACATTGATCAGTCTATGAGAAACAAGGCAACCACAGCAGATACTATCGCTAAAGAGATAAACAGTAATATACCATCTTCTTGTTCTACAGCAATCGAGATCCCAAATATTTGTATTAAAAACTCTACTAAAGTTAATGATGATTCTCAACCAATTCAGTTTATTAATTGTACTATTACTAATTTTAATGTTTTTAACAAATAAAGTTGTTCATTAAAAATCTTAAATTAATTAATTTGTCGTAGATAAAGTAGAGTATACTACTCGCAATAATGGCTCTCATTCCCTCGGAATGTTACTCCCTCGCCGCTAACGCGGCTCGGTTCGTAAATATTCCTCGGGAATAATAGCCATCATTATTGACTCGTGGTATAATCTACTATTATATCAAATAAATAAGATGTTTAAAAATGCAATTTGAGGATATAGGTTAAAAGGAATAATGTATTAACAACTTTAAAAAGGTCACTTTTGTTTAAGGGCCCCCCTTTAACGGGAGTACCTATCTAATAATAAATGTTGAGATATGCAAATGAAATTTGGTAAGTTTTAAGAGGTAGTTATTGCGAATTTTTTGACATACAATTAAGAATTTATATTCACCATTGGCGTGCATGCGGGTCATATTACCCTAGCGTTACCAGGTGTCCCGATTTGCGCGGGACGTCCCGATTTTCAGGGGTCTGGGGACGCGTACCGATTTGTACCTGATCGGGACACTAAATGTCCCGATTTTCACCCACGAAAACCTATTGCAGGAGGACTTGCAGTAAATTTTATAACTATGTTATAAAAACGAGGCACTTCTAAAAGCGGCAAAATCGAAAAAAATATAATTTTAATAAAAAATTAATAATTTACTTAATCTATGATTTTTTTTGTAATTTCGTCTGAATATTATTATTATGTAGGATTAAAAAATACAGACTATAGAAACACCTTGTAGTTCAGTAAATGAACGGGAAATACGGCAATACCGTGTAATTTTCAGGATCAACTCCGAATTGCATGAAAATTTGGACGGCTTGTGCCGTTGGTTGCTTTTACTCGGGGGTGACAGTCACCCCTAGTTGGGGGTGAAAAACCGCTCGTTTAAAATAAGTCCGGAGATGGATAAATTGACTAATTCTAAGCAATTTTAATTCTATAGAATTTTAACTTAGTTAATACTTTTTGACTTATTTACGATTGAAAATGTTTCTTTTCGACACAAAAATCACGTTTTCAGGTGATTTTCAAAATAACTCAAAAAGTATTTAATCGACTTCTACATACGCACTTCACCTTCTAGATCATAATCATTCTTTCAATGAAGAGTTTCAAATTCTACATATTCAAAATAACGGCCTTAAGCTATCACTTTTAGAATCAATGGAAATTAATAAATTGAAAAATACAGATATAATTCTGAATGACCAACTCGAGACAAACAGCTCCCCACTCCTCAACCTCTTCAGTTAAAGACTTAAAAAGGCAAACACATTGTAAAATATATCACTTGAGAAAGGCACTTTGCCGAAACAGCTGTCGTAATAACATAGTTGTAATAAATTTTGTGGAAGTATAGAAAAACAAACGTTTTTCAGTGTTTTATTGTGAGATAAAATGAACTTCCATCAAGTAACGGTCGAATCCATCAATTATGAAAAAAATATTCTTAGCAAAAATGTAGTATAATATGAAAAAATGAAAAAAATTGTGAACTCGTAAAGTCTATAGGCCTAGCAAAAGCAAAGTTGTAGCTCATGAAAAATACGTTCTTATTCGTCAAATTCCAAATCAAATATTTCAACCTGAATAACCAAGAAATGAAGCACTTTTCGGGGAAGCCCAATTAAAAATTTTTTAATACAGCTTTATTTTTATGTTTTAAAAAAGTTTCTAGGATCTAAGCGATTTATGCTCAAAATCAAGTTGACTCCTTTTTTTTTTGGTAAAAAAATCGTGAAAATCTCCCCCTACTTAGCACCCCAAATTAAATTAATCGTTACCGCTTTACAAACAATTTACTTTACTTATGTATTTTTAACATGGTTGAAAGGGCCTGAACGAGTCACTAATCACAAGTCTATGCAAAATATGAACAGCCATATTTTAATTAACCAATTTTTGTCTTACAGAAAAACAAAATGAATCTATCATATTTATAAAAGCAAAAACTACCTACTTTTTATTCCTTGAGATTTTTAGTATCCGTAATACTTTTCAAGTAACTTTGAAAAAAGGGCATTTTCCAATACTTTAGGAAATTTTTTTTTATTATAAAACCATTTTTTTTTTCAAAACTAAGCACTCCCAACTGGTAAACCTTTCAGATCGTATAAACAATACACAATACTACCCATATAGAGTAAATGGTAAAGCGGTAACAATTAATTGTATTTACGGTGCTAAATAGGGGGAAATTTTCACGATTTTTTTTTATGAAAAAAGGGGCCAACTTTATTTTGAGCGTAACTCACTTAGTTTTAATGCTGGAGACTTTTATATAAACCAAAATTAAAGATTTTTTTAAATACTTTAAAAAATTATAATAGGGTTTGTCCGAAAATTGCTTAATTTTTTGGTTTTCAAGTTGAAAAATTCGATTTGGAATTAGACGAATAAGAACGTATTTTTGATGAGCTACAACTTTTTTTTGCTTTTTTAAAAGCTACATTTTTGCTAAGAATATTTTTTTCGATAAAATTACTCGAAAAGTACTGACTTAGTTTAAAAATTATATAGAACAAAAGTTTTTTAGAGTTAGTCAGTTGATATATTTTGGGACTTACTTTAAACGCGCATTTTGTTAGCCCCGAGAAGGGGTAACTATATCTGTCACCCCCCAGTAAAAGCAACCAACGGTACTAGTTTAACTTTGAAGTAGACAGTACCTAAGTAGAACCTTAAACCACATTTTCAATCAATTCGGAATTGACTCTGCAAATTACACTCCAAAACGGTCATTTACTGGGCTATTGTTGTTTATTTGTCCCGATCTACAACCCTAAATCCCGATTTGTTTTTGCTTATGTACCGATTAAAAACAAATCGGACCTGGCAACACTATATTACCCTGTCATATTACCCGCACACAGATCACACAGTCACGGAGTTAAAACTACCTGAGGAAAGAAAAGCCAAAACATCTTTTTTATATTGTTATTTTGTATTCACATTGCGAGTTTTTGCCAATGATTTTTCTTTTCTATATTTATAGTTGTACTCGCTTACTCAGCATCCTTTATTTCATAATGTTTTGGCTTTTCTTTCCTCAGGTAGTTTTACCTCCGTGACTGTGTTGGTCGTCGCCCTGAAAGGCAGGATATTCTGACGTTGTTGGCACAAATGGTAACATTGCTCCTGTAGTGATCTTTTTCCAAGTTAAACTGCTCCTTCTTCTAACTTGGCTATACTGTACTGATGACGACTAATGAGTCAGAAACACGTGTCTGCAGTTGCATTCCATCTTTTTATATTGTTAATTTTGTATTCACATTCACATTGCGAGTTATTTGCCAATGATTTTTCTTTTCTATGTTTATAGTTGTACTCGCTTACTTAACATCCTTTATTTCATAAGGTTTTGGCTTTTCTTTTTTCAGGTAGCTTTACCTCCGTGACTGTGTTGGCCGTCGCCTTGAAAGGCAGGGTCTTCTGACATTGTTGTCACAAATGGTAACATTGCTCCTGTAGTGATCTTTTCCCAAGTTAAACTGCACCTTCATCTAACTTGGCTATACTGTACTGATGACGACTAATGAGTCAGAAACACGTGTCTGCAGTTGCATTCCATCTTTTTTATATTTCTAATTTTGTATTCACATTCACATTGCGAGTATTTTGCCAATGATTTTTCTTTCTGAATTACCCTAGCGTCAAATAATGTGATATATTGGAGAGGACACGAATATGAGTCGAGTAAACATAGTGTAGGATTTATAATAAACAGAAAAATTGCAAAATATGTTCAATTCATCAAAGGTATATCAGAACTTCTTCTTCTTCTTTTTCTTTTAAATAGGCAGTACTGCCTTTTTCTTTCTTCAATGGTGCCTTTTATTCTGTCCCTAAAGTGTCATTCGATCTTTTCCTTGGACGTCCTATACTTCTTCTGCCTAACGGTGACTTGTCCCTGGCTATTATTACTATCCCTGATTCAGATATTCTGCTTATGTGTTGATTCCACTCTTATTTTCTGCTCTTTACCCAGGTATTCATATTGTCTACCCCACATATGCGTCTGATTTCCTCACCACTTACCCTGTCCTGTAGTCCTTTTCCAACAATCCTTCTTAAGATCTTCATTTCGTTGGTCTCCAGATGTCTTTGTGTTTTGCTTGTATCTGGTCTTGTTTGTATAATTTGTTTAAGTACCTATATAAGTTTAAGTAACGTACCTACATATACCGCAAGGGGTAACCATAAGCTAACCTCTCGCGTCACGATTTTTGAATGAAGCCCAATACGATTTTATACCCGCCAAAATTCCATACCGAACGATAAGAAGTATTCACTTCAAAACAACGCATAGGAAAAACAATATCAGCGTTCTTAACGATTGGACAATTCGATGTAAATATCAGGATCGAATTATTTTGTAATGCCCCTTTGTCCGCTTCTTCTCGATCGACGATGGTAAATAAATGTTTGAGTGTGGAGTAAAAATATGGTTTTATTGACAGCTACTGAGTATTACACTATAGATGTTGTTCAGGTAACTTTCTATAGTAGACTGCGACCCAAAATAGTCCCTTTGGCTAATTTATAATCTCGTCAAAATATACAGTTCATCAATAAGTTGTATGACAACAGCAATGAACTTTGAAATCTTTTGAAAGCTTACAACTACAGTTTATTGAGGAAACTATTGCAACATGTACTAGGAAGTACAATTGGAAATACCACGATTTGGCAATTTATTTAGGTTGCAAAAGGTTCAGTGGAATTTAATAATTAAAATATTACTCGATATATATTTTCCCAATGTTTCAATTATGCACGGTGAAACTATAAAAGTTTAAGATGTTAAGAATAATGTGGGATTACAGATTAAGGGATTAATTTGAAATTGAACAACGATGAAGTCTCTTTTCAGAAGTGACGTTCCTTCTAGTCTCCTAATTATCCTCTCTCTACAATCCAATGGAACAGATTCATCCGCTCAAATGGTGGTTCAGTTGACATAGTATGGCCCGATTTTTAAGTCAGTGCGCTTCACGTGAGACATTCTCTCATCGCGCGACCACCGTGTATATTATTTAGCATTATTCTATATTGTAGCATTATTATATTTTGTATTTGCAATATGAATCGTACAAAGATAATTTTTGAACTTGCCTTGTTGCAGGACAATAAAATAAAGGTACTAGCATAAATTTGAAATTTACATATATTGAAATATTAAAATAGATATTTTATCTACATTTTTATTAAAATGTTCAAGCGCATCAACAGTGACGTTGTGTAAAGCTAATAATAACTTTTTTAAGTTTTAAATCTATTTTGAAAATTTTATTTAATAAAAAAAGGCAAAAGTTGGATCATCATCATAATAATCCAGCCTTGTGCATCCAAAGTTGAACATAGGCCTCCCCTAATTTCTTCCAGTTTTGTCGATCTGGGCTTTCTGCAACCAATTCCCAGCAATCCTTTTGATGTCGTCTGTCCATCGTGTAGGTGGTATACCTCTAGAAGACAGAAGAAGTAGAAGTCTACCTAGAAGACAGAAGAAGTAGAGGTAGACCACCTAAAAGTTATATGTGAGATAAAATCTCACGCGTGACCACTGACGTAAAAGCCAACTTAGCGACCAATGCCGGGTTAAGAACAAGAAAACTCGAGGCCTTCGAGATGTAATGTTACAGACGAAAGGTAAGAATTTTATGGGTGGATCATGTGACAAATGTTGAAGTCCTACGTCGAATGGGCAAGAAATGTGAAATTATTAACACAATCAAAGAGCGCAAATTAGAATATCGTGGACATGTTATGAGGAATGAACAGATATATGGCTAGTTACAACTCATTCTTCAGGGCAAAGAATTTGGAAACAGCGGACCAGGGAGAAGAATATCTTAGCTTCAAAACCTGAGAAAGTGGTTCAATACATCTGCAATCGGACAATTCCGAATAGCAGCAAGCAAAGTTAGAATAGCCATGCTGATCGCCAATATCCGAAACGGGCACCGTAAGAAGAAATTAAGGTCATGCTATGCTCAATTTGAATCATTTATGGCAAAATCGGGTGTAAGTCATCTTCAACTATTTGTATGTTAATTTTTTTTCTCTTTGGTTTTGAAACGTGCTGTGGGAAAATTTTTGAGCTTTTTGAGCAGTCAAATATGCATGAAGGAAATGAGTCTCTTTTCTTTCAGTAATAAATATTTTCGTTGACTTGCCTGTGAATTAGTGCGCTTTGACGTACACTGAACACCTGAATCTAATAACTTCAGAAGGCTGGAGTTTCAGAATAATAGTTTTTCAGACCTAGGTCCCCTGGACTTTTTTAATCTACGCATTGAGAACTATCATTGACCGAACTTTCGTTAAATTTGACCGGGCCACTTTTCCATAAGAAGAGTTTTCCATAAGGGTAGAGATGAAAATTCGCGAAAATAGAGTTGTAGACATAAGGTTTTGACGATATTTCCAAAACAATCTTGTAAATAGGTTGCCTGTTTTCTGATATTGCTAATTAGTCCTAATTTTTTATTAACTTGTATACTTTATGTTAAAAATCAGCAATTTATATAAAAAAATTTGTTACCTGGTAAAGTTTTACATAATATTTTAGAATTTTTTGGACAGAGCTTTTGAAAAAAACTTCAAAAATTTTCAGAACTGAGGCAATTGTACTCATATTGTACCCACTCGATTCAATATTTGTACCCCATTCCACATTGCACATTAACAATCAAGCTCTGTGATGCAATATTTCATTATGATTAACAAGTATTGATGAATTGATAAATATTAATGATTATGGGATATGATAGAATTATAGTATATTAATGATTATAGAATATAGCTATTGTTTATAGGATATTCTGTTCCATATTTAACTGCGGTACTATGCTCATGTCTAAATATAATTTTATAAATATAAATATAAATCATAAAATGATGTAGAATAAAATATTTCTAACTCATATCTTATTATTTTCAGGTTGATTGGCGATGCCTCCGTTGACACATTTTTGACAGAAATGTTAGAGAATCCTTCAGATTCTTAAATATTAGGAATATATGTAATGTTGACGAGGCTGTTATGTTGAAAAATGATGCTAAATTACCACTTAGTTCAGGAACTGAAATTGTTATTAAATTAAATTAAATACATACCAATTCGGTTAAAATAATATAATACATTACCCTTTAAAACTATTCCAGAAATCTTTACCCAAAAAATAATTATTTAAATCAAGAAGTTATTTGCTTGTCTTTCAACGTAACTGTTTCCTTGTCATAATAAATCTCCTCATCATTGTTGTTCGTGTTTCCCCAAGTTAATCTTACGGATCTGTGATTTTATAATAATTTCATTTTTTGGATGTATTGTATTAGTAATTACATTATTTTTGTATTTTACAGCATTAATAGTAATAGAAAATAAGACGGATTTTACATATTGCTCTCAATCTTGCTCATATGAAAATTTAATTGAATATTTAAATCCTATATTCTGGTAAAACTGCGATACAATAGTATATGTTCAAAATTAATGGTGAGCCTGGTGATAAATAAAATACTTGGGCCCGGAAATACACAGAACAAAAATGCATATAAATGACAAGATCAACTTTCATAAAATTGAGGTGGTTACTTACAAAAACCGCACTTACTACATCTACATTTACTAGACTAATCCAGGCAAAAATATAACAAAACTAGATTAACTCACTAAGTCCAAAACCAGAATTAAGGTATGTTCAACATTAATCTGTCTTATTTTCTGTAAATTTTAATGCTTGTTATATTTTAACGTGTTAAATGTAGGCAAACTAGAATTACTTATTTAAATAGTAACATGTGAGAATAAGTTTTGAAGATAATTTTAATATCCGAGAGAATCTAAAAATAATCTTAAATAAAAAAGTTATAAAAGTTTAAAAAATCAACAAATACAGAATAGAAAAAAAAATTAATTGTTATAATATTTCTGACACCTCATATTTATTTCCTATTACTTCTTCTTGACTAGGAGAATTCAGCTTTGGCTATTCTATCTTCACAGCCAAGAGTATAATGATACATACATATTTCGTAGTCCTCCTATATCAATGTTGCTTCTTAGATTTATAATTGAGTATTTTTGGTAGGGTTATGAAGTATGCATGTGCTTCTTCCTTATCGTACTCCCTTGTTATGAAATAATTGTTTATGTAAATTATTTATTAACCCACTTACGACACACTTCTCGACTTCAAAAGCTTACCTGATTGAAATATGATAATGTAGCAAAAATATGTCTCTAAAACCGTGATCCAGTTTGTTAGATATAAGTTGGACATTTTGCATTTGTATCGTCTGCATATCTAATCACATTAAGTAGTTCCCCGTTAATTTTTATTCCATATGGCTGTCTCTCAAGTGCCTTTTTAAATAACGGGTCCGAGTAAACATTGAACAATGTTGGCGACAAAATGCAACCTTGTCTGACTCCTCGTTGTATGGATATTTCATCGTTGTATTTATCTCCAATTTTTACGATAGCAGTTTGATTCCAGTACAAATTTTTAATGACACGAATATCTTTGTCATCATATTTTTCAGTATTTGCATTAATTTTACATGCTGTACTTTAGCGAATGCCTTTTTGAAGTCCACGAAACATGCAAATACATCTTTTCTTTGGTCACGGCATTTTTGTAATATGATGTTAAGCGCAAAAAGTGCCTCCCTGGTTCCCATAGCATTTCTAAAACCAAATTGGGTATCTTCGAGATCTTCTTCGCATTTGCGTCTAATTCTGTTGTGAAGTATTCTTACGAAAATCTTAAGAGTGTGGCTCATTAAGCTAATTAATCGATATTCTGAGCATTTTCTCGCAATTATTTTCTCACATTTTTCTGTGTTTTTTAGAGGTATTGCGACACAGATGGATTTGAGCCAATCTGTGGGAATCACTCCGGTGTTATTTATTGAATTAAAAAGTCTTACTACTACTTTTATGTTATCATCCTCTATTAGTTTCAGCAACTCAGTTGGTGTATCATCTGGACCACAAGCTTTTCTAATTTTAGCATTATTTATAGCGTGTTCTACCTCGCATTTCATAATTTCTGGGCCGTCAGTACAGTTTTGGTAGAATTCGGCAATATTATTCCTGTCATCTTTAAATAACTCTGATATATACAGCTGCCATTCGTTTCTTATTTAGAGCTCATTTACAACAATTTTGTTATTATTGCCAACGAGTACAGAGGGAAGTCTTTTTTTAAATATGTTACTTATTTCTTTTAGTTTTTTGTGCATATTAAATAAGTCGTGTCTAGATATCCTCCATTTCGTCGCACCTTTCTCTCATCCATTTTTCTTTGGCTAATTTGATCTCCTTTTGTATTCTTCTCTGCAGGTGTCTATATTCTGTTTCATTGGATTTTATCAGTCGACTTTGTTTCATCAATTTCAAGATGTCGTCTGTTTATTTATTTTTTTATTTATTTTTCTTGATTAAGTTTTTTCTATAATCATTGTTTGTGTAGATTTCGGTAACTTGGTTTTTAAATTCACTCCATAGTTCTTCTGGATCTTCTAGTTGTTCTCCGATGTTTTTTGGTACTCCGATGGTACTACATGCTATACTAAATTTATTCGTTAAAACGTTTGTTAGAATTTGGGATTAAAATAGGCAAAAGAAGAAAAATAAATAAATCACGAGATGATGAAAGAAGAAAATATTTATTTTTTATAATATTATTTAACATGAACATGTTAGGAGAAACAAAAGATCCAATATCCCAACAAAATTCAAATATACAGGACCACTTAATATGATCTCCGTTAAAATAAACGCCTATATTAAAATAACAATCTACTATTAAAAATTTGATTAAAAAATAACGAAATGACATTTAACACATCTTACAACACACCTTGTACTTATTTGTAAAAACTCATAAGCTCCACCTACCTCGCGTGCGGTCACTTTCATTAATAATCAATAATCCACCATTGCAGATTTATACATAAAAACGTAACATAACTTTTTTTTCTGAAGACGTTTTCTTATTTTATTTATTATTACCATAAATGAGTTTAATGAATGTCAGTTTTTATGAAGAATGTAATTCGAAAAGGTTTAGAAATATGTAATGATGAAATATAACTTTTTTTTTGGAAGCCGTTATATTATTTTATTTATTTATCATGTACTTCAGCCAATTGGGTTGTTGTAAATATTCCATTCATGTATTCTTTTTGTCTCAGATTTTTGTGTTAACGAAGCGACTACGTTGTGACTACGTAGCCGGGACCGACAGATTTACGTGTCCTTCAAAGTACGGATCAGTTGAATTAGAAGTAGGAAAATTGCGTGTGTCTGTCCCAGGGACATTACACTACATAATATTACTTTTTGCTCATCACTTTAATGTTATTCAATTCAACGCACTATTATAAATGTCTAGGAATTCACGTGTGACAATAATTGTGGAGCGAAAATAAAATATAATTATTATATTTTATTTTCGCTCCAAATTCTAATTATTTTATTGCTCTTATTTATTAATACATGTTACTGATTAAAACGAAATTTTAATCCTACATGATAAATCTTAAGGAAGCTTTCTTTTAAAAAGTTTATTAATGATGTCATTTTTCTTTCAAAATAACCATATTTATTTTAGTTAGTTTTGATATCTGATTGGTGAATATGGATGGTTCTTGTTTAAACATGAGAAAATTTAATGAATGTTAGTTTTTATGAAGAATGTAATTCGAAAAGGTTTAGAAATATGTAATGATGGAATATATAAATAAAAAAAGTTTAGTTTATACAGAAATACAATTACTACTTATAAATTATTAGTCACATACCATTCTAGTTGGCTAGTTAGAAATGGTTTCAAGTAAAAAAATTAAGTTTATGTAATGTGTAAACATACTTCAAATTTTATTAAGTTTATATTATAACATACCTTTTTATTCAATTTGCTCAAACGGGATCTGGACCGTTAGTTACAATTCAACGGTTTTAAGAGTTTTGACAATAATGTTTAAGTGCATTTCATAAGTCGCTAAGAATTTCGCTACTTTGATTTTTATACATATACCATTTTATCGTCTTATTAATCAATTAATTTTGTTTTTGTTTTTTTAGCTATTATTTTTTGTCAATATCCGATACTTTTCAAGTTTTATGTTTGACTAATGATTAAATATTATCGCTACATGTAACCACCCAGGCAACCAAATAACGTTTACAGAACGTTGAAAAGACTTCATAATTATCACCAAACGACGTCAGTTTATCACGGTTTTTCGACGTCGAAAGTCACCTGAATTTGTCCCACCATAATTGACGTCATTTTTATCACGTTTTAAATAAATGATATTAAAAACGTGGTTTGTACATCGTTTTTAGATTTATTTTTTTAATGGTTTTAAAAATACACAATTATTCGCATGGACATTGTTGGCATTGTAATTTTTCCATTTAACTGTTTTAAGTTTAGCCCATAGGCAAAAATAAAATCAAATGGAAAACTCGCTAAAATCTATAGAATTACAATACCCTCAATATAAACTAATAAATAATTTATTAACAAATTAAAAATTTTTTAAGTCACAATTTAATAACAAACTTTACCACACACCTTTTAAGTCAGAAATTAATACAAATAAGACCCAATATTCTGAGCCAATTCTTCTCTTTACAAGACGTAACAACTCATTCAATATTAGAACAGTCATTATTGTATACTTGAAAAATTGCTCTGCATCTGCTGTCTTCATCTTGAAGGATGACATTCTTCATCTTCATCATCGCAAATGAACTTCTAAAATTAAATAAAGATTGCTTGTCACATTATCAGACAAATAATGACAAAGACAAGCAATGATGTCCGATCTTTTTATTACATGTAAACCTCGTGACAAACAATAGGGCTTTTCATCGATTGTCATTTGTTTCGAGCTTCTGTCATGTGTCACATAATATTAATGTATCTACGTCATACGTCTTTGGTTTGTATCATTGTAAAATACCAATAACGTATGACGTAGATATATTAATATTATGTGGCACATGACAGAAGCTCGAAACAAATGACTGTGAATGAAAAGCCCTACAACAACAAACGTAATCATGTTTATGACACTTTATTCGCTCCGTGCGTGACCACGGTGGGGATACACGAAAATATGTCAGCGCCCGTAGCGGCGAAATATGACAAATTTGGTGAATGATTGAATAATAATGTTTTTCAATAAATATTTCGCTTACCTTATTATTGCCGTTTTGGTTTTTATTATTTATATTTATATTTTAATACTGATTTCTTCCATTCCCCGATCTGGTGGCATATTCCTATCGTCATCTATTTCCATTGCGTGTTACACACACCACGCAATTAATAGTTCAATAGACCAGCTAATGTTAAAATCTAGTACTAATAATTCACACTGCCTAATTGCTTTCGATGTACACTTAATTAATGTCAACACCGACAATTAAACTATAACGAAAAAGTAAAGAAAAATCCTTAAAATTTATATTTTCTTCAGAGAACTTCCAAATGTCCGCTGTTTAATTTGATGTTTATTTGTCACTCGAACTTATTGTTTGTATAATAAATTTTATCAAAAATGGCAAATAAATATTACATTAACGTCAAATTTGCCAAACATGTCATATGTGTATCATTTAACGTCAAATTGTATTCGCTAAAAATTTCAGGCGATTAGGCTAGGATATCGCCTCAGTCATGCACGGAGCGAATACAGCATTCGCTGAGTCTGTCTAGATATACGTCATTTGGGTATCACCCTATCTTGATTTTGGTTATCCGTTATTGATCTTTGTGAATTGTTAAAATAAGAACGCCATCGTATATATGTTGTTGGCATTGATGCCGAATACATGATTTATTTATATACTTACGGACAAAAATATTGCATAATATGCATGTGAAATGAAATTTTTTCTGCTGCTATCTTTAGCTCCCCAGTATCATAGGAATAGGATTTCTTTTCCGAATACGGTGTTTTAAAGTGTCACATAAATGCTATAATCGGATTTAAATCTGATATGGACTATATTCTGGCCAATATAATTTTTAAATTTAATCTCACCAAGGTAGGTATTCACTGTTCTAGCGACATAGAGACGTGCATCGCACCAATGTATCATATCCAATGTGGCTTACAAATGGCAAAACGTGATCTCCTAAAAGGTTTTCAATGTACATGTCAGTTGGCATTCGCCTATCACCTCCACTTGTTCGGTATGTCCTTTCATAGCAATACCGCTCCGTAGCACTATGCCGCCACTACCAAAATTAACGTGAGGTTACAACTACTGACATACTGTTCACCAACTCTTCTGTAGACGAAGTTTTGTCAATCCTCCTTCCATATGATAAACGGTATGCCAGATGGAACCACATACATAGTGTTAATTTTGGTGGTGGGGGCATAGTGCTATGGAGTGGTATTTCTTGGACAGGAGATAACGAACTTGTGGAGGTGATTGGGTGAATGACAGCTGATATGTACATTAAAAACATTTTAGAAGATCTTATTTTGCCATTTGTCAGCCATATCGGATAACAAATTCGTGTTAATGGACCATAACAGAGATCTTCATGTCGGTAGAATAGTGAATACTTACCTTGATTAGATTAAATTTCAAAATTATATTGGCCACCATATAGCCCATATCAAATTTGAATCCGATTATATATACCATTTATACGATACTTTTAAACATCGCATTCGGAAAAGAAATCCTATTTCCGTGACACCGGAGGCAACACAAAAATTTTTATTTCACACGTTAATTTCAAAATATGCAATATTTTTGTCCGGGAGTGTATGTATGGACATCCAGTAAAAGAAAATGGTAACCTGTTTTGTTCCAAATATCACAGTTCGTGGCACTGTTAAATTCCTAAATTGTTTTTCATAAATATTGTTCAAAATGGTATATAAATAATAATATTTAATCAAAAAACAAAATGGATTTTGTCTTCAATCTGGTGGGATGTAGAGTAATATTTTTAGTGTTATTTTATGTGCTATTAGATTGAAAACTTAGTCTTTTGCTAGCAGTTGCCGCTAGGGCAGCCCTGCCATTTCGTTCGTTGCAATCCGTAACTGCACGCCGGGGTTTGTCCCGGTTGGGTCAGAGAGAGCAGTATAATATGTATCTCCTGATGAGAGACTAATAAGTTTCGAAACCGGTAGAGGTGCTTGCTGCACTCTCTGATTGAACTAGAATATGATGCGGCTGTAGTTTCGTGTTGCAATGAAATTAAAAATGGTTATTCATTTTTGAAAATGTATTTAATTGTTCTAATATGAGTGTTTGCATTCATATTTCTGGACCTTGGAGGTAAACTACACTATGTCGACGTGATGTTTTTTTGAATAAGTTTCTTTAATCCACTTATTTTATTAGTTGGATTATACAAATTGGTTATATTATCAATAAAAAAATAGTCATATTGTCTTTCAACTAATTATGGGATATATCAGATTTTTATTAACATCCTACGTGCTCTAAACTTTGTTGCAAACACACGCTAAACACAGTTGCTCGAAATGACGACATAGTGTTTACCTCCGAGGTGCAGATTTAGAACTTGACTTTTTGAATTTAGGTAGATATGTACTTGCAATTCAAGATCTTACAGATCAGCTACTCATTTATTAAGAATAAAATCTCTAACTTTTACAATTAACTACAATTAAGTTCAAAACTATTTATCATTACCAAAATCTAAAACCTTTTCTTGTATATTTTTCGTAAATATTAGTTAAACTAAATATGTACATTATTTCCTTAAAGTTTATTCCACGTCATTAATTTCTACGTCTCTACAGTACAACCAACTGCTTAAAAATTTCCTAACATTAATTTTATAATTATTTTAAATATTGTTTTGTCTTGTTTTCATATCTTATTTTATATTTTCAATAAAATAAAATTTATAGAAAAAAATGGGTACTTAAAAAACAATAATTTACATTAAGTAGGTATGATGAAAAAGTACGCCAATTTATGAAGTGCAAATTACAGTTTGGAATTAATGGACAATACGGCAACACAACTTACGTGTGCGTAATTGTGAACGTCAAAATTGGATGACGTGCAATTAACTTTAAATGGAAATAATGGATGGAATGCATAAAACGTAGTAGATGCTGTTGCTTCAGCAAATAGTATCTAGCATTTTCTTTTACACAAAAGTATGTGCTTTTGTTGAGAAGAACATGCGTCACAGCAGAAATACCTACTACTGACATGAAGTATCTCCTAATAAGCGTAGCGCCACCCGTTTTCGCATCACACCAATCGTGATGAACTAGTTTTTCATGTGCTTATGATTTGTGAATTCACATTTTTACTTACCCTAATTATTAGAATTGTACATGAGTAAAATTGAATGACCCCAAAGATTAAATATTTTCTTCCTAGTTTGTAGGTTTTTTTACGACGCACATTCATAAATGCTTCCATGTTGTAACAAAAAAACACCTATGCCGAAGTCGTTCATCCACCAACTTCGTTTAAACTGAAGTAAATACTACTGAACTAGCAAATACTTCAAAAGCGTATTACATTCTTCTATGTAACTGGTAAGTAACATCATATGCTACGGAGGAAAGTAAATGCTTTGTAAGTGTAGTAAAAACTTTAAAAATGTAGTACATACTTGAAGTATTAGCAGATATTACGTTTTATACATTCCACCCAATGTATAATTAAAATGTCATCTAAAAAATCGTTTAGCAACTTACACTTTTATATTTTAAATAAATGGTAATATCACGAGTACAAAATAAGGAGTGCTACCAGGCTTGTTTCCTCGTTTGTGTGCTAGCAAATATATTGGCCAGATATTCACGTCATATATTTCAAACATATATGGAGTGGACTTTGTCCAAGTGGTCCAAACTTTTTTTTATAATCAGTTTTAAAACTATATTATAAAACAGAACTGGAAAGCACTATGAATAAATGGATAATATTCTTCGTTATCGTGTTAATAGGCTCGGATTGGAATCCTATAGAGTAAAAACTAAGAATTTAAATAAACTATGCAAAAAATTACCACTACCAAACGAAATAGAAACAAAATATTATATTACCTAAAAGGCCAAAACAGAATAATGTTCAGCTCATTTTCAAGATTAAATCTTTAAAATGTTATATACGAGGGTCATTCATAAAAAAGGTTTCCTATGCCGCTGAGAAAGAGTGACGTGCTGGGAGAAATCTGGCAACACTGCCTCACACATCAAGTCCTCCCTTTCTCTTACCTCACCACTTTCACCACGCTGCATTGCTCAGTGTCGGCCTAGCAGAGTTCGAAGATGGAGGTTCCAATCGCTGTTACCGCCAATGTGAAATTCATGCTGTGATACGTTTTTAAAATGCAAAATGGATTTTGCATGTTGTTAATCGAATTTTATGGGTAAAAGTCCATATCTGTTCAACATGGTCGGAAAAAAACGCAAAAGATAGGTGCGGAAGGCCTTCAGATTCATTATGAATTTTAGATCGGCCTTCACTGAATTCTCTACACCATTTGCGAACATGTTTAACAGGTGTGCACTTTTACCCATAAACTTCGATTAACTGACAATGAATGTCAATAGGTGAAATCCATCTTACATTTAAAAAACTTATCACAGCATGAATTTTACATTGGCGGTAACAGCGATCGACACCTCCATCTTCGAAGGCTGCCAGGCCGACACTGAGCAATGCAGCGAAACGAAAGTGGTGGGGTAAGAGAGAGGGAGAAATGATGTGTAAGGCAGTGTTACCAGATTTCTCTCAGCACATCGCTTTCTTTCTCAGCGGCATAGGGAACTTCTTTTACGAATGACCCTCGTAGTTAGTTATTACAATAATACAATTACATTGTTAGTAAAAAATACATTATAGTTTCATTCAAATCAAGTGAATTTTCGTATAAACATTATACATTACTCATATTAGCCAATGACGTCACCGACTATTTGTAATATAAAAGGTGTATTTTTATTCTAATTCAATGCTGGAACTAAATAGTAAGTGACTATTTCTTGCTTAATTTTTATATTTAGCTCGCTAGCATCTTAATTAACATATTGTTAATGGCCTAGGTGTAAATTATATTTATGCCCCAATTCGATAACTTAAATACTATCGTCTTGTATATTATGACACCATCTGTAGTTCTTTCAATTGGTTTATCAATATTCTTTGTACGTATATTTTGAAAAGTTTCAATGTAACACTGGATAGTATAAAACTACATGGAAATGCGCTATTTGGATGGATCTTCAGGATTGAATAGAATCGCTAATTTTACATTTTTGTCTATTATGTCTTAATCATAAATAAAATTGTTAAAATGTATTAATTATATACTCACGGACAAAAATATTGCATATACATGTGAAATGAAATTTTTTGTGCTGCCTTCCTTACCACTCCCCCCCCCCCCTATGGTAGGAATAGGATTTCTTTTCCGAATGCGACGTTTTAAAGTGTCATAAAAATGCTATACTCGGATATAATTCTGATCTGGGCTACATGCTCGCCAATATAATATATGTCATATTCAATGAGGCTTGCAAATGGCAAAACATGATCTTTCAAAATGTTTTCAATGCAGTCGCCCAATCACCTCCACGTATTCGGTATGTCCTTTTAAAGCAAAACCGCTCCGTAACACTATGCCACCACCACCAAAACTAACGCCATATATGAGGTTACAACTGTTGGCCAACTCTTCTGTAGATAAAGTGTTGTTAATCTTACTTCCATATGACGAACGGTATGGCAGAGGTAACCTCATACAGAGTGTTAATTTGGTGATGGCGGCTTAGTGCTATGGAGTGGTATTTCTTGGACAGGAGATACCGAACCTGTGGAGGTGATTGGGTGAATGACAGCTGGTTCCCAAAAAAACTGATACGACTCTTAGTAAGATTTGATTATTTTGAGCAGTGTATGATTGGTCTGACATTATATTATATTTATTATGACAGACAAATAATAAAATAAACAAACAAACAGCCATTTTTTGAGGTTGAAGATATCTGCCAAATTTTAAGATTTGGCAGTGACAGTGACAATATGTAAATAATAAGTATTTATCCATCAAAATATAATAAATTAAACATAATTAAACTTATATTCATTATATCACACCTCATCAAAAGCTTTTTACAAGAACATAGTCAGCGATTTTAATATGGCTTAGAGCCAGACTACATCAAGATCGCCTATAAATCGTGCTGGTAATTGCCTTGCAGCGAGATCAAAAACAAAAAGAAGAAGAAAGTACACTGCTCAATTTTCTACAAAATACGCTTTAAGAGTCGTATCAGTTTTTTTGGAACCAGCTGTACATTAAAAACATTTTAGAAGATCATATTTTGCCATTTGCCAGCCATATCGGATAACAAATTCGTGTTAATACACCACAACGGAGATCTTCATGTCGGTAGAATAGTGAATACTTACCTTGATAAGATTCAATTTAAAAATTATATTGGCCACCATATAGCCCATATCAAATTTAAATCCGATTATAGCATTTATATGATACTTTAAAACGTCGCATCGGAAAAGAAATCATATTTCTATGACACTGGGGGCAGCACAAAAACTTTCACTTCACACGTTAATTTCAAAATATGCTATATTTTTGTCCGTGAGTGTATAAAATAATTTATAATTTTTTAGTGTGTAAAATGACAATGACAATTGTTTTTACATGAACATGTTTATATTACGTGATATAGAACAGTGCCTGTTGGGTTTGAAAATATTAATCTCATTTATGTTATCCTAATTGTAATAATATTGTTTAAATTTTCCTCATGAAAAGTGACAGGTGAAAATTGAACTTTCATTTATTCAAGGTGTATAAGTGCAGAGATGAACTCAAATAACAAAGGACTACCTTGACGTCAATATAATCGCAAGGTTTTTGTCAGAGCCTTCTTTCAGTCGTGGTATAGTCTTATGTTTTATGTATCAAGAATAATTATCGCTTGCGAAGTGTATAAAATTTTAGATAGAAGTAATTAATTTGCGATTAAATTGTAGAAAAAAAGTACCTAATTTACTAAGCGGTCAAGAAGACAAAAAACTATAGACAAACATTGTTAACCAGATAAAGGGCCGGTTTAATAAATTAACAAATTAATAATTAAACAAAGTTGTTTTTCCATGTTTTAGTATTTGTTATTTCTTCTCTTCATTTAATTATTTTACTAGCACATGAAAAGGGACAGGAACGAGCATAACTCGTCACAAGAAGAGTAGGAATTTTTCAGAGAAAGCAAATTAGTAACCAAATCAAACAAATGCTTCGCGATCTTAAAAAAATACCTACATGAAGATATGACAGAAATAAAGAGAGAAATTAAAAATGACATCAGAGAAATAACAAAAGGACATAAAGGACACCACAAAAGAGTTGCAGAAAAACCTAGAGGAAATGAAAAGCATGGCGAAGGAAATCGCCCAAATGAAGGAAGAATGGACGATAGAAAAAGAAGAACTACATAACAAAAACAAAATTAAGGAAGTGGAGGATAGGATGGAAAGAATGGAAAAACAAAAAAATCGAAACAATCTAACAATAACTGGACTTACAATGAATACCGATAATGAAGATACATTCGAAAGATACAATCCTGGAAAAAATATTTTAGACAGAACTTCTTTTGAAATCAAATATACGTAGAGCGCAGTAGATAGGACAATATAGATGCATAGTGGAAATGGTAGAATTGAATGACAAAATAAAGATACTCCAAAAAAAAGCAAAGCTAAAGGGGAAAGGCATTTTCATAGACGCGGAACTTACAATAAATGAGCAAAGAATATAGAGAACTATATAGAAACTATAATGGCCTTTATAGACTTTACAGCCTATAAATATACAGTCCTGTGGAAAATCTTAAAGCTAAATAAATTACCCCATAAGATCATTGGAATAATCAAAATGATGTATCAGCAAACAACATGTCAGGTACTGCATAAAGGGCAAATAACAGATAAACTAACAATCGAAATAGGTTTAAAACAAGGTTGCGTACTGTCACCTTTGCTCTTTAATATATTATGTCTTAATCATATACTGGAAAAAACAATTGAAAGAAAAAACGGGATCCCTTGGAACAAGACCTTCGGAACAAGAAACTAGCAGATATGGAATACGCAGATGATATCTGTTTCGTAACGAACACAATAGATGATATGAAGAGCATATTAAGGAAGCTAGAGGTAAAATCGGCAGAAGTTAAAATCAACACAAACAAGACAGTAGATATGAGAATAGGAGTATCTAACTGTGACAAACTATACATCAACCAACAAGAAATAAAACAGGTTCAAGAATTTTGCTACCTAGGCAGTATAATCAGTGCAAAAGGTGGAGCTCAAGCAGAGATCAAACAGATTAGCCAAAATACTAAAATAAGGCTATTTAATAGTAACGTGAAAACTGTGCTACTTTATGGGAGTGAAACATGGGCAATAACTGACGGAAATGTAAATAAAATCCAAGTTTTTGTAAATAGATGTCTACGTAAAATTCTAAAGGTATATTGGTCCAATACCATAACAAATGTAGCACTATGGAGGAAAACCAAACAAGAACCCATCAGAACAACAATAAAGAGGAAAAGATGGAACTGGCTGGGACACACCCTGAGGAAAAAAATGCAGACAACAAGCACTCAAATGGAGTGCAGTAGGACGAAGAAGCATAGGACGCCCGACCAAAACATGGAGGAGTACCATTGAAGAAGACTACAAAAGTATGAAGAAAACCTGGGGGGAAATAGAGGGGAATGGAGAAGTTTCGTGGATGACCTATCCTCCTTCACGGAGTAACATGGAAATAACAAAAGACTACCTTGACGTCGATATAATCGCAAGGTTTTTGTCAGAGCCTTCTTTCAGTCGTGGCATATTCTTAATAATTATTAAAATTATTATTAGTATGTGCAAGTTCAGACAAATTTGACAGTTACCAGGATTGTGTTAGCCAAATATGCACTTTTTATGAAATTAAAGTGATATTTTATCGTAATTTGGATTAAAAAACAAAACTTGTGTTTTCACTTACTTTTCTATTATTTTTTTTTACATAAATCATATTTATTCCAATTTTAATTATACAGGGAGTTAATTACTATACAAAAAAGGTTTTCGCGAATTACAGCCAGATTCTAATAAATAAGACACGATCGTAAATGTACGGCAATAAAATGAAGCAAACTAGATAATTCAAAAAATATCTATATAACCCTTTCCATGACCGTACGGAGTATTTTAGGCATTTTTAGATACCCCAGACACAGCATTGTTTTTATAACTTTTCAAAAAAAATTTATTTTTGGGGTACCTTTTTTACCCCGCACGGCCTGCTGCGTATTGAAATCATACGCGTATATTCCTGTTGTAGGCCAGCCAAATATGGAAACAATATTCTGTTTTTAAATTACTGTTGGATTAAAGTAATCTTAGTTTTATTAAATTACTTTAGTTCATCTTAATAGTAGTAATTACTTTGCGTTGTGGTACGTATGTGTGTATTTCGGAGAAAATTGCGCAACGTAAATATTATACTTAAGAGGTCTATACAGGGTGTTTCATTAATAATTGTCCATATAGTAACTAGAGAAACCTTAGCACAAAATACGAAGATTTAACCCAAAACACTTAAATAAAATGTGGTTCCTTACTGAGTTACAGGGTGTTTTATCTAAAAATTTAAAAACTATTTTTGCTCAGCATTTTAAAACTATTCGACGTATCCTGTTCATACTTGGCAGAAAGTATAGGTACTGTACAAGGTACTAAATTATGTTAAACAAACGTTTCTGGTTATTATCAGAGGCGTACGACAGGGGTAAGTGAATGGTTGACCCTTTCCAAATTCTACGCCACTGGCGAAATTGCTATTATAGTTCAATTTTTGGATTCTCCAATACTTTCTATGAAAATATTATGCTCTTCATTCGTAGCGATAAAGTTATTAGTTTTCGAGATCTTTGAAGTTAAAAATGAAACGACACGGTTATTTTGATAAATGTATTGTGTCTCTTCATTTTTAATTTCAAATATCTCGAAAACTAGTCATTTTATCGTTACGAATGAAAAGTATATTATTTACATAAAAAGTATTGCAAAATCAAAAAATTACACTAAAATAGCAATTTCGTCAGTGGCGTAGAATTTGGGAAGGGTTAACCAGCCACTATCCCCTGTTGTACGCCTCTGGTAGTCGCTAGAAACGTTCGTTTATCTTAATTTAGTAGGGCGTACAGTATAATGAAGTATATGAATCATATCATAAATTAATCAAAATAACTGTGCCGTTTCATATTTAACTTATCTTAAAATATCTTGAAAACTAATGACTTTATCGTTACCAATAAAGAGTACATTATTTACGTAAAAAGTATTGGAGAATCTAAAAATGGCACATTAATATAGTAATTCCTCCAGTGGCGTAGAATTTGAGAAGGGTCAACCATTCACCATCCCCTGTCGTACGCCTCTGGTAGTAGCTATAAACGTTTGTTTATCATAATTTAGTAGGGTGTCTAGTAGGCGCACTTTCTGCTAAGTATGAAAAGGATACGTTGAATAGTCTTAAAATGCTGAGCAAAAATAATTTTTAAATTTTTAGATAAAACACCCTGTAACTCAGTAAGGAACCACATTTTATTTAAGTGTTTTGGGTTAAATCTTCGTATTTTGTGCTAAGGTTTCTTCAGTTGCTATATGGACAATTATTAATGAAACACCCTGTATACAGTACCTATGGTGCAAATGAAAGGAATAAATTTGTTATTTCGTAAACCGATGACTTTAAGGAAAAATCCCGAAGCAGGTCGATTTTTATTTTTAAATTATAATATTTTGGCATATATGTCATACTAGTGACGTCATCCATCTGGGCGTGATGACGTAATCGATGATTTTTTTAAATAAGAAGAGGGGTCGTGTGCTAGCTCATTTGAAAGGTCATTCAATTCTCTATTCAGTAATATGATTGATTCGATCGTCGACCACGATGGTAAGCGGTTCGAACAGTGAACCTCCTGACAAGTGTAAATTTTGTGCTAAATTTACTTCAACAAATGACATTAAATGTTTGGGTAATACCTGTGATGTTGTTCTGCACGTCAAGTGTTTTGATGCAATTTCGAGAGTTGTATTTGTCGATAAAAACTTGTTCTATTGTCGTAATTGTTCTGTTAACACGTTGACGGACAACAACGTCTGTAGACGTCTAATTTCCATTAATGTAGCTTATACATTTGACGCAGTGTCCGTCAACGTGTTAATAAAGGACATTGTTCTGCTCCAATGTGTGATGAGTTATCATGTGAAAAAGTTGTGTTGGAGAATGAGATTGAATGTCTGTCACGAGAAAGGGAAGTTTTAAAGAAGTACGTTTCTGAATTGGAATACACAAATAAACTGCTTAAATCAAAAACGACGGCCAGCCTATATACAGAAAACCTATTTCTATTACCACTTTGTACAAAGCTGGTGACACCTCCAACACGACGTTGAAACGCTCAAACTTAACTTTTGTTACTATTTTTATATCATCTTCATGTACGTTGAGATCCTTTAGCGAACGACTCCACGGGCGAGAAATTGACGTTAGCAGTAGCCGTAAAACGAACTTAAGGTTCCACGGAACGGAATAGGAATAGCCGAACTGAACCGACTACGCACAAGTCCTGTAGTCGGTACAGTTCGGCTATTCCTATTCCGTTCCGCGGAACCTTAAGTTCGTTTTACGGCAACTGCTAGCGTCAATTTCTCGCCCGTGGAGCCGTAGGCTAAAAGTAGTAAGGTCTTGCAAAAATCTTGTTTTTTCCAGAGAGGCAGCATTTACGCCACGAATCATTAATCTCGAATTTAACTTCTTTAGTTCAGTAACAGAATAAGTACATATTTTAATTGTTGAGTAAGGCACTCTTTTAATTTTTCTAAAGACATTGCGTTGCTACAGTTAATCAAAACTCCATTTTTTACCAACTTAGTACTATCGACAGTAGCTTTTGTAGAAGAAAGATTAATTTTCGATTTAATATCGCTATCTACCTATACGTTAGCAATATTTTGGTTCGTTGACCTTGACCTTACAAGCAAAACAGAATCACAGCCAGTTTTGTTTACTTTCAAGGCACCCGAGTAACTTTTTGCTGGCCTATCACTAATTGGCAAAAATGAGCTGGTAGAATTAGAAGGTTGTACTTGAAAATCGTCACTTACAAATGTTATGTTAGTGAACACTTTAATATTGTAAAATGTTTTAAATGTAGCAAAGCTGGTCACCAGAAAAAATATTGTCGTAGTAATTTAGTATGTCCGAAATGTTCTGAATCTCATGAAATGAAAGATTGTACCAGTCAGACTATGTGTTGTAATAATTGTAAAAAGTTAAACTTAAGATACACACTTAATTTAGATACAGTTCATGTTGCAAACAGTTCAGTTTGTGGTTATTTAGTAGGTAAAATTGAGCAACTTAAAACTAGAATTCAGTATGTCTAACAAAAAGCTAAAATTGGCTCATTTTAATACACGTTCTTTGTTTCCAAAATTTAACGTTTTCTTAGATCTAGTACATGATCACAACTTTGATATTGTTTGCCTGTCCGAAACTTGGTTGACTTCGGATATCTCAGATCAGAGTGTATACATTCCGGGTTTTAAAATAATTCGTTCATTATCGATAAGACCGTGGTTGAAGAGGTGGTGGAATCGCTGTTTTTGTACGTGATTCAATAATTTCAAAGTCAGAACTTGCTGACCTTCCTTGTCCATTAGGTATCTAACAAATGTGGATTTCTGTGAAAATACAGAAAACAACATTGTTAGTCGGTGTTATATATAGAACTGAGGCCTGCAGGATGCTAAATTTTATACAGTATTGTGATGATACCCTTTCTCACATAGTACCTCAATTTAATAATATTATTTTAACTGGTGATATCAATGCTGATCAGCTAGTAGATAATCAAATAAATTATTGTTTTCAGTCTTATAATTTTGTTCAGTTAGTATCGGAACCTACGCGCATAACTAACAGGTCACAAACACCGCTCGATGTTATTTATACAAATAAAAGTGAACTCATTAGACATTCAGGCGTTTTAGATCATGAGCTATCTGACCATAGAGCAGTGTACTGTGAATTTGATTTAGATATTAATCACAAAACAAATTTTTTAAAGATATAATAGGTTTGTTCGTAGAACGATCAGCAACCGTTGCCAACCATCAGACGCATGCGCGTTCGTAGTCTACGAACGCTAACTGTTAACTGCGCAACGCTAACTGTTCACTGCGCATGCGTCTGATGGTTGGCAACGGTTGCTGATCGATTGGATCGTACTACGAACAAACCTATAGAAATTACAAAAACTTTTCAATATTTTCTTTTAACGCAGATCTGGAAAAAATGTCATGGGATAATATATACCTACTGTAGGAAAATTTTATAGATAATAAAATTCGAATTTTCAATGATATGTTAGTTTCGCTGTTTGACAAACATGCTCCCTATGTTGAATCAAGAATTACAAAGCCACCTGCTCCGTGACTAACACCCACAATACAGAATATGATGAAAACTCGTAATGCTGCTTTAGCCAAATATAAGAAAACTAAAAACGTCGTAGACTATAGTTACTATAAAGATCTTCGAAACGCAATTTCTAACGCAGTCCGGAGAAGAGTGGTTATTTAAATTATCGGTCTGCTTCTTCGAATAAAAAAGATCTTTGGAAAGCTATCAAGTTATTAAAAATTGTAAATAAACCAGTTATAGAGATCCCTCAGGAGATTAATGATCCTATCTCTATAAATAATTATTTTACATCTGTTTTTAGCCCTGTAAATTGTTGTCCTGAGACAACCCAATGGTATCAGTCAAATATTTTCGACCCAGATATTATTTTCTCGTTTAAAATGGCCACTGTTGATGAGAATAAATCACTAATATTAAGGTTAAAATCGGACGATCTTGGATGTGATAATATTTCTGCAAAGATGCTACAACTCTCCCTTTCTAGTACTGCTCCTTATATTACGCATATTATAAATTGTTGTCTGGAGGTAGGTTATTTTCCGGACATTTGGAAATACGCTTTGGTAAAACCACTACCCAAATCAAATAAACCTGATTCACTGAAACCTGAATCACTTGAACGATCCTGCTTCTTGACTTAACAGATAATATACTTCGATCAGTTGATGAAGGAAAAGCAACCTCAGTCATCTTGCTTGATTTTTCTAAAGCCTTCGACACTATTGATCACACTCTTCTGTGTGCTGAATTGAAATATTTTGGATTTGATGATACCTTTTACAGTTTTTCAAATTTTATTTGGTAAATCGTTATCAAAAGGTCACAATCGATAATAATTCATCAGAATTTGCATCTGTCACTTCAGGGGTATCTCAAGGTTCGGTTCTTGGTCCTCTTCTTTTTTCAATATATATTTCCGACCTGTATAAATCTTTAAATAATTTGAAATTGCACTCTTTTGCAGACGACACACAACTGTATTTCTCTTTTGAACCTAACTCTGTAAATCAAGCGTCACAAAAAATAAATCAGGATTTGGAAGCTATTTGTACTTATTCCACTAACATAATCTTAAACTAAATGCTAAAAAATGTAATTCTTTGTTATATTGTTCAAAAAATTATAAAGCCACTGTTCAGGATAACTTAAAACTAATTATAAAAAATGAACCTCTAAAAAATGTTGATAGTTGTAGGAACTTAGGAGTCATATATGACTGTACGCTACGATTTCAAGAGCACGTCACCCTTTTTCGAAAAAAGTGCTATTTAGTTATGCGTCAACTGTATAGAAGTAAAGGCATTTTAAACTTTAAATTGCGTAAGTTACTTTGTGAAACTATGGTAATGACAATTCTTAATTATGGGCTCTTGGTATTTTATCCTTGCTTAGATCAAGTTACGAAATTAAGGTTGGAAAAAATTCAAAATAATTGTTGCAGATTTGTCTTTGGCATAAGAAAATATGATCGTGTATCATGCAAAATAAAAGAACTTCAATGGTTAACCATAGATAATTTATACAAAAATATCACCTCGCCTCTTTGATATATCGAATTATTTCGTCGTCAAATTCTATTTACTTAAGGAACAAATTAGTATTTCGTGGATATGCTCATAATCTGGATCTGAGATATCCTCATAGTCTTATGCTGCCAAGATATATACTAGCTATTTTTACTTACAATGATGTTTTAGTGTTTAATAGTTTTACAATAAATTTAAGAGGTAAATCTCTTGATTTCATGAAGCGGCATTATAAGAAATTTTTACTACAATCGCAGTAACATTATTATTATACAGGGTGTCCCGAAAAGATTGGTCATAAATTATACCACAGATTCTGGGGTCAAAAATAGGTTGATTGAACCTCACTTACCTATATACAATAGTGCACACAAAAAAAGTTATAGCTCCTTGAAGTTAAAAAATGAAAATCGATTTTTTTTCATATATCGAAAACTCTTAGAGGTTTTTTTATTGAAAATGGACTTGTGGCATTCTTATGGCAGTAACATCTTAAAAAAAATTAAAGTGAAATTTGTGCACCCCATAAAAAATTTATGGGGATTTTGTTCCCTTAAATCCCCCACACTTTTGTGTACGTTCCAATTAAACTATTTTTGTGGCACGATTAGTTAAACACAATGTTTTTAAATCTTTTTTGCCTCTTAGTACTTTTTCGATAAGACAGTGTTTATCGAGATATTTTGAATATTTGTCGAATCCACCACATATTTGTATATGGTTAAGTTAGATTATAGAGACCTGTTAATAGGGCTTTTCATCGATTGTCATTTGTTTCGAGTTTCCGTCATGTGTCACATAATATTAATATATCGTCATACGTCTTTGGTTTGTATCATTGGTTATATCAATAACGTATGACGTAGATATATTATTATTATGTGACACATGACAGAAGCTCGAAACAAATGACTGTGAATGAAAAGCTCTATAATCCGAAAATTTATTTATAATTTACATTAATAGGTATATTTTGAAAAAGAAGCCACATCTCGACAAAAGGTGACTTATCAAAAAAAGATTAAGAGGCAAAAAAGTTTTAAAAACACTCTGCTTAACTAATACCACAATAATAGTTTAATTGGAACGTACACAAACATTTGGGGGGTTTAAAGGAACAAAACTCACATCAAATTTTTATGTAAATATATTAAAAAAAAGCCGCATCTCGCTAAAAACTGGCTTTTAGAATAAATACTAAGAGGTAAAAAGTTTTAAAAACGTTGTGTTTAACTAATGATACCACAATAATGAAATAATTGGAACGTAAACAAAAGTTTGGGGGGTTTAAGGGAACAAAACCCCCATAAAATTTTTATGAAAATTTCACTATAATTTTGTTTTAAGATGTTCTTGCTATAAGAATGATACATGTCCATTTTCAATAAAAATGTCTAATGGTTTTCGATATATTGAAAAAAATCGATTTTCATTTTATAACTTCAAAGGGCTGTAACCTTTTTTATGAGCACATTTGTACTAAGGTAAGTTAGGTTCAATCGAACCATTTTTGACCCCAGAATGTGTGGTATAATTTATGACTAATCTTTTCGGGACACCCTGTATAGTATATTGTTGTCGTTATTGTTACCGTTATTTTTGTTTTTATTTATCATTCATATCTATATCACATAACATCACAAATTATTTTTTTTGTATTATTTTTCTGGTAGCAACATGACTATTTCTATCATTTCAATATTATGTTATTATTTATGTCAAATTATAAATCACTTTATTTCAAATTATTTCAAACTAACTAGATGACTTGAATGCAGGTGTATCTCCCAAAAATTTTCGTACACTTCTGGCCGTCGCGAGTAGTACAGCTTTCTGCATGGTCTTATAAAAAGATGTTCATTCAGACCCAGCAATTTATTATTATTATTAGCCAGATTTAGCCATACGGCTCACACTCTCTCTAAGGGGAAACTTGACTCATCCCAGATACCTACGGTATCAAAAGGATTGAGCTCTGGTGGGACTCTTTCCGTGTTATCGAGCCCTAGGTGACTTGGTATGCAGGTGTATCTTCCAAAAAATTTCGTACACATCTGGCAGTTGCGAGTAGTACAGCTTTCTGCATGGTCTTGTAAAGATGTTCATTTAGACCCAGCTTTTTTATGCTTTCGAGGAGGTTCTTCGGAATGACTCCAGTAGTAGACATAATAATAGGTATCGTCTGGATACTTTGTATTCTCCATTGTCTTCGTATTTGAATTTCCAAATCTCTGTACTTGGCGGTCTTTTCAGTAAATTTACTGCGTAAATTATTGTTGTTAGGTATCGCCACATCAATTAGTGTTGTTTGTCTTGTTAATTTATTAACTAGTACGAGATCTGGTCTATTATGGGCCACTGTTTGGTCTGTGAGCACAGTACGGTCCCAGTATAGCTTGTAGTTGCCATCCGCAAGCATACTCTCAGGGACGTATTGATAATATGGGAGATGGTCCGTTTGGAGAAGTCCCAGCTTGATTGCTATCTCTTGATGAAGGATTTTTCCAACTGCATCATGCCGTTCCTTGTATTCAGTTGCAGCAAATGCCTGGCAGCCCCCTGTAAGATGTTGGATGGTTTCTTGGGTTTGACATCCATATCGGCATTTGTCGTTTTGGACCTGAGGGTCTTTGATGATATATTTCAGGTAATTTTTGGTTGGTATAACTTGATCCTGAATGGCCAGTAATGAACCCTCCGTTTCAGGTAACATCTTTCCTGATGTCGACCAATACTTCGACGCTGTATTGTCGACATAGTCTTGGCTCATTGGGATGTCGCCGTGCAGAGGTTTATCCATCCATGTGCGCATTTTTTCGTCTTTAGTGAGGTGGTTTATGCGCATTTCCGGTTCCCTCAGTTTGATCGGTGTTGTGTTATCAACTGTACAAATAGCGCGATGTAGAGTAGATGTCTCAGCTTGCATCTGAAAATAAGTTCTTAAATTAGCAATTTGTTTGTCTAATTGCTCACCTATATCCATAAGTCCTCTTCCTCCTAGATTCCTATGGATGGTGTTTTTGTGTCTTTGTGAGGTGCGTTCTTACTTTTCGCCGAAGATTTTCTATGTCCGTTTTTGTCCACTTAACGGGACAATTCTTAAACGAATAGCTAAGCGCGGAACATGCGTAGGTGTTTAGTGCCTTAAACAAATTTCTACTATTAAGGTGTGAGCGAAGCAGCTGTTTTACCCTTCTTATAAACTCAGTAGTTATCTCTGTTTGCATTTGTTTATGGTCAAATCTCCGCGCTTGTTTTACTCCAAGATATTTATACATATCGTTTTCACCCATGGCCTCGATGTTCTGGCCATTTTGCATATCGAATCCTCCGCGCCTGTACTTTTTCTTTGACTATATTTAAAATACGGCACTTGTCTAGTCCGAAGTGCATGCTAATATCATTAGAAAAAGTTTCTAGTTTTTAGCATCTCATCGAGTTGGTTTCGAGTGGAAGCCATTAATTTCAAATCATCCGTATACAATTAATGATTAAGCTTCGCCACCACATTGTTGTTATTTTTGATGCTAAAACCTGCGTCTGTGGAGTTCAATAGCTAAGATAGTGGGTTCACAGCTAGACAGAACCACAGTGCACGCAACGAATCTCCTTGAAACAGGCCCCGGCTGATTGCGATATTTTCAGTTTCGATGTTATTTTCACCAGGTATTTGAAGGTGAATTCTAGTCTTCCACTTCGTCATTATATACTCTAAAAAGGTCACTATATTATCATCGACTTTATATATTCTCAATATATCTATAAGCCATTCATGCGGCACTGAATCAAAGGCCTTCTTGTAATCAATGAAGGCAGTAAAAAGATTCCTCTTTTTGGAATATGCCTGGTTAGAAATGACCGAGTCGATGACGAGTTGTTCTTTGCAATCCATGGAACCCTTAGCGCATCCTTTCTGTTGAGGCTCTATGATATTGTTCAGAGCACAGTGTTGGTAGATACGCCGGCCTACACAGGATGTGACCAATTTATACAAAGTTGGAAGACAAGTAATTGGGCGGTATTTGGCTGGATCTTGGGTGTTATTTTGATCCTTCGGAATTAAATAAGTGGTTCCCTGAGTTAGGAATGATGGTATATCCTGCGGATTAGAAATATCATGATTAATTAGTGTTGATAAGCATTCATGAACACTCCAAAACTTCTTGAGCCAAAAGTTTTGAACTCCGTCTGGTCCAGGAGATTTCCAGTTATGAAGCTCTTTGATGGTATTTGAGACTTCTTCAGTAGTGAAGGGTTCGTAAAGGGTCGTAATGTAGTGTTGGCAGTTCTGTGTCGTATCTTCTATCCATCCAGCATTGTTGTTAAGAGCAGCTGGCGTGGAAAGTTGATTTCCCCAATACTCATGAATTTCTTCTTGGCTTGGGTAAGTCTTATCGACACGTTCTACAGTGGAATTGAGTTTTCGATAGAACGCCTTTTCAGAACTTTCAAAAAGAGCATTGTCGCTTTTGCGGTTGTTACTAACTTTGTACCTCCTTAGTCGTCCTGAATAAACGGAGAGCTTTTGTTTTAATGTATCCAGACACTGATGGGCTGTGTTATTTTCTGGATCATATCTTGAGTGTCTTGCGGTAGTCAGCATTATTTCTTCAGCTTTTCTGATGACTTTTCTACTTGTTACACCTCGTATGTATTCTGTGACTATACCAATATCCCTACGTAATAATTCGATCTTTCCGAGCAGTCTTTTTCCCAGGGTGCAATTCTGTTACCAGTTCTTTCGTTATTAGTAACCCGTCGTGTTCTGATGTTAACGCCCATTACATTAGCAATTGCTGTAGCTGCACAGTAGATTAGCATATGCAAATATTCCAACGTGTGAGCTTCTACGACATAGTTGGGTAGGACTTCAGTGTTCACAATTTGTAACAGCGCACCTAGTTTCTTACAAGAGTTTATTCGTGCTAGCGGTGGTCTGCTAAGTGGGTTTGTTCCATTAAACTCTTGTACGGCACGAGCCATTTCGTTTGATCTGATACTCTTGTCACCTTGTAATAGAAGCGCAAAATGTTTTCATTAATGGACACAGTCCATTTCATGCGCTGCCTCGGTCGTCCCGCTTGAGTGAGCGCCGGCTGATGATCCAGCGCAGCACCTTCGGCGGGTGGAGCTCTTGTTGTTATTTGGCTCGCTTGTGGTTGTGGTTGGGCTGTAGCTGATTGTATGACAGGGGTCCGCCTCCTCAACACCCTGCCACCGACGTCCCGCATGCTGTCACGTCCAGCGCCGGCTCCAGACGTGCCCTGGAGATCCCCAGGCATCGATCCTAAACATAAATTATTTATCTCCATTCTCATGGGTGTGCATTTTATACCTACTGCCAGGTGTCAGTTTTTGTTCCACGGCAAGAAGTATCCCTGCTACTCTCTGGGTACTGGCGCTACGAATACCCAGAAAGCATCTCCCATTCGTAGGGGGGCGCGCCTGATAGAAGAACTGACAAAAAACTCCCACAGGTTATTATTATTATCCAGATTTAGCCATACGGCTCACACTCCCTCTAAGGGGAAAAGTGACTCATCCCAGATACCTACGGTATCAAAAGGATTGAGCTCTGGTGGGACTCTTTCCGTGTTATCGAGCCCTAGGTGACTTGGTATGCAGGTGTATCTCCCAAAATATGATATATAAATATGCCAAAATATCATAATTTAAAAATTTCCTTGAAGTCGCCGGTTTACGAAATAATTAATTTATTCCTTTCATTTGCACTATACCATACTGTATGTAGGTAAAAATATTATAAATAATAAATATAACAATTATTATAAATGTATAAATATTATACTACTGAAATTAGCACAAAACGCCTTTTGGTTAGCGAACCCTGTTAAACCAATTCAAACCTACCATTGATAAATAGGGCTTTTCATTCACAGTCATTTGTTTTGAGCTTCTGTCATATGTCGTATAATCCGTGTATATTTATATTATACACAGATTATACAACTTATGACAGAAGCTCGAAACAAATGACAATCGATGAAAAGCCCTGTTGTTATAGAAAAATCATGCAATCAAATTTTATATCAGAATGAAAATTTTAATCAAGGAATCATTTTAATTAAATAGGTACATTAAAAACAATATTTTTATCCTAATAAAATAAGTTCACCTTCATAACAGCAAAAAGTGGCAGATTATACAGTACGTAAATCGTTCAGCTGGACATAGGAAATATACATTGAGAGAATTGTGGCAACTGCGCTAACCTGTGTTAGTTGAAGCTTCTGTTCGAATATGAGTTTTTGGTGAAATAGAGCTGTTAGAACAAATAGAATGAGTGAGTTTTGAAGCAAGGCTGTCCATAAATAAATCAAAAACAAAGTTTATGATTAACGAGTTGAGATTAACATTTTACTTTAATTTTTAAAACATTTTTTATTTAAAAACTAATTTCAAAACTAAACAGTTTCCTATTTAACATATCTCTGTTTCCCATTCCCTTACGCCCCAAATATTTAGCTAATACATTGTCATATTTTGACGTTTATTTGTGTCAGTCGAATAAACTGAAGAAGAAGAAAAAATGAGTTGTCAATTTTGACGTTAATGTCCCTTAATGATAACAACCATATTGTCATCGAGAGAGCTCAGATGCTGCAAGTAATGCAATGTATGTATGTTTTTATGTATCTAAATATACAGGGTGTCCCGAAAAGATTGGTCACAAATTATACCACAGATTCTGGGGTCAAAAATAGGTTGATTGAATCTCACTTACCCATATACAATAGTGCACACAAAAAAAGTTACAGCCCTTTGAAGTTACAAAATGAAAATCGATTTTTTTTTCATATTATATCGAAAAAAAAGTTACTATATGGACAATTATTAATGAAACACCCTGTATAGTTAAGTACGATTGTAGATACCTGTTAATATCTAAAATTTTATTTATAATTTACATTTTTAAGTATGTTTTGAAGAAGAAGCCACATATCGATAAAAGGTGACTTATCAAAAAAGACTAAGAGCCAAAAAACTTTTAAAAACACTGTGTTTAACTAATGGTACCACAATAATAGTTTAATTGGAACGTACACAAACATTTGGGGGGCTTAAAGGAACAAAACCCCCATCAAATTTTCATGTAAATATATTAAAAAAGAAGCCGCATCTCGATAAAGACTGGCTTATCGAAAAAATGCTAAGAGGCAAAAAAAAAATTAAAAACGTTGTGTTTAATGGTACCATAATGATGAATTAATTGGAACGTACACAAAAGTTTGGGAGGGTTTAAGGGAACAAAACCCCCTTAAAATTTTTATGGGGTGGACAAATTTCACTATAATTTTGTTTAAAGATGGTTCTGCCATGAGAATGATACATGTCCATTTTCAATAAAAAATATCTAATAGTTTTCGATATATTGAAAAAAATCGATTTTCATTTTGTAACTTCAAAGGGCTGTAACTTTTATGATGAGCACATTTGTACCAAGGTAAGTTAGATTCAATCAAACTATTTTTGACCCCAGAATGTGTGGTATAATTTATGACCAATCTTTTCGGGACACCCTGTATACAATATATGTTCCCTATGTCCAGCTGAACGATTTACGTAGGTTAAATCGACTAATATAGTAAACGACAATTATAATACGTTTTGTCGACAATTATAATACGTTTTGTCGTTCATATTTTAAAAGACTCACATTTTAATGACTGACGTTAAATATACACACTTCTCCATCAATTCGATACCATGATGTTGAAATACGATATCAAAATGTAAAAGAGGCACAAACTGAATGCAGACATTCAGTGACGTCGTATCAGGCTGGTTGCTGTTCATGGGTAATCAACTTTGTATTTATACGCCCCCTGTCACGCATAATAATGATAAAATAACGAATGGCAATTATTAACTGTGTAAAAAGATTAATAGGGTGCGTAACGTTAAGTTTTTATAGATATCGAGCTAAGATAGAAACGGCAGCTGTTACGAGATAGTAGACAATTTATAGTAATGTTGTAACATTCCAAAAGACATTTAATGAGAGAGCAGAGTAAGAAAAGATAAGTATTTTTAAATTTGGCCTATATTATTGTTGTTTGAATAACTTGTACAATTTTATTGAAAAATTGTTTAAGAATTACCTTTTGGTCTTTTTAATCTAACACCTGTTAAATTTTCGAGATTTTTAATTGTTAAATATTCGTAACAAATATATAGTTAATATCAAGTATTCTATACATATATGTACAATAATTGAGAAAAGTGTCACTATTTTGGTTCAATAAATCTTTCTGTGAACTATATTGATTTTTATTTTTTATTATTAATATTAACCAAATTCTTATATAGTTAAAACAAATATTTAACGCTTGTCAACAGAGAACCGCTGGAAAAATCAATTTATCGATGATACTTAACCGCTAGGCGATGTTAACAAGTTGCCTACTTTGATTCATTATCCAATATAATTGAAATTAATTCATGAGAGTGAAAAACCAGACGAACACCTTAACACACTATTACAACCACTGCTAGGAGTCTTTTATTACTGAAGATACAAGAAGACTTTAAGTTTAGGAGTACCTAACTCAGAACACATCACTTGATGTGTACCTATATATATGTATATGTATACTACTTCTCAATATCATTATTAATACGACAATAAGTTAACAGACTATTACAACTACTACTAGGAGCCTTTTGTAACTGAACCAATATCATTTCTCAATATCACGTCAACTAAAATTTTGTAAAATTTGTCTGATCTCCAGTTACATAGTGAAGAACTAAATGCAGTTATCGAAAAAGAAGGAGGAATACAATCAGTTAACGAAGAAGAAACACATGCTTCTAAAGAAGTAGCGAATTTAAGTAAATGTCAAAGCAGCCTTCTATTGAACTTAATATCTAAACAAAGAAGCCAAGACAGAGGCAAGAAACCTAGTATACAACCGAAAACAAAAAAAAATAATAATAAAAACGTACAACTTTGATTGGTGCGAAGAAAGGTTTGATTATCCAGTAGAATCGCTTTCTGAGAATTTTACAGTGCCGGGAAAAACTTCCACTCCGTTGGAATAGTTTGAAGCGCGCCACGCACGGCGAGCTAAGCTATAATATATACAGATTTATTCGCGCTGCATACTCCGAACGTATCCTAATTTTTCCCAAGATATAAGTTTTGTTGGTGGAGACATTGATCCAAATTTACGATGTATGTCTTTGTACTCACTAATAATGCTCAAAAAATTACGGGATCTGGATTGTAATGCATTTTTTTTATAATTCTCATATCAAAGTTCCGCGTGAAGTTAGGCATATTGATGACAGTTGATTGGCAGTTCACCAACGGCAGGCGAGCATTCACGAATATCCTATGTATATCTCGAATATGCCTACCCGAGCGATATATTTTGCAGATATTTTGACGCGATGGCAGCGCCACGTGGTAGAATGAAGAAATATTAATGAAAGCAGTCGTGTTGACGGATGTCATTGTCATTTCATCCAAGAATGCAAGGAAAAAAAATTTGAAACCTATGTGAAAATGTTTGGAAGCTACCCCCAAACGAGAAAAGTCTTAAGTTAACCTTAAATTTTGTAACACTTTTCCCCCTCTATCTACAGAAAAACAAGAAGAAGGACAAGGACCACATAGGACCAAAGAAAAAAAAATAGATCTGAAGTTCGACACCTGGTTGTGCATTGCCTTGAGCAAGACGCGCATAACCAATAACATGTACTGGGCAAATGATTATAAAAAAAATCGAAACCCAAAAAAAAAGGAAGAAGAAGAAGAAGAAGAAGGAAAAAAAATTTAAATTTCAATGTATAATTTTTATTTTCGCCTAATTTTTAAGGGATCAAAAGACGCAAACAAAACATCTTTATACGTATATTCAAAGAATAATTTCTATTAAGCAAACCTTAGTCAATACAGGTAATAGTGACAAATTAAAATGTGTTCCTCCTTATAATTTTTAAGATCATAAGATTAAACACCAAAAATTATGAATTTTCAGAAAAATGTTAACATTTTGTTAATTATTTCTATATTACGTGATTATTTACTTTATTTATGGTACAACAATTTTTACCCATTATTTTAATGAGTAAGATTAAATAAAGCACATCATGTTTTCAAAAATGTTTATGCCTACAAAATTTTCAAATTTTTTCTAGCCTTCAAGTTTAATAATTTGTATCACAACTTACGCTGTAAATAAAGGGATGTAACAATTTATGATCTAGTCCATTAATTAACTACATTTCTTTAATTACTAAAAATATGTAGGTAAAAAAGTATCATCTTCCTCCATAATTACTGTTTTTAAATAACTTTCTATGTTGTTCTGGATATTATTAAAATGAATTATAATGGTATCATCAGCAAATAATTTTATCTTACTTCTAAATGTAGTAGCGATAATGAATTTATGCAAATAAAAAATAGTACAATAAGAACTGATCCCTCAGGTATTTGCATTGGGGTTTATAAATTTTACTTGAATAATTTTCTCTGTCATATCATACAGGGTGTCCAGAAAAGATTGGTCGGTCATAAATTATACCACACATTCCGGGGTCAAAAATAGTTTGATTGCACCTAACTTACCTTAAGTACCTACAAATGCGCTCATAAAAAAATTTACAGCCCTTTGAAGTTACAAAATGAAAATCGTTTTTTTTTTCAATATATCGAAAATTATTAGAGATTTTTTATTGAAAATGGACATGGGGCATTCTTATGGCAGGAACATCTTAAAATAAAATTATATAGGTAGTGAAATTTGTCCAGCCCATAAACATTTTATGGGGGTTTTGTTCCCTTAAGCCCCCCCCCCCAACTTTTGTGTACGTTCCATTTAATTCATTATTGTGGTACCATTAGTTAAACAATGTTTCTAAAACTTTTTTGCCTCTTAGTATTTTTTACATAAGCCAGTTTTTATCGGGATGCGGCTTCTTTTTTAAGATGTTTACATAAAAAATTTATGGGCGTTTTGTTCCATTAAGCCCCCAAATCTTTATGTACGTTCCAATTATACTATTATTGTGGTACCATTAGATAAACACAGTATTACAACTGTTTTGCCTCTTAGTCTTTTTTTGATAAGTCACCTTTTATCAAGATGTAACTTTTTTTCAAAATATACCAAATGATGTAAATTATAAATAAATTTTCAGATTATTAACAGCTCTCTATAATCGTACTTAATCATATACAAATATGTGGCGGATTCAACAAATATTCAAAATATCTCGATAAACACTAGCTTATCCAAAAAATACTAGGAGGCAAAAAAATTTTAAAAATATTGTGTTTACCTAATAGTGCAACAATAATAATTTAATTGGAACATACACAAAAGTTTGGGGGGTTTAAGGGAACAAAACCCCTTATATTTTTATGGGGTGCACAAATTTCACTTTAATGTTTTTAAGATGTTGCTGCTATAAGAATGCCACATGTCCATTTTCAATAAAGAATCTCCTGAGCTTTCGATATATGAAAAAAATTGATTTTCAGTTTGTAACTTCAAAGGGTTGTAACTTTTTGTGTGTGCACTATTGTATATAGATAAGTGAGGTTCAATCAACCTATTTTTGACCCCAGAATCTGTAATATAATTTATGACCAATCTTTTCGGGACACCCTGTATAATTTTGAAAAAATGCAAGTAATTTCCTCTTATTTCAAAGCTACTTTGATTTGACTTTTATTGATTAAGGTAATTCAATAAGTTGACTTTCCTTTTATTGTTTTTGTCAATCGATCAAACAGTTTATCCCTAGTAAAGGCTATAGCGGGATAAGATGGTCAAAAATGCATGTTTTCGATTAAGGATATAAAATTATGCCCTCATGCAAATTTTTAGCTTCCCAGAGGTCCTAAAACGTCTTAAATCGAGAAAAGAAGAATTTTTAGGTTTTATTTTTTTGTGAGCGCAATTTTACTTTAAAAAATCTGAAAAAATTCAAGAGGTTGTATCTTTTGAATACAAAACAACCTAATTTTTTTCAGATTTTTGTAATGAAAAATGAGCCCAGGAAAATTAATGAAATTTTCAAAAAATTTTTAGGTTATGATAATATGATTTGGCCAACTTTTAAATAGTATTTTTTGTGTACTTTTTGCCGTTCTTTTAAACAGCAGAGGCGAAATTTTTAATACCTGAGCGGAAAGAACGAAAAAATCGAAAAAACCGTTTTTGGTTGTCTCGAGATGCATCTCGGGACAGCCAATTTTAGGATTTAGGATCCTGACTACAACAACTAAAAAAAAAAATTGTGAATTTTATCATAAAATTTGGTATGTGGGGTTATAATAATATTTGGAACAACTTTTCCAAATAACTTTTATCGATATCTGTAACGCGAAGCACATCGAATCGCATATCGAAAACTCACCCTGTTTGTAGAAGGCCGCGTTTAAAATTTAAAGTTCAGTTGACTATTTTAAAAATTGTGAACCATCAACCTGTATGACTGTGCAAAATTTCAAATCTGTATATATTTTCATAGCCGAAACTTAGGGATGTCTTCATCTTAAATGCGACACACTGTATCTTATTAATTCGATCATTTATTACAACTAATACAGTCGTATTTTTTATAGATTCAAAATATACAATGAGAATACTGACTAATTCACTAATTTTATCATAAAAAGTTCAAATTGATTGCATTGAAATATTGAACCAATTAATGCGTATTAATATAATATTATTATAATTATTATTATAATATTTATAATAGAGTGAGTTTTATGTATAAACATTCTCAAGTATCTCGGAAACGACTTGCACGTTTTTCATAGGTTTTGGTGGGTAGGGGTTTTCTAATGCAGCCGATATTACAGTGATAATTACATTGTTGTCAGATTTTCCGTTTTCCTGGAAATCTAATGAAATTTCTTATTTCAAATAGAACACCCTGTATATTTTTTGCGTTTCAAAGTCCTAAATATATACTGATTATTTTTTATGTTATATTCTCTATACCTAAATACCATAGTTTCGGAGTTATTGCTACATTGATTAAAAAAAAAATTAAAGAAATTATAAAAATCAATTTTTTCGGCCAGTGTAGACATTATTTTACGTTCTTTGGATCATTGGGAACAAAAAAAGGTCTTTTGTAATTTTTCTCCAAAGTTAATCGTTTTCGAGTTATAAACAATTTAAAACTGAAAAAAATCGAATAATGACGATTTTCAAGGTTCAAAAACAAAAATAAAAACCATTATTTTTGAAACTGCGGAGTACCCAAAACCCTTCTTCCAGGGGCTCGCTATAAAATTTTTTGGCACGTTTTATTCTAAAACATTGCTTTTTAAATGTTAATGAAGCGCATGTGAGAGGACGGGTTGAATAACATAAAAAACAATATTTTAGAATGAAACTAGCTCAAATAATTACTAATTGGTAACTGATAAAATAAGGCTTAGCTAGAAATTCTATAATTGGCAGTTTCAAAAATAATATTTTTGATTTGTGTTTTTAACCTTGAAAATCGTAATTATTCGATTTCCTATCAGTTTTAAATTATTTATAACTCGAAAACGATTAACTTTATAGAAAAATTACACGAGAACTTTTTTGTTCCCAATGGTCCAAAGAACGTAAAATATTGTCTACGCAGGCCGAAAAGATTGATTTTTATAATTTGTTTAAAAAGTTTTTTTTAAATAAATGTAGCAATAACTCCGAAATTATGGCCTTTAGGTATAGGGAATATAACATGGAAAATAATCAGTATTTCTTAAGGACTTCAAAACACAAAAAATATACAGGGTGTTCTATTTGAAATAAGAAAGTTAATTAGGTTTTCAGAAAAACTGAAGATCTGACAACAATATAAGTATTACTATAATATCGGCCACATTAGAAAACCCCAAACCACCACAATCCATAAAAATCGTGCAAGCCATTTCCGAGATAATTGAGGGTTTCCATACATAAAACTCACTAAGTATATTATATTATTATTACACATAATTATATAAACATTCTTTTTTATTAATACACAATTAATAATTGGTTCAATACTTCAATGCAATCAATTTGTCAGTACCTTGATTGTATATTTTGAATCTATAAATAATACGACTATATTAGTTGCAATAAATTATCAAATTGATAAGATACAGTGTGTCGCATTTAAGATGAAGACACCTCTATGTTTCGGCTATAAAAATATATACAGATTTGAAGTTTTGCACAGTCATACAGGGTGATGGTTCACAATTTTTAAAATAGTCAACTGAACTTTTAAACGCGGCCTTCTACAAACAGGCTGAATTTTCGATATGCGATTCGATTTGCTTCGCGCTACAGATATCGATAAAAGTTATTTGGAAAAGTTGTTCCAAATATTATTATAACCCCACATACCAAATTTTATGACAAAATTCACAATTTAAGTTTTTTTTCAGTTGTTGTAGTCAGGATCCTAAATCCTAAAATTGGCTGTCCCGAGATGCATCTCGAGACAGCCAAAAACGGTTTTTTTGATTTTTTCGTTCTTTCCGCTCAGATATTAAAAATTCTGCTTCTGTCATTTAAAAGAACGGCAAAAAGTACACAAAAAACTATTATTTAAAAGTTGGCCAAATCATATCATAACCTAAAAATTTTTTGAAAATTTCATTAATTTTTCTGGGCTCATTTTTCATTACAAAAATCTGAAAAAAATTAGGTTGTTTTGTATTCAAAAGATACAACCTCTTGCATTTTTTCAGATTTTTTAAAGTAAAATTGCGCTCACAAAAAAATAAAACCTAAAAATTCTTCTTTTCTCGATTTAAGACGTTTTAGGACCTCTGGGAAGCTAAAAATTTGCATGAGGGCATAATTTTATATCCTTAATCGAAAACATGCATTTTTGACCATCTTATCCCGCTATAGCCTTTACTAGGGATAAACTGTTTGATCGATTGACAAAAACAATAAAAGGAAAGTCAACTTATTGAATTACCTTAATCAATAAAAGTCAAATCAAAGTAGCTTTGAAATAAGAGGAAATTACTTGCATTTTTTCAAAATTATACAGGGTGTCCCGAAAAGATTGGTCATAAATTATACCACAGATTCTGGGGTCAAAAATAGGTTGATTGAACCTCACTTATCTATATACAATAGTGCACACACAAAAAGTTACAACCCTTTGAAGTTACAAACTGAAAATCAATTTTTTTTATATATCGAAAGCTCAGGAGATTCTTTATTGAAAATGGACATGTGGCATTCTTATAGCAGCAACATCTTAAAAACATTAAAGTGAAATTTGTGCACCCCATAAAAATATAAGGGGTTTTGTTCCCTTAAACCCCCAAACTTTTGTGTATGTTCCAATTAAATTATTATTGTTGCACTATTAGGTAAACACAATATTTTTAAAACTTTTTTGCCTCCTAGTATTTTTTTGATAAGCTAGTGTTTATCGAGATATTTTGAATATTTGTTGAATCCGCCACATATTTGTATATGATTAAGTACGATTATAAAGAGCTGTTAATAATCTGAAAATTTATTTATAATTTACATCATTTGGTATATTTTGAAAAAAAGTTACATCTTGATAAAAGGTGACTTATCAAAAAAAGACTAATGCCCGATTTCACCAACGGTACCTAAATATTTAAGAATTACCTAAGTGGGTTTAGGTACTTCCTAACTCTAAAACGGATTTCACCATACGATAAGAATTGCCTTAACCGCTTAAGCATTACCTTACGTTAAGATACGGATTTCGATCTCCCTAAACTTTAGGTATTACTTATCGTTGACAGTCGGGTTATATTTTTACAATTTTGACTAATGTACTTGTGACGTTTGTCAATAATTTGCTTCTTACCTTAATTTTTCTGTTATTCTGTAATATTAGGTATATTATTAGTTGTAATTTTGTATTTTCTTTTAAATTATTAATATAATGTGTTGGAAAATATAGAAAATCTTTTGGAGTTTTTTACAGGTCTGTTGACAAAATTATGTAGTCTACCTACTACCTAACAAACTAGTGTTGTGTTTCAAAAACCCATTCACGATATAACTAAAAGTGTGTCATTAAAAAATTAATAGTAAAAAGCAATTTTCAACATATTATATAATATTTTAAAATTATTTCAATAATGACAATTCAACTAACTTCAATTTTTCGTCAACTTTTTCTTTTCTTCCATTTCACTGTACATATACAAATAACATACAAGACTATATTTATTATATACAAACTTAATGCACAAATAACTAACTACTAAATAAAATAACTGTAACAGTACAAAACTGAATAAAACCAAATTGGCAAACAAACAATAATGACAAATAATCGAAAAAGTAAGGAAATGTCATCTTATTCTTCTTTTTATTTATCAAAAATAGTTCAAACGTACCCTAGGTAATACCTAGGAAAGCATTTCCTAGATAAGCAGTTCTTTTAGTTGTGATATGCGATTGTTCCTAAGTATTGACTTAAGAAGTTCCTATCGATAAGAATTACTTAATAAGGCATCTGTTTAGGTATCGTTGGTGAAATCGGGCATAAGAGGCAAAACAGTTGTAATACTGTGTTTATCTAATGGTACCACAATAATAGTATAATTGGAACGTACATAAAGATTTGGGGGCTTAATGGAACAAAACGCCCATAAATTTATGTAAACATCTTAAAAAAGAAGCCGCATCCCGATAAAAACTAGCTTATGTAAAAAATACTAAGAGGCAAAAAAGTTTTAGAAACATTGTTTAACTAATGGTACCACAATAATGAATTAAATGGAACGTACACAAAAGTTTGGGGGGGGGCTTAAGGGAACAAAACCCCCATAAAATGTTTATGGGCTGGACAAATTTCACTACCTATATAATTTTATTTTAAGATGTTCCTGCCATAAGAATACCCCATGTCCATTTTCAATAAAAAATCTCTAATAATTTTCGATATATTGAAAAAAAAAAACGATTTTCATTTTGTAACTTCAAAGGGCTGTAAATTTTTTTATGAGCGCATTTGTAGGTACTTAAGGTAAGTTAGGTGCAATCAAACTATTTTTGACCCCGGAATGTGTGGTATAATTTATGACCGACCAATCTTTTCTGGACACCCTGTATGATATGACAGAGAAAATTATTCAAGTAAAATTTATAAACCCCAATGCAAATACCTGCGAGGGATCAGTTCTTATTGTACTATTTTTTATTTGCATAAATTCATTATCGCTACTACATTTAGAAGTAAGATAAAATTATTTGCTGATGATACCATTATCAGAGCCGGCCCAAGGGCCGTGCGAGCCGTGCGCCCGCACAGGGCGCCAAGGGTTTGGTGCGAATTTCCTTCCACCCCAAAAAAATTAAAATGCGATAAATTATTAAATTATGTCAATTTTTTAAGCCAATTATTCATTCATTTATAATGAATTAGTAATATTTCAGAAAGCCTTAGTAAGTTTTAATTTTTTATAGACAAATAATTTCTATGTTCAGAATCATCCAGGAGGTCTACAATTTCTTCGCAGGATTACCACATCGTTGGGATGTTCTGAAACAACACGTAACAAACTTGAGCCTGAAACCTTTGAGTGAGACTAGGTGGGAGAGTCGAATTAATGTGGTTGTGCCACTGATATATCAGCTTGGGGAAGTCTATGACGTGCTTTTTGAATGTAGTCAAGACCAAAAAAGGCTAGACGGATATGCAAGAAATACAGCTACAAGTTTGGCCAAAAAGTTGAAAGATTTCCGATTCATATGCTGCTTAGTAACGTGGCATATGATTTTGTTTAAGATAAACCTCATACGCAAGAAACTTCAAGAGGTTAACATGGACATAGCAAACTCTCTTGCTTTGATTTCTTCAACGAAGCAATTTTTTCAAGAAACAAGGAGTTGTGCAAGATTCAACAGAATATTAGTCGATTGCAGGGAAGTGGCCGAAACGATTGAAGTTGACCCAGCATACCCTAAAGAAAGTGAACTGCGGCCGAGAAAAAAGAAGAAAATGATTTCTTATGAATCAAGTGATGAAACAGTTCTTGATCCTGAGATCGTGTTCAAAACTAAATTCTTCTACGCGGTCTGGGATCAGTGTATTTCTTCACTAGGAGACAGATTTGAGCAGCTTCAAAACTATCACCAACTGTTTGGGTTTCTACATTCAAAGACCACAAGTGATGACAAAACCTTATTAATATGCTGCAAGGACCTACACATTGCTCTCACTAATGGCCAGCACAGTGACAATGATAGTCTTCAACTATATTCTGAATTGAACTTGTCAAAAACATGATTCAGAATGTCGAAAAAGAAGACAAAGGCAAAATCAAAGGCCCAGTTGACATGTTGAGCTACTTAGCAGACAACGGATTTGTGGAGAACTTTCCTAACCTGTGTGTAGCACTGCGAATCCTTCTTACTTTCCCAGTGTCTGCCGCGAGTGGAGAAATAAGGAGTTTCTCCAAGTTGAAAATAGTAAAAAATTATCTGAGGTCTTCCATGTCGCAAGACAGATTGGTGTGACTAGCTTTGATATCAGTTGAGTTTGCAGTGCTCGATGCAATATTGATGTTAATGCAATTGTAAATGAGTTTTCCCAGAGAAAATCTAGAAAAGTTAACTTTGTTCAACTTAGCCTATAACATAAGAACACAATGTCATGTCTCATTGCCTTACAAGGCCTACCACTTTATGTCCAAAGCTCAACATTGTTATTTTCAAGTTTAATTCATTTTAAAGCTTAATTCTTATTAATTTAAAACTATTTTTTCATTGATAAATAACCATAGTCATTAAATTTGTATAACCATTTTCGAAACTGTATTCAGGACTTGTAAATAAAATCTAATTGTGTATAACTTGTCAACTTAAGTTCAAATAAAACATGATACTTACAACCTTACTTTTACAACCATGATTTTACTATAAAGTTGAACTTTTGAATTGCCCCCTCGGGAGGGGGGGGGGCCAAAATAGTAATTCGCACGGGTGAAATACTACCCACGGGCCGGCTCTGACCATTATAATTCATTTTAATAATATCCAGAACAACATAGAAAGTTATTTAAAAACAGTAATTATGGAGGAAGATGATACTTTTTTACCTACATATTTTTAGTAATTAAATAAATGTAGTTAATTAATGGACTAGATCATAAATTGTTTCATCCCTTTATTTACAGCGTAAGTTGTGATACAAATTATTAAACTTGAAGGCTCGAAAAAATTTGAAAATTTTGTAGGCATAAACATTTTTGAAAACATGATGTGCTTTATTTAATCTTACTCATTAAAATAATGGGTAAAAATTGTTGTACCATAAATAAAGTAAATAATCACGTAATATAGAAATAATTAACAAAATGTTAACATTTTTCTGAAAATTCATAATTTTTGGTGTTTAATCTTATGATCTTGAAAATTATAAGGAGGAACACATTTTAATTTGTCACTATTACCTGTATTGACTAAGGTTTGCTTAATAGAAATTATTCTTTGAATATACGTATAAAGATGTTTTGTTTGCGTCTTTTGATCCCTGAAAAATTAGGCGAAAATAAAAATTATACATTGAAATTTAAATTTTTTTTCCTTCTTCTTCTTCTTTTTTATTTTTGGTTTCGCTGCAAGGCGATTACCAGCACGATTTATAAGCGATCTTGACGTAGTCTGGCTCTAAGCCATACCAAAATCGCTGACTATGTTCTTGTAAGGAAGCTTTTGATGAGGTGTGATGATTATAATTAAATGAGATTAATTGGGTCAGGTTAAGTATGATTAAAAATTAAAACTTAAATTAAATGACAAATAGCAACATAATATAACACGGATACATATAAACAGTTGAGCCTTGCAATTTGTAAGCTTATTTTGTTAATTGCTAGAAAACGCATTGCAGTTTATAAGCTTATTTGGTTAATTGCAAGAAAACGCATAATTACATTGACTGATTCTTCCGTTAAGGAACTTAGAATATTGTATATAGAGAGCGGTGTTTTGAAGTTCATGGAAATAAATTTTGTGTATATATCAAAATTAGGAATCACATTAATCGGGCATTCAAAAAAGATGTGGTTTAGATCCTCGAGACGACCACATTCACAAAAAGGATTATCTTTTATATTCATTTTATACAGATGTTGTTTTGTTAAACAATGGCCTGTGCGCATTCTAATGATGGTGGTAGTGTGTCTTCTATTTCTATATGGAAAATTTGAATACCAAGGTTTTGTAGGAAAGAAGTCTTGAATTGTTTTGTATTGCGAAGTCTTCTTCTGGACTAAAGATTTCCATTTTTCTTGGTACTCTTTTGTAATTTTTCCTCTGATGACTGATAGGGCATCCTGGGAATTCAGTTGTACTTCCATGGGTACATTCAGGTCTCTTCCTATTTTTGCCAGTATGTCAGCCTGGGTGTTACCAAATATATTAGAGTGTCCAGGTATCCAGGAAAGGAGAATTTTGGTACCATTCTCATTGGCTGAAGATATAAGTTTCTTTGTTTTTAGGGCCCTTATATCTGCTGAAGCAGATATGTTACATGTTTTAATATTGGTTATTGCATTGAGCGAATCAGAAAATATTATAGCTTTCTTTAGATGTTTTGTAGTTGCGACTTCCACCGCTTGATGTATTGCTATACTCTCTGCTTTGCTTATGCTTAGAGCTCCAGGAAGTCTTGAGGAGAAATTATATTCAATACTCGGGATGCATATCCCAAAACCTACCCTTTCTTTGTTTTTTGAGGCATCAGTATATATAAAGGTATGGTCTTTCCCATATTGTTCAGTAGTCATAAGGAATTTTTCTTTAATCATCGGGTCATATTTTTTGATATTACAATTTAGAATTGGAAGTGGATTCATTAGTGTATCATAGTCTAATTCATAGCATGGAAAATTTGGGCTTTTGTATATTTTTTTAAAATATGGAAAAAAATATTCCAATGCCCAAACCAAGTATGGTACATTATGCCTTGTATAAAAATTAGGTTTGTTTATAAGTCTTTTACGTATTTCAATTAGGAGTAATATTATGGGATGATTCTCAATAATGATGATTTTACTTAAAAATTTAGAGGCTAACAATAATCTTCTATGTTCTAGGTCCATTTGGGCAGACTCTGCCAAGATTGCCAAATTTGGTGTAGACTTCATGCACCCCAAACATATCTTAAGTCCCTCAAAAAATACTGCATTGAGTTTGTTGTTGCATTTTTGTGATATTGGGTTGAATAGGAAGGAACCATAATCGAGGTGAGATCTGATCAAGGCATTAAAAACCATTAGGAGTGTTCGTGGGTCAGCTCCCCACCAGACTCTACATATTGCACGTAGGATGTTAATATTTTTCTTTGCCTTGAGTATAATATTGTCAACATGTAAGTCTCATGATAGATGCTTATGAAAAATTATGCCTAGAAATTTCACTTCAGTTTTTAGAGGAATGGCTGTGTTGTTGATTTTGATTTCTGTTAGATTATCTCTTCGCCTACCCTTTGTGAACCATACAGCTTCACATTTGTCTTTGGATAAGGACAAGTCATGTTCTGCAAGCCAGTGTAATGTGTTTTCCAATTCTTTGTTTATTTTACTTACCATGCTTTGGATATCATATCCCTTAATATACAAAACCAAGTCGTCTGCATATCCACATATTTTAACTTCATTATTGCTAATACAAAACAATTCTGCTATATAAATATTAAACAAAATGGTACTTAAGGGAGAACCTTGAGGTAGCCCCTTAGTTGCCATGAAAGGTCCCAAAAAGTCACCATCATTAGATCTTGAATATAAAAGTCTGTTCTGTAAAATTTTGAACACAATATTATTTATTGCAGATGGAATATTTCGAAGTTTTAGTTTGCTATAAAGTTTGTATATATTGACATTATCATATGCTGCTTTGATATCAAGAAAGATGGCCAAAACCGATTGGGATGATTCAAAGGCTTCCACAATTGTGGAATGAAGGAGGGTCAAGTTGTCAGCAGTGCCTCTTCCTTTTCTAAAACCTGTCTGATGGTTGGTGAATGAACAGTTATGTTCTAAGGACCAATCTAGGCGATTCTTGATTAATATTTCTAATGTTTTAAGCACACATGAGGATAAAACTATTGGTCTGAAACTACTGGCCAAGAGTGGATTTTTGTGTGGCTTTAAGATATTTATAACATTATGGTTTTTCCAATCTTCAGGCAGGTTGTCACCATTTAGACAATTATTGTAGATATTCAACAGAAAATGTTTAGCTTGTAGTGGTAGATGTTTTATCATAAGGTAAGGAATGTCGTCCATACCTGGTGCCGAATTTTTTTTATTATTTACAGCATTGTTAAGTTCCCAGATTGTAAAAGGGGAAACTTGCTCGTTTATATCGTCAAGCTCAAAATTTGGATCAATAAAAACTGCAGACATGTTCTGTAGAATTTCTGTTTTAATGTTATCTGCGGGGTTATGAAATGTCTGGCCGTAATTTTTGTTATTTGAGAATTTTTTAACTTTATTCCAGACATAGGTAGTGTTAGATTCCTTATTTAATGATTCACAGAAGTTTATGAATTTATTTCTTTTTTTGATTCTGAGGTTTCGTTTAGTTTGGGCGATTATACGTTTAGCGTTTATATAGTTCTCTAAGGAAACAGATTGTTTAAAGTTTTGAATTGCCTGTTTGCGGCTTTTAATCCAAAGTGAACATTCTTCATCCCACCACGGATTTGAAGGTTTACCCTGTGTTCTACAGTTTTTATAGGGAATTGAGTTATCTGCTACTTGATTAACTACCTCCAAAAACTCATTGTAATTAGAGTTTACCGGTAAATCAAGCATTCCTGTTATCATCCCAGTGTGGAATGTATACCAGTCTGCTCTTTTAATATTTCTCATTTTGTATGTTTGTGTATAGATGCTATCATTTTTGTTAAACTCACAGTTGTTTATTATGACAAAAGTGGGGAAATGGTTGCTATTTCCACAATCTTGTATGACACCCCAAGTAGAACATAGAGCCATATTATTACTTGCTATGGCTAGATCTACAGCGCTAAGATTATTATTAGGAGGTTGAAACAATGTTGCTGACCCATCATTTAGGATAATTAATTCTTTATCAAAAATAAAATCATAAACATTTTTTCCTCCCTTATTGGTAGGACATTTATCCCATAGGGGATGGTGAGAGTTCAGATCACCTAGTATAATTAAGTTTTCTGTCGGTATGTTTTCTATTGTTGAGCTCAAGAAAGGAAGAGTTATGGCATTATTTGTATTGGAGTAAATGTTTATTATGTATAAGTTACCAATTTTTGTTGTTATGTATTGGATTTGGTCTGAGTTGTACTTCTGAACTGTAGAAAAAATAATAGATTTCTTGATACAAGTAGCTACTCCACCATATCCGTCATCTCTGTCCTGTCTGACAACATTATAATACTTCAAAGAAAAATTAAAATCTTGTTTAAGCCAAGTTTCGTTAATAGCAATTATGTCAGGGTCTTCTTTGAAAATTAAGTTCGTTATGTTTTCCCTGTTTGATTTAATACTTCTAATATTCCACTGAATAATTTTTAATTTCTTTTTTGAATTCATGATTATGTGATTTGATATATGTTTAATTAATTAAAATCAGAATCAGATTTATCCTCTTGGTCCATATAGGACTCTACGTTTAATCGGGAAAATAAATGGTTTTTAAGTAAATTTAAGTTTTCTGATGATGTATTACTAATAAAATTTAGGCATGAGTTTAAAAAGTCATTTGAAGAAAAGGTATCAATATTTTGAAAGTTTTGCGATGCACTGGATTGCCAGGCTTGATTGGAGTTTTGTGATAAATTAGCTGAGGTTCTTGATTTGAAAGGTTCTGAACGAGAAAATGAGCTAGTGGGGGAAGAGGTTGGCTTTTCTGGTCTTAATTGCTGTGTATATGTACTCTTTTCATTTGGTTGCTTATCTTGACGTTTTTGCACTACTCTCCGTTTGTTGTCGGAGTTCAGAACCACCTGTTGAAAGGAACGTTTTACTGTAGATGATCTAAAATTGTTTGTTCTTCGTTGCGATGGTTCTATGGTGTTAGAATTATTTGTACTGGTACTTGGAGTATTTTCTAATGGCCTGCTGTTATTTTTAAAATTTGGAAAATCTCTCGGGTTATAAATAAATTTATTATTTGAGATGTATGATTTTGGAATGGCTTCACTTGCCTCAAAAAATGTCAAATTTTCATACGCCATCAGTTCTTTAATATTCTTTTGCCTTGTATATTCTGGGCAGCTCTTGTCAATAGATTTGTGAGAGTCCTTGCAGTAAAAACATTTTGTCATGCATACGTCTTCATGTTTGTTTTCCCCGCAATTAAAACATCTTTCTTTCCCTTTACAGTTTGTTTTTGTGTGGCCAAATCTAAGACAGTTATAGCATTGTGTCACTGGGGCAATATATGTGTCAACTAGTCTTGGTATGCCATAAAAAAACACAGTTTTGGGCATAAGAACGCCTCGAAATGTAAATAGTGTCGTACCTGTGGGTTCATAAGAAGTTACTCCATCTTTAATTACTCTTCTATTTAATCTTTTTATATGTAAAATTTCAATGTCATTTCCTGTATCGCAACACCGAAGAAGTTCTTTTTCATCAATATCTGTATCAATCTGTCTGACGATACCTTTGCAGGTTACGAAGTTAAAAGGTATATATATCTTGTACCCCTGATTTAGAAGTTGAGTGTTCTTAAGTAGCATGTTAGCCGAGTGAAAATTGGCAAATTCAACTGAAACTCTATTGAGCCCTTTACTATCTATTTTTTTAACGTCATTAAGTTTGAGGTTGAATATATCTCGAGCTATTTTAATTGTATTGAATGTGCCAATTTTTATATTCGGTATATTTGTAGATTCAAGATATACTACAAAAGGTCCATGATCTTTTTCGGAGTATGTATTAACCTTTTTTTCTTCCTGAGAATTATTGTCGGAAGTCTGATTTTGATTTTTTTCGGAATTATTAGTCATTGCAATTTTAGCCGGAGAAGAAGTATCAGGATAAGGGGGGACTGAGCCCCCCTTTTCCTCACTCATTGTAAGAAAAAACCAGTCAATGAAGTATTAATAACTAGAAAGCAAAAAGAAATAAAAAGAGCAAGCAAAATAGCATAAAAGAAAGCCGCTTGAAAAAAAAATATAAGCAAAAATGCTCAACTTACCTATATGCAAACACTTAAGCAACAACACCGGCGGTTGTTAGCTAGGTTAAGACCCTAAACTAGTTGCAAACTTTAACTGCTGCAAAACAGAAACTGTTCACACCTCGAAAGCGTAATGGCTAGTTTAGAAATATTAAATTTTTGGAAAATATTTCTTAAATTTAAAATACGCGGTCTGACGTTTGGTATTTTATTTGACAATGATTTTTTTTTTTTTTTTTCCTTGCATTCTTGGATGAAATGACAATGACATCCGTCAACACGACTGCTTTCATTAATATTTCTTCATTCTACCACGTGGCGCTGCCATCGCGTCAAAATATCTGCAAAATATATCGCTCAGGAGCGCCTAAAGATACAGTGCGGCTCCCTACTTTGCGCATGCGTCAAAATATTTACAACGTTGTCATGTTGTTTACACATTGACATCGCCGGGAAATTCAAAATGCTAGCTCCTTGCAAGGAATCTTTTATTTTGACAAATGACATAATATTTTTGTAATGTAAATATAAAAATAACCTATAAAAATAAAAATAAAATTCTATTTTGTTTTACCCTTAGATAGACACGTTGTCTAAGGTTTTACCTGTACCTGTAAAAGGGTATTAAGAAAATATAAGATCATTGAAAAGAGTAAAACGTTGAATTTAATTATTTTGTCAGTTAAAGAACAACATAACCATCATACAATATGGAAGTGCTATTTTAGGTTTAGAAGTTTTTAAATACTTTTGCATATTATGGGTATATAAAATGACACCATTGCAGAATCTTCAGTCAGAAGTCAGACAGTAGTTGAAGTGCTGTATAATCAATCACAAATTGCCTCAAGAATTGTTATAGAAAGAATATTTGGTATTTTATGCAGAAAAGATTCCCCATATTAGTATGTGAAATAAGATGCAAGTTACCTTTTGTTTGAAGAATAATATCAGCTTGTATACTTTTACATAATATTGCAGTTGTTAATAGAGAAAACATTGAAATACTGGAAAAGGAGGATGCTGTTATTTAATCCAACAAGCTGTGGCAGTACCTACATTTTCAACCAGGAGCAAATCTAGTGTAACTAAATGTGTGTGTGTGTGTGTGTTTGTTTTAAAAGATTATTCTCCATTTAACTCAAGCCTAAATGGTTCCCACATAACAATTTCATGTTCTTGGTAGATTCGATATTCAATATTCGATAAATAGACTATTGATTATGTATTTTAGAAAGGAACTACAACGTTAACAGGGTTTTATTGTTTCATATAGTCAATGGACTTTAAATATGAAAAACCCGCGGAGTGCTACCATTTAAAGGGGTGAGCTTTTGAGAAAGGGGTGAATTAATCCCTAGGCACAGGACGAATTAGGGTGAGTTCTATGCACTTTTGGTACAAACACATCTGCAGGAAAATTGTTCCAGGTTAAATTTACTATCGAAACATTACATTTTAAAGTTAAAAATATTTTTTTTTACAAAAATATATTCAAAAGAAAAGCAAGAAAAAAAACTTCAATCCTTACTCTTTAAAATTACATTTAGTAGAAGTCTCTATGATTTATGATTTCCAAAATATGATTTTTCAAAGTTCGCCACTCACAGCGATTTTGGCCCATTTTCCTTGTTACTTCTCAAACATTGTTCTGTAACTTTTTTCTACGTAGCTTTAGGTATATGCAATGTTACATTTAATAGGAAAAAAGGTCAATTACCTTTAAAAAGTTTTATACTTTTAATGATTTTTGATATATTTTATGATTATTTTTAAATTTCTCATTATAACTTTTTTTATTGTATATGTAGGTATATAATTGGTAGGTATATTATTGTCTAATAAAAAAGAAAGCTTATTTTATTTACTTTAAAATGGTGTATCGTAAAAAATTCTGGGACTATTTTTAAACAAGATTGGAACCCTATGGAAAACTTTTTTATTATTAACTTTATGAAAAAAAAATTATGATATAATATGCAATCATATTTTTCTAATTGAAAAGAATAAAAAAAATTTAAAATTTTTCTCAAAGTACAGATACTCTTGGATATCCTACGGATATCGTGTTTAAGAATTGTCCTAGAATTTTTTGCAATACACCATTTTAAAGTAAAGAAAATAAGCTTTTTTATTCCACAATGTATATACTTAAATGTACAAGAAAAAAAGTCATAATGAGAAATTTGAAAAAGCATAACTTCCTTAGAAAGAGCTGTATAAATAACCTTATACAATAGACTATTTTAAAGGTAATTAATTTCTCTTTCTACTATTGCATATACGTAGAAATGCGCACGAAATAGTTACAGAACAATGTTTGCGAAATAATGGGGAAAATTGCCCAAAAATGCTGTGAGCGGCAAACTTAGAAAAATCCTATTTCGGAAACTATAAATCTTAGAGAATTTTACCAAACTTCATTTTAAAGAGGAAGGATGGAAGTTATTTTTCGCTAAAGCAATGCCTATACCTATATCCCTGTGGAAAATAGTTATGGGGCTAAAAACAAAATTGCTTTCTTTCGTGTTTTTTTCTTGCTTTTATTTTGAATATATTATTTTTGTAAAAAAAAATATTTTTGACTTTAAAATGTGATGTTTGGATAGTAAATTTAACCTGGAACAATTTTCCTGTAGATGTGTTTATATCAAAATTGCATAGAACTCACCCTAATTCGCCCTGTGACTAGGGACTAATTCACCCCTTTCTCAAAAACTCACTCATTTCAATGGTAGCACTCCATGTTTTTTTCTAATTTAGAGACAGATATGAGACAATAAAATTCCGTTAACGTTGTAGTTCCTTTTAGTTCTCTTATTTTGAACATAATCAATAGCCTAAAAGGTTTATTCCAAGAATAAACTTTTACGAATATTCTAAGTAACTACATACATGAATGTGCTCAGTATATTTGGTCCGAGAATATTCTTCGAAGTATATGCAAAAAACATGAAATTTAGAATGTTTTTATAGTACATGCTATGCTTCTACTACACACATACTAAAAAGAATATATTCCAACGAATGTTGGTAGTGTATGCTTCGAACATGAAAGGAAAATCATTGTTATGTAGTATAATGTTGATAATTTTATTTTTATTGGACTGCAGTTTGTTAATAAATTTATAAATAAATAGGTATATTATATTGGTGACTGATTTGATTTTAAGTATTTTATTATTAGCAATTTATAAATACATGATATTGGTGTTTGATTTTGAGTATCCTTTAAAATTTATTTTATATCTCATTCTGTTAAAAGGCCTTCCACAACTAGCAAAAATGTATGAACAAGGAAGTTATTTTAAAGGACAAAAATAATAATAGAAAAATTAGCTTTATGGTGTTTTTTTTATTAATTTTTTTGACAGTATGTTTAAATAAACAAATGCTGATGACATGAAAATGAAAGTGTAATACATACTTTTGGCTCAAAACTTTATAGATTATGGGACTTATGTCCCCGTTAAACCTCGGTTAGCTAATCGGGACAGAAAAGAACCTCTTTGGGCCTCTTGCGTTGTAATATCATGTATAATCATAATATCATCATCATTGGCTCTGCAACCCATGGTGGGTCTTGACCTGTTCCAGAATCAGCTTCCTATCCCTCACCTTGGTTTTCCAATTTCGCACTCCTAATCATAATAATAAGTACAATTGTGTTTATGTCTATGTTATGCATACATTTCTGTCCTGATTAAACCCCAGTTAGCTAATGGCAGTTTAACCGGGACAAAGTACCGGCCCTATATCTAAATAATAAAGGATTAAAATTCCAAAAACCTTTGTTTTATTGTATTAACCTGTTTATATTGTTAATGCCATACGTATATTATGTTATATCTGTTGAATTGAACTGTACTTTTTAATACAGAATTTTAACAAATCTTAAGCTTTTCCACAATTTCACAAGCATATTTGTGCATTCAAATTAATTGAAATTACATCTTATATATCTATACCTACTAAAAATATTTATTTCTACACAAAAATGTCTAAATTAATAATTAAAAAGAATGTCTATGTGATTCTTGTAATTAACAGTTTAAAATTATTTACAAATTATATTTATAGCTTCAATAAATGTCCTTGTTTCATATTGATTTGGGTCAAACCATGCATAATCTATATCTGAGAATAAACTTTTATTTAGGAATCCTTTTTAATGAATAAAACAGGACATACATAACCAACTCAGATCCAAATATAAAAATAAATCCTTAGACAAGGAAAGAGTCCTTGTCTAAGGCCCGTATTTATAGTCGAGTCTCAAGACAGCGTCGATGCTCAAGACCGACCTTGAACCAACTTTGTGTTTTATAAACCGATCTCGAGACACGACGTTGTCTTGGGAAGTGTAAAATGACAGGCGAATCTCAAGTCATCGATCGACCTTCCTCAAGACCGCGATTCTAACCTAACTTTGTTTGTTATTGTTTGAATTTTGAATATTTTAAATTCAGTTCCAACATATATTTTTTGTTTTTCTAATTACAACAAAAATGTATGAAGAAGTAAAAGCATTTTTAGAGTTTATTGATAATATTGGAGAAGAAAATCGCCCGGTAAGTATACAAAAGCGATATATCAAGATAAAAATATAATCTAAAATACAATGGAGTATTACAATATTGAAGTTCATCAGCGAATCAGCGCATTAACTTAAACAATAAAGGTTTTATGCTACTTATAGGAATATAACCAGTTTTTATGAGGACCCCGCTTTCCAAAAATGTACAGGTACTGTAAAGACATACAATATATTATGTTATTCAGGCTCTTATGTAAGTGAATTTGTAGGTACTAGAAGAGAAATTATGTGTATTATTGTTCAACAACAAGGTTATCAAGTCATTCAATATTTGATCTAAGAGCATTAAGAGTGAAATTGTGAAATGGAAAGAAGTGAAATTCCAGGATTATTAATAGGAATAGATGACAGTAGTGGGTATGCATGCAGACACTATCTACTTACCCCAGTATTACACCCAGGTATTTATTGATAATTGCTAAATAAATAGTAGGTTATTTAATAGACATAAATATCTTTTTAGGTAATGATCAAGAAAATAAGATATTTTTACCATAGTACTCATGTGAGAACAAGAAATGTAGAAAAGCTATTTGGAACCTGGAAAAGAGAGTTTCCTTGTCTTCAACAAGGTCTACAAACCAAATTATATACATGTCTTGCAATAATATGTGCTACAGCAGTACCTTACAATCTAGGTAAATAATGATCTGGTGGTAAATAGACATGTTAATGATGTGGAACAATCTCTAAATTTTTGGTGACATTTTTTTCAACAATATTTTGCATGAGAATACATTATTGAATACCTACTCTTATTGTGTTTGATTTTTTTGTCTATTATTTCTCAAAATATCATGATCATTGTTCGACAGCCCTTTTTGTTTGAGTTTTGGTCTCTTGAGGAATACAGCTCCATTCCAATCTATTTCAGGATTTGTTCTTGCAATTTTTTATTTTTAAAATATCAATGTCTTATTCTGTTTGTTCCTTATATCTAATCTATAGTCTTTCTCTCGTTATATGTCCAGCTGACATTTGTGTGTTTATTTTGGAAAGTATTTCATATGCTTCCATCCTTCCTCTTAGAACGTGGTCCTATTTTGATGAATGCATATGGATCGTGGTATGCCCTGTATAGTTCAAAATTATATTTCATATGCTTCTATCCTTCCTCTTAGAACGTGGTCCTATTTTGATGAATGTATATGGATCGTGGTATGCCCTGTATAGTTCAAAATTATATTTCATATGCTTCCATCTTTCCTCTTAGAACGTGGTCCTATTTTGATGAATGTATATGGATCGTGGTATGCCCTGTATAGTTCAAAATTATATCTTCTCTGGTCTTCATATTTTAGATGCTATTTAGCCTGATTCTAGTGCTTTATCGTTGTTTCCAGTGCTTTATCAATTTATCATCATTTATTTTACCTACCTGTCTACTGCTACTCTACTATTGTACTTTCACCATATATTTTTGGAATGTAAATATACCTTCTGTCTTTCTCTTGTTCAACTGGAATTTGTTTATTTATTCTGAGAATACATTATTGAATCTGTATTATGTTAGATATATTATTTTTTATTTTATTTCTTAATATGTATTTTTTATATTTTATTTTAAAATAAATGAGTATGAGTTTCCCTCTTCTTAAATAAGTATTTATTTGACAAACCTTTCCTTACCAAATATAAAATTAATTACACATCTGGACCTCAGAGGTAAACTACACTATGTCATTTCGAGCAACTATGTTTAGCGTTTGTTTGCAACAAAGTTTAGAGCACTTAGGATGTTAATAAAAATCTGATATATCCCAATAATTAGTTAAAAGACAATATGACTATATTTTAATGATAATATATAACCAATGTGTATAATCCAACTAATAAAAAAACACCATGTCGACATAGTGTAGATTACCTCCGAGGTCCAGGCGTGTAAACAGCACTCTAATAACCAGCAAAATAGCGCAAAAAATGGAAAACATATGTTGTGAAATAAAAAGAGATGTAAAATTATCTATAGAAACCTATACATTTACATGACATAGTTTGTCACCTTTAGATGTGTGGGAGGAGTATGACAACTGTCGCAGAGGTCTAAAGGTGGGAAATTATGTAATGTAATGTAAATTTGTAGGTTGATAATTGTACACCTCTACTAGTTTCATCTCCTTTTATTTCACAACGTACTATATGTTTCCATCTTTTGTGTCATTTTGCCAGTTAATAGCACGCTTATCACTGTATACCATTATTTATGCAGATGACATAGTCCTCTTTAACAAGAAAAAAAGCTGAAGTTGTTTAGAAACTTGAGAGGTGAAGCAAGAAAATTGCATGTCTATAAATGAAACAAAAATAAAATATTAAGTGTATTGAAATGTGTGGAGAGATGAAGTAGAATAAATTTTTCACACTAAAAACAGGAACAAAGGCATACAAAATTGAAAATATCAACCAATTCAAGTATTTAGGAGTGGCAATAATTGATAAATGGGAAGAAAAAGAAATAGAAAAGATACTACTAAGAGTAAGCTAGTAAGCAGATCGATGGTATATGATTGAAGTCAAAAACGTATGTAGGACAACTATAATGCAAAAATGTATTATGAAGCAGTTATTTAAGTGGCATTGTATGCTTGTGGCACTTGAAACAAATTAATAAGAAAGATGAAATGAAAATAGACATAGTACTGGTAGGGGCTGGCAGTTCTGAGTTAGGACTGGCAAAAAATAATAGATATGGAAAGTCAGGTGGCTAGGTCAACATTACTTGAATGTAAGAGCGACATGTAAGAGATTATTTTTGGAGGAAAAAAAAAGAGAAAGACCATGAAAAGAGTTGTTAGAAGCAGTAAGGAGATTTGGATGATATAGAAGTGTAGAATTGGAGGAGGAGCGTTAATGTCCAGTAGAAATGGATAGGCTATATTTACTTTTGTGCTGTTATTTGGGTAAGATTGTTAATATTTTATATCAATATTGTTGTTGCTTGATAAAAATTCTTCTAATAATTTAATTTTATCTGACTCATTCATATTGACAATTCAGACATATATTTATACATTTTAGAGTAGATGACTTTAAAGCAATATAGCCAATATTTATGAGTTGCGTTCCTGGGACGATTTTATTAAAATATAGTTAATTCGATTACATAAAATCAACTTTAACTCAATAATATCCGTCACAAAATTTATAGCATGTGATCTGTCTTTAAGAATTTAAACATTAAATAAATTTAATTTCAAACTTAAATTGCAGCTTATTCCCATGAAAATAGTAATTGCATTTTATATAAGTTCCACCTGTCATGGTTTCTTCTTTGTTTTAAGTCAGATGAAGAATATAAACATACAAGAAAGCTTACACCATTAATAAAAAGGCAGGTAATACTAGGAAGTACCATAGTTTTATTTGCTTTCTCTCAGAAGAAATAAAGGATATCTCCAACGAAGAATAAAGTAATATCACAGTATTCTGTTATATACTGGGGTAATATCAAAGAATATATTTATACTTTCCTTTAATATGCAATCCTTTACCACAAAGAAAAGAAATCCTTTACCTCATAATGGAAAGAAATGAGAGGTCATTAACCTTTGAACAAATAGCATGTAAGATTTAGAAAAAATAAAAATGTAAACTATCCACTAATAAAATAAACTTTATTTAACTGAAAACATTTTAATAATCCATTTTCAAAAAACAAAATAAATATAAAAACATTTCAAAGATATTTAACTTGACGATTGACAGTTTTTAGTTGGTGTTCTATGTCAAAATTGCTTAAAATCCATAATTTTCCAGCCTCGAGATCAATCTTGGCCGAGATCAGCCGAAGACTCGTTTATAAAACAGAACGTGGTCTTGAGCTCGACGTTGCCGTAAGATCGTCTTGGCTGAGACCGGTCTCGAGATCAGTCTTGAGTACTGACTATAAATACGGGGCTAAGGCCCGTATTTATAGTCGAGTCTCAAGACAGCGTCGATGCTCAAGACCGACCTTGAACCAACTTTGTGTTTTATAAACCGATCTCGAGACACGACGTTGTCTTGGGAAGTGTAAAATGACAGGCGAATCTCAAGTCATCGATCGACCTTCCTCAAAACCGCGATTCTAACCTAACTTTGTTTGTTATTGTTTGAATTTTGAATATTTTAAATTCAGTTCCAACATATAGTTTTTGTTTTTCTAATTACAACAAAAATGTATGAAGAAGTAAAAGCATTTTTAGAGTTTATTGATAATATTGGAGAAGAAAATCGCCCGGGAAGTATACAAAAGCGATATATTCAAGATAAAAATATAATCTAAAATACAATGGAGTATTACAATATTGAAGTTCATCAGCGAATCAGCGCATTAACTTAAACAATAAAGGTTTTATGCTACTTATAGGAATATAACCAGTTTTTATGAGGACCCCGCTTTCCAAAAATGTACAGGTACTGTAAAGACATACAATATATTATGTTATTCAGGCTCTTATGTAAATGAATTTGTAGGTACTAGAAGAGAAATTATGTGTATTATTGTTCAACAACAAGGTTATCAAGTCATTCAATATTTGATCTAAGAGCATTAAGAGTGAAATTGTGAAATGGAAAGAAGTGAAATTCCAGGATTATTAATAGGAATAGATGACAGTAGTGGGTATGCATGCAGACACTATCTACTTACCCCAGTATTACACCCAGGTATTTATTGATAATTGCTAAATAAATAGTAGGTTATTTAATAGACATAAATATCTTTTTAGGTAATGATCAAGAAAATAAGATTTTTACCATAGTACTCATGTGAGCACAAGAAATGTAGAAAAGCTATTTGGAACCTGGAAAAGAGTTTCCTTGTCTTCAACAAGGTCTACAAACCAAATTATATACATGTCTTGCAATAATATGTGCTACAGCAGTACCTTACAATCTAGGTAAATAATGATCTGGTGGTAAATAGACATGTTAATGATGTGGAACAATTTCTAAATTTTTGGTGACATTTTTTTCAACAATATTTTGCATGAGAATACATTATTGAATACCTACTCTTATTGTGTTTGATTTTTTTGTCTATTATTTCTCAAAATATCATGATCATTGTTCGACAGCCCTTTTTGTTTGAGTTTTGGTCTCTTGAGGAATACAGCTCCATTCCAATCTATTTCAGGATTTGTTCTTGCAATTTTTTATTTTTAAAATATCAATGTCTTATTCTGTTTGTTCCTTATATCTAATCTATAGTCTTTCTCTCGTTATATGTCCAGCTGACATTTGTGTGTTTATTTTGGAAAGTATTTCATATGCTTCCATCCTTCCTCTTAGAACGTGGTCCTATTTTGATGAATGCATATGGATCGTGGTATGCCCTGTATAGTTCAAAATTATATTTCATATGCTTCTATCCTTCCTCTTAGAACGTGGTCCTATTTTGATGAATGTATATGGATCGTGGTATGCCCTGTATAGTTCAAAATTATATTTCATATGCTTCCATCTTTCCTCTTAGAACGTGGTCCTATTTTGATGAATGTATATGAATCGTGGTATGCCCTGTATAGTTCAAAATTATATCTTCTCTGGTCTTCATATTTTAGATGCTATTTAGCCTGATTCTAGTGCTTTATCGTTGTTTCCAGTGCTTTATCAATTTATCATCATTTATTTTACCTACCTGTCTACTGCTACTCTACTATTGTACTTTCACCATATATTTTTGGAATATAAATATACCTTCTGTCTTTCTCTTGTTCAACTGGAATTTGTTTATTTATTCTGAGAATACATTATTGAATCTGTATTATGTTAGATATATTATTTTTTATTTTATTTCTTAATATGTATTTTTTATATTTTATTTTAAAATAAATGAGTATGAGTTTCCCTCTTCTTAAATAAGTATTTATTTGACAAACCTTTCCTTACCAAATATAAAATTAATTACACATCTGGACCTCAGAGGTAAACTACACTATGTCATTTCGAGCAACTGTGTTTAGCGTTTGTTTGCAACAAAGTTTAGAGCACTTAGGATGTTAATAAAAATCTGATGTATCCCATAATTAGTTAAAAGACAATATGACTATATTTTAATGATAATATATAACCAATGTGTATAATCCAACTAATAAAAAAACACCATGTCGACATAGTGTAGATTACCTCCGAGGTCCAGGCGTGTAAACAGCACTCTAATAACCAGCAAAATAGCGCAAAAAATGGAAAACATATGTTGTGAAATAAAAAGAGATGTAAAATTATCTATAGAAACCTATAAATTTACATGACATAGTTTGTCACCTTTAGATGTGTGGGAGGAGTATGACAACTGTCGCAGAGGTCTAAAGGTGGGAAATTATGTAATGTAATGTAAATTTGTAGGTTGATAATTGTACACCTCTACTAGTTTCATCTCCTTTTATTTCACAACGTACTATATGTTTCCATCTTTTGTGTCATTTTGCCAGTTAATAGCACGCTCATCACTGTATACCATTATTTATGCAGATGACATAGTCCTCTTAACAAGAAAAAAAGCTGAAGTTGTTTAGAAACTTGAGAGGTGAAGCAAGAAAATTGCATGTCTATAAATGAAACAAAAATAAAATATTAAGTGTATTGAAATGTATGGAGAGATGAAGTAGAATAAATTTTTCACACTAAAAACAGGAACAAAGGCATACAAAATTGAAAATATCAACCAATTCAAGTATTTAGGAGTGGCAATAATTGATAAATGGGAAGAAGAAAAAGAAATAGAAAAGATACTACTAAGAGTAAGCTAGTAAGCAGATCGATGGTATATGATTGAAGTCAAAAACGTATGTAGGACAACTATAATGCAAAAATGTATTATGAAGCAGTTATTTAAGTGGCATTGTATGCTTGTGGCACTTGAAACAATTAATAAGAAAGATGAAATGAAAATAGACATAGTACTGGTAGGGGCTGGCAGTTCTGAGTTAGGACTGGCAAAAAATAATAGATATGGAAAGTCAGGTGGCTAGGTCAACATTACTTGAATGTAAGAGCGACATGTAACAGATTATTTTTGGAGGAAAAAAAAAGAGAAAGACCATGAAAAGAGTTGTTAGAAGCAGTAAGGAGATTTGGATGATATAGAAGTGTAGAATTGGAGGAGGAGCGTTAATGTCCAGTAGAAATGGATAGGCTATATTTACTTTTGTGCTGTTATTTGGGTAAGATTGTTAATATTTTATATCAATATTGTTGTTGCTTGATAAAAATTCTTCTAATAATTTAATTTTATCTGACTCATTCATATTGACAATTCAGACATATATTTATACATTTTGGAGTAGATGACTTTAAAGCAATATAGCCAATATTTATGAGTTGCGTTCCTGGGATGATTTTATTAAAATATAGTTAATTCGATTACATAAAATCAACTTTAACTCAATAATATCCGTCACAAAATTTATAGCATGTGACCTGTCTTTAAGAATTTAAACATTAAATAAATTTAATTTCAAACTTAAATTGCAGCTTATTCCCATGAAAATAGTAATTGCATTTTATATAAGTTCCACCTGTCATGGTTTCTTCTTTGTTTTAAGTCAGATGAAGAATATAAACATACAAGAAAGCTTACACCATTAATAAAAAGGCAGGTAATACTAGGAAGTACCATAGTTTTATTTGCTTTCTCTCAGAAGAAATAAAGGATATCTCCAACGAAGAATAAAGTAATATCACAGTATTCTGTTATATACTGGGGTAATATCAAAGAATATATTTATACTTTCCTTTAATATGCAATCCTTTACCACAAAGAAAAGAAATCCTTTACCTCATAATGGAAAGAAATGAGAGGTCATTAACCTTTGAACAAATAGCATGTAAGATTTAGAAAAAATAAAAATGTAAACTATCCACTAATAAAATAAACTTTATTTAACTGAAAACATTTTAATAATCCATTTTCAAAAAACAAAATAAATATAAAAACATTTCAAAGATATTTAACTTGACGATTGACAGTTTTTAGTTGGTGTTCTATGTCAAAATTGCTTAAAATCCATAATTTTCCAGCCTCGAGATCAATCTTGGCCGAGATCAGCCGAAGACTCGTTTATAAAACAGAACGTGGTCTTGAGCTCGACGTTGCCGTAAGATCGTCTTGGCTGAGACCGGTCTCGAGATCAGTCTTGAGTACTGACTATAAATACGGGGCTAAGAATAAATCCCATATCCAATAATCCGATCAAAGATGTGACAGTGACAAATACAAAATACAATTGAAGTTAGACGCGTTTCTTCTTTCTCAACGTAATTTGTCCTTCAAACTATCTCGGAAACGGCAACGTTGGAGTTGAGGACACGCACGCGCAAATTAGGGAGCCGCACTGTATCTTTAGCCGCTAGGGTAGGCATATTCGAGATCAGTGTTGCCAATGTCCGGATAATTATCCGATTTTCGGATAATTTCATGGACCATCGGATAATTTTCGGATTGAACAATTTTTTGGATAATTTCGGATAATTCAAGGTATTATTTGTTATGCTTTTTATTTTAATAAATATATTTCTATTAACCTTACAACATACAAGTTTTCTTGCTATTGCCATTATTTGTCATCTAGAGTGATATGGGGGAGAGGGGATATGACATACGGTTAAGTAGATGGCATGGGCTCGATTCCATTGACAAAAACGCACTATCCAATATGGCGGAACAACTCTTTTGTAGTATACTCTGTTCCATATAAAATATATAATTATAAAATTATATTGTATTATATAAATATATGAATAATTAATAATTTTAATAGTTAATTAATAACATAATATTCCATAATAAAACATAAAAACCTGCTCGTCGCCATATTGGATATGACATTGTGTCAAGTCAAGGTCATCGACCAATGTACAAATGTCAACTGTCAATGTCAATTATGCCATTTAATTAGATTCGGATAATTTCGGATATTTGGCTCACAACATTCGGATAATTTTTATTTTTGCATTGGCAACACTGTTCGAGATATACATAGGATATCCGTGAATGCTCGCCTGCTATTTTTTAGAGGATCTACCAACAACCAGGTCGAAAATCTACTAAAAACTACTAAATGATACTGCGCATGCGCTATTGCAAAAAAACTCATTAGCGTCTCCGATTTAAAATGCTCGGTTTAAATGTTAAATTGGTATTATAGATCATAGATGTCGTGAATGTTTATTAAGTGCACTTTACATCAACAATAAATTGAACAATAAATTGACCAAGTTATTCAAGGCCAAATTTGACGTGTTCTCAAAGCACAATTTGACATCCATATTTGTTCGTTATTAACTTGACGTCAATAAATTCGTGAATTTCTTGAAAGCGAAATTTTCTTGTCCTCAAAAAAATTGAAGGAACTTGGAATAAATGTTGTAAAAATGTCAATATTTTCAGTAGTACCAATGCAATGATTTTTTTATTAGAAGCTTTTGAATGTCGTTAGTTTCTTTGTTTGAGTAAAGTGTTTGATTTGAAACAGAATAGAATAGAACAGATTAATAAAATAGAGAGATCAAAGAATACATATCTCCCAAGAACCGACACAAACGGATTATCTATGAACTAAATTTTTATGCGCATGTGCCAGATCGGCCATTTTTCAATTTGTATGAATAGCAAATAATTTTGGTGACATTTGTCTTGTACAGGATCGGCGTTTGTTGTCACAGTTGTTTGTTTGGCTTGGCGTTAGTATTTTGTTTTTGTATCAGTTTGTAGCTCATAATATTTTTTTCTATATATATTTTCTTATATAGCCTACAACTATTAATTGTTATTTTCCAACATTTATACAATTTAATTATTTTTGAGATATCTTGATTATGTGAATTAATTATTTTAAGCTTTTTCATGAACTATAAACTATCGTATAAAAAATTAATTTTGTATTTATTGGTATTTCACAAAGAATTTGAATCTAAAATATCATACAAATTCTCTAACCTTTCTTTGACCTCTACTGTACCAAATGCATCTGCAGGAAGAGTCATATTTTATATGTGTTCATTCCACAAGCCACGTGCTGTGTTTAAAAAGTTGAGAATCCAATACTCACAAAAGCTTCCATAAAGTACTTTTATCAGCAAACCTAAATTAAATTTAATAAACTATGTTTCATTAAATTGTTTCTGTAGTTTGTATAAAACAATAACTTAGGTCAAATATATAAAACAATTTATGACTGACTACTTGAAATTCAGGATTTTCAGAAGTAACATTATATAATTTAGCTAATTCAAAAAGTTTGATCCAATATCACTTGAAATTGTTTAAACATTCAAGTTAATGCTTGATAATTGACAATACACTCTTCATAATAGGTTTACATTCTCTTGATTATACTTGCGTTCCAACAAAAAAAAAAGCTAAAGGCTGCTTTCATATGGAATATAAGCTTCTGACCATAATGATCAAAACGTTTCCATATATACAGGGTGTCCCAGACTAATTTACCCACGCTATATCTCTTAAACGAATAGAGATTTTCGAATGGGACAAAAAGTGGTCTATTCTACTTGTAATACACTTTAATATGGCGTAGAAAAAAATCATCCCCTAAATATTTATCCCTTAGTTGCAACCCTTAACTTTAATTTTTTAATAGCACCCTGCATATTTTTTATAGTTTTGGATATGGACTTCTATCGTCTATTCAACACATTTTTTGAAAATAAAATCGGTTCGTAAATAACCAAGAAAATATCAGTTAAGTTTTGTTAATTATGTGTCCCAGACTAATTTATCCAGGCTATATTTCTTAAAAGAATAGAGATTTTCGAATGGGACAAAAACTGATCTATTACATTTGTAATACACTTTAATATGGCGTAGAAAAAAAATATCCCCTAAATATCCATCCCTTAGTTACAACCCCTAACTTAATTTTTTTTTAAATATCACCCTGTAAGTTAGGGATGAATATTTAGCGGATGCATTTTTTCTACGCCATATGAAAGTGTATTACAAATGGAATAGATCAGTTTTTGTCCCATTCGAAAATCTCTATTCTTTTAAGAAATATAGCCTGGATAAATTAGTCTGGGACACATAATTAACAAAACTTAACTGATATTTTCTTGGTTATTTACGAACCGATTTTATTTTCAAAAAATGTGTTGAATAGACGATAGAAGTCCATATCCAAAACTATAAAAAATTAAAGTTAGGGGTTGTAACTAAGGGATGAATATTTAGGGGATAATTTTTTTCTACGCCATATTAAAGTGTATTACAAGTAGAATAGACCACTTTTTGTCCCATTCGAAAATCTCTATTCGTTTAAGAGATATAGCGTGGGTAAATTAGTCTGGGACACCCTGTATATTAATTAATATATTAATTAAAAAAATCACTTTTTCTCTTTTCTCGATTGCTTATTAGTTTTTATTGTATACTATATATATATTTTTTCAGTTATTACATCTTTATATTTATAGAAATAAAATAGTACAATACTTATTGGTTTTTTATTTATTTACCCCGATATTCGACTTTAAAGAATGTACTGGCTGGTTTTGGCTGGAATGTACGGAATGTTTTGGCTGGTTTCCAAGACAATAAAAATTGAAAATATTGACATTCGATTTTAACATACAGTTTTCTTGTTGTTGATCACGAACATTTGTCATCCAAAAAGAATTGGATTCCGTGACGGTTACAACGGCTGTTATTTTTCGATTATTTTACGAAATAACGAATATAATGAATTAGGAAATACCTCGACAAACAAGTAATTGGTCCTAGGTTTTCACCCAAAGTAATCGAAAGTAGAACTGAAAGTCGATATTGGAACTCTTCGTGTAACTTTGCGTCGATTGATCTACGATTTTACTAATTTTGTCATCTTGTTTTACATTCATATCACATTTTGAGTGACTTTAAAGCAGTACCTACGGTTGTAACTCTAAAACCGAAGTCCGATGTCAAATTTCTCATCTTTAATACCATTCATGGGTTATAAGCTTTCATTCGACACCTCATTTGTCATTCTATCTGTATTAGTAACTGAGGAGTTGTATTCGCGGTCGGACGGACAGACAGTCATGAAACCAGAAGTATATATTTGTTCTCGTCTTGCGAATGCGCGTCGAATAATATATCACTTGTGCTATTGCGGTGACTTTAAAAGAGTACTTCCGGTCGCATTTCTAAAACCGGAAGTCCTAGGTCAAATTTTCCACCTTTAGTACCATCCATGTATTATGAGTTTTCATTCGACACCTCATTTGTGATTCTACCTGGTATAGTGACGGAGGAGTTACATTTCCGGTCGGACGGACAGACAGTCTAGGTCAAATGTCTCACCTTGAGTACCATCCATGGATTATAAGCTTTCATTTGACACCTCATTTGTCATTCTACCTGGTATAGTGACTGAAGGAGTTATATTCGCGGTCGCACGGACAGACAGCCTATTAGCTCACACCAAGTCGTTCAAATTCTCACCAACTTGTTCACACTTTTTCAAAATTGGTGAAAACAACAAATTATATTTTGTATCGTTGTATCAATATAAGCCAAAAAGAATAATTACTGAATGTCACGCCACTATAATATATTTTATTATTGGTCTTTCAATGCTAAAATCAGGATAAAAAAGGTATTTTATCCATGGTTTTAATCAATATAATTCTCACCATTACTTTGTGTTGTATTTGCAACCTTTTGTAAATCAAAAATAATTCCACCATATTAAGAATGTCAACAAAAGCCGGCCCTGCATGCAACCTTTCTCTCAGTGCAACTAAAATTTTATTGATACACGCCAGAAATGTGCGAGACTTTTCTCAGTGTACTCGCGTGTACACTTGCCAACTCGATACTAAAATTAAGTACATGTAAACAACAAAAGAATCGCCGTCCGTGTCGGTTCTTGTGAGAGATATGTATTCTTTGATCAAGTTCACAAAATCACAAAATGTTTATGACATTTAGATCGACAGCGACTGTGCTATGCTAGGTTGCCAATTTTTATCGTAAGGTAGGGTTTTCTGTTTCAAATATTGATGTAATTTAAATAAATCAAAATATCTTTGAAATTTGAAATTTTGTTTTTTAATTAATAAAGGGGGTATGTTACATATGTGGAGAATAGAACAGGCGAGGTATTAGTGGGAATTATAAAAAAAACACGTCCGGGAAGGTAGTGAGATTTGGACTGACCAGTGGAAAGGTTATTCCAATTTGAAAAACTGGCTACATTCACGAAACTGTGGATCACAGCAAGTACTTCAAGTATCCAGAATCTGGGGTCTGCACGACCCCAGACCTGGGGTCTGTGTATTGTTACCTACAGGCGTTCGTAGGATGTCTATGTGTATTCCTCCGTAGGAGAAGTACACCCACTATTATGTTTCATCTTAATTAGTTTTGTTCATGTTAGGTTAGATTAAGTTTTGTTTAGATGAAGTTTTGATTAGATTAAATTTTGGTTACAATAGGTTGTCTTCTCGGACTGTAAAATGCCCAATCTTCTATGTGGTTTTTATGTCTATGAGACGAAGCTCTGATAATGGCATTTTGTTGTGACGAAAGTGATTAGCTGATTTTAATTATTTTAATATTATAAATATAATTGTTTACTATTCCGTGTATGATAGAACAGAAACAAGAAGAAATTGACATTGTCATCTGTCAATGTTAACAAAAAAAGAAGAAATTGTCATTGTCAGCTGTCAATCTCAACAAAAAAGAAGAAAATGTCATTGTCAGCTGTCAATGTCAACAAAAAAAGAAGAAAATGTTATTGTCAGCTGTCAATAACAACAAAAAAGAAGAAAATGTCATTAGCAGCTGTCAATATCAACAAAAAAGAAGAAACTGTCATTACCATTTGTCAGCTGTCAATGTCAACAAAAAACGAAGAAACTGCCATTACCATTTGTCAGCTGTCAATGTCAACAAAAAAAGTAGAAAATGTCACTGTCAACGCCAACAAAAAAGAAGAAACTCTCATTACCATTTGTCAGCTGTCAATGTCAACAAAAAAGAAGAAAATGTCATTGTCAGCTGTCAATGTTAACAAAAAAAAAGAAGAAACTGTCATTACCATTTGTCAGCTGTCAATGTCAACAAAAAAAACTGTCCTTGTCAATGTCAACAAAAAAGTAGAAAATGTCACTGTCAGCTGTCAATGTCAACAAAAAAAAGAAGAAACTGTCATTACCATTTGTCAGCTGTCAATGTCAACAAAAAACGAAGAAACTGCCATTACCGGCTACCATTTGTCAGCTGCCAATGTCAACAAAAAAAGAAGAAAATGGCTTTGTCAGCTGTTAATGTTAATAAAAAAAAATTGTCATTGTCAGCTGTCAATGTCAACAAAAAAAGAAGAAACTGTCAATGTCAACAAAAAAGTAGATAGAAGAAACTGTCATTACCCTTTGTCAGCTGTTAATGTCAACAAAAAACAAAGAAACAGCCATTACCATTTGTCAGCTGTCAATGTCAACAAAAAAAGAAGAAAATGTCATTGTCAGCTGCCAATGTCAACAAAAAAAACTGTCATTGTCAGCTGTCAGTGTCAACAGAAAAGAAGAAAATGTCACTGTCAGCTGTCGATGTCAACAAAAAAAAAAGAAAAACTGTCATTACCATTTGTCACCTGTCAATGTCAACAGAAAACGAAGAAACTGCCATTACCATTTGTCAGCTATGTCCTAACAAAAAAGAAGAAAATGTCATTGTCAGCTGTCAATTTGCAACACAACATTAAACGCCAACAAAGTTGAAGAAAACTGTATTGTTAAATTTGAATTTTTTAATTACTACATAGTAGGTGGCACTAGCAATAAATAATATAAAAATTATACTTTGATATCCCTAAATTTCAAAGATAAATCGAGAAAAATCCCTCCTGTACCGATGCCCGTACGGTCCAGGTTTGGTTAGGTTAGGTCCATTTTCCCACTTAAAATGATAAAAATGCGTCTATAGTATTTTTACTACAAAAACGTTATTACGTAGGTCAAAATTTTTGACGTAAGAGAACTGTCAAAACATTAGAATGTGACTTTTCATTATTGCCATGATTATTATAAACATGGCAATAATGAAAAGTCACATTCTAATGTTTTGACAGTTCTCTTACGTCAAAAATTTTGACCTACGTAATAACGTTTTTGTAGTAAAAATACTATATATTAGTTACTTGTAAAACTAAACATTTTTATAGATTTGGCAACATCCAGCAACGTCACATGTAATTATCAATATGGCAGTCTAAAAAAGTGTATAAAATCCAATTTTCAAAGTCTTTTATTATTTAAACTAATGGATAATCCGCAATTTTTTTTTTGAAAATAGCTTAAAATAATGTATATTTTCGTATTTTCCAAAAATTTCTCTCATAGCGGATGAGTACTAACGGCTCCGGCACCCATGAAAGACTCAACCTCAACAAATAATAATAAACAAAAAGCTCTACTTCCACTTCCCGCCAAATGGACACAGGTTGGTGACACTGAATTCACGCCAAATAAATGAAAAAATAGAACAATTTTTTTTTCTTCACGTGAAGTTTATAACGAACAAACTTAGATGTCAAAGTGTGCTTTAACACGTCAAATTTGGCCTTGAATAACTTTGTCAATTTATTGTTCAATTTATTGTTGATGTAAAGTGGACTTAAGAAACCAGGAATTTTGACAAATTCCTTTGAAATCTAATCTGGAATTTACTCGTAGATGTCTCTGTCTCTAAAACTACTAGAATCTACTAGATTTTTTCCCTACTAAAAATTGTTCATTTACATCGAAAATCTACTAAAAAAGTAGTTTTCTACTAAATATGGTCACACTGCGCCTGCCGTTGGTGAACTGCCATTCAACTGTCATCAATATGCCTAACTTCACGCGGAACTTTGATATGAGAATTATAAAAAAAATGCATTACAATCCAGATCCCGTAATTTTTTGAGCATTATTAGTGAGTACAAAGACATACATCGTAAATTTGGATCAATGTCTCCACCAACAAAACTTATATCCTGGGAAAAATTAGGATACGTTCGGAGTATGCAGCGCGAATAAATCTGTAATATATATTATAGCTTAGCTCGCCGTGCGTGGCGCGCTTGATAAGATCGATAAATATATTTTAGAAATGTTAACAACGGAAACTAATAGCTACTCTCCACACTCTACATAGTCCGCGATCCGAATATTCGCGGTGTGCAAGTACTTGGAAGGGATACGCGAAACGATCGTGCGCGAATAGCGGAGAAATATTGCAACTTTCTTAAATAATTCATATTGTCAACTGAAATTGTCAAATTGACGTACATTTCATACCTATAGGGCTTTTCATTCACAGTCATTTGTTTCGAGCTTCTGTCATGTGTCACAATATTAATATATCTACGACATACGTTATTGGTATATACAATAATACAAACCAAAGACGTATGACGTAGATATATTAATATTATGTGACACATGACAGAAGCTCGAAACAAATGACAATCGATGAAAAGCCCTATTGTCATTTAAGAAGAAAAATTATATATTGCTTCACAATATTGATATGATATGCGATTATTATATAAAGGTAAATTTAATTAATTGTATTTTGCTTGCAATACTGCATTTTAATAACTAATTTTATTTACTACATACAATTGTTTACTTTTGAATTACACAACCTAAATATTATTTTTTCTTCTTATTATTTTTTTTTGGACTATGGCCTTGACAATTATCCAGTAACCAGGACCATATGATTGGCCAATATAATTAAAAATGCGAATAAAAGTTCAGAGCGTAGAAATAGGTGTCGTTTTTCCGAACTTGCACGGTCCCAATAGGTCGATCTGTACCCATCTGCTTGCCGGATGAAACATTGTTTTTATTAAATTTCATACAAGACAAATATTTCTAGCATGGGTTGCCTATCAAAATCGTGTCATAGCTATGCTTAAGGGGGGGGGCGTAGGGGTTGAAATCAATATTCCAAGCACATTTTTTTTGAAAGTATGGTAGAATTATCTTATTTTTAAATTAAATAGGCATATTCAATACAATTCATAGATTATTCAAGAAAAAATCATGAAAAATAAGCCAACGTTGGCAAATTTATAAAGACACCTCAAAGACAATTAATTTTGCGGTGGACATCAGAACTCATCATTGGATTATGGTAAACAAAACATTCAAAAAGATTTTATTAGCTTATGAGTTTTTTGAGGTAACGCTGTCGAGTTTTTTAATTTTATCGAATTTTTACTTTTTGATATCACTCAGATGTCAAAACAACTTTTTTTGCAAAAAAGGGTGAAAATCAACATAGTTATTATTGTTAAACAAAAAATAAGCATAAAACAAGAAATATCTCGACAGCGTTACCTCAAGGAATGTCTAAAGAAAATATATAAAAAAATTCCAGGTGTGTTGGTCAAGTAGATTTGAGTTAAAATGTCTACAGCCTTTGAAAAAAGCAATTTTGTGAAAAACGCGTTTAAAGTATTGTAAACTTTTATTTTCAATTTTTTTGTCTGTCAAATCGTAAAGTGATGCACACCGGAATATGTTCTTGAATCGCGGAGTAATTTACAAACGAAAATGAGAACAGCTGTTGACCGATTCTCACTACGATCAAGCGTGCTGGCGCGAACCTGCTGCAAAGCGAGTCGAAGGTAGGGAGGTAGGAAGATAGTGTTGAATATCCCTACCTTCGACTCGCTTTGCAGCAGGTTCGCGCCAGTACGCTTGAACGTAGTGAACAACGGTCAACGGTTGTTCTCATTTTCTTTTTGTAAATTACTCCTCGATTCAAAAATATATTCCGGTGTGCATTATTTTACGATTTGACAGACAAAAATGAAATTGAAACTAAAAGTTGACAATACTTGAAACGCTTTTTTCTCAGAACTGCTTTTTTTAAAGTCTGTAGACATTGTAACTCAAAAACTACTTGACCGACCCACCTGGAATTTTGTATATATTTTCTTTAGACATTCCTTGAGGTAACGCTGTCGAGATATTTTTTGTTTTATGCTTATTTTTTGTTTAACAGTAATAAATATGTCGATTTTCACCCTTTTTTGCAAAAAAAGTTGTTTTGACTTCCGAGTGATATCAAATAGTAAAAAGTCGATGAAACTAAAATAACTCGACAGCGTTACCTCGAAAAACTCATAAGCTAATAAAATATTTTTGAATTTTTTGTTTACCATGAGCTAATAATGAGTTCTGATGTCCACCGCAAAATTCATTATATTTTGAGGTGTCTTCAAAAATTTGCCACCGTTGGCTTATTTTTTAATATTTTTCTTTGAATTTTTTCTTGAATAATATCTATGAATTGTACTTAATATGCCTATTTAATTTAAAAATGAAATAATTCTACCATACTCTCAAAAAAATATGCTTGAAATATTGATTTAAACCCCTACGGCCCCCCTTAAGCATAGCTATGACATGGTTTTGATAGGCAAACCATGCTAGCAATATTTGTCTATGTATGAAATTTAATAAAAACAATGTTTCATCCGGAAAGCAGATGGGTATAGATCGACCTATTTTCGGATCTTAGACTAACAGATCATGTGTCATTACCCTAATAGCACACGACGTCCAATGGACGTCCAAAATAGGTCCATTTTTGGTCCTAACGTCCATGGACTATAAATGGACGTCCTTTGGACGTCCCATGTTGGACGTCCTTCGGAAGGAATAAATATGGACGTCCTTTGGACGTCCGACGTTGGACGTCCTTCGGACGGAATAAAAATGGACGTCCTTTGGACGTCCGACGTTGGACGTCCTTCGGAAGGAATAAATATGGACGTCCTTTGGACGTCCGACGTTGGACGTCCTTCGGACGGAATAAAAATGGACGTCCTTTGGACGTCCGACGTTGGACGTCCTTCGGAAGGAATAAATATGGACGTCCGACGTTGGACGTCCTTCGGAAGGAATAAATATGGACGTCCTTTGGACGTCCGACGTTGGACATTCTTCGGACGGAATAAAAATGGACGTCCGACGTTGGACGTCCTTCGGATGGAACAAATATGGACGTATATATACTGGACGAAATACGGACAATTCCCTAATAGCACACGACGTCATTTGGACGTCCAAAATAGGTCCATTTTTGGTCCTAACGTCCATGGACTATAAACGGACGTCCCATGTTGGACGTCCTTCGGAAGGAATAAATATGGACGTCCTTCGGACGGAATAAATATGGACGTCCTTTGGACGTCCGACTTTGGACGTCCATACTGGACGAAATACGGACGTTTTATGAACGCTTATATTGGACACATTATACCAATTACGAGATCAAATAGCAAAATAATTCAATAAAATATTAACTTGCGTTAACTTTACGTTAATGAAATACAGTCAAACCTGTCACTAACGGCCACTAAAATGAAAGAACTATTGGCCGATATAGAAAAGTGGTCGTTATTGCCAGTTTTTGTAGCCTAGATATACAGTACAACCTGTGTTACTGGCCACCTGTACTAACGGCCAGTTTAAAAATTCCCCAAACCAATTATATCTAGACTACAAAAACTGGCAATACCGGTCACCTTTCTATATCGGCCAATAGCTTTTTCATTTTTAGCGGCCGTTACTGACAGGTTTTACTGTAATTAGTGTGGGGAATTTTTAAACTGGCCGTTAGTACAGGTGGCCGGTGTTGGCAGGGGGCCGGTAACACAAGTTTTACTGTAGTTTAAATCGATTAGATCGAAAGATTAAATCTTAATTCAAAATTGTATACTAAATTATTACAATTATAAAACTATATAGTTTAATATCCAAAACATGTTTTGATTTCATGTAATGTAATGAAAATCTTATTTGTAAATTATTGGTTACAATGTTTAACAACAGGAAATATTCAAGAATAAATAAAATAAAAGTTTCCCCTAACAACAAAACATTCCAGGAATTCTACTATCAAAGTTCTATTCCGTGAACATCTGATTAAATTATGGCTGGAAAGTTACCACAAGATATTCTATGAAAAGAGTACAATGTCCTCCTGGAGGGGTAAAATTTTCCATACTCTAAAGAGAGGCCATTTACTATTCAATTTGCGTTCATTTTCAAATTTGCCGCGCGAGTATCTATGTAGCGTCGCGTGGTCATTGGTCATCAAGTCATCAATTATTTCATTTTCATCATAAGATAACCTAAAAATTTAGTAAAAATTTTGATTGGAAAAAAATGCATCGATAAGGGGGTGAAAAATGGAAATTAGTGGCTTTTTTTGCTGTACTCAACTGTACTGTTTAGTATGCTAATAGTTTTGGCTATGGCTGGATCTCTTAAACAATTATGTAAGTATTATAAAATCCGTTTTCAATTTTCTTTATGAAACGAATCATTTATGCATGTATTACCTGTAAATATTTTGATTTTTAATTGTAAAGAATAGAAAAATTACCGTTCATTTTAATTTTTTTTAGAATCAGCTGAAAGTGGTCTACAAAAAACCAGATATAACCAAAATAAAGATATAAAAAGTGTATTGGCTAATTGGAAGAAACAACATTGTCCATGCATAATAAGTTATTACTTTATAAACAAATATTAATACCTAGGAATGGAACCTGGATATAATCATCAAGAAGATAGCAGGAATCCCGACAAACAACTTAAATAAGTACAAGAATATTGAGGAAATCCTCCTCGATACTACTGGGCAAACTAGAAGATTGAAGAGGACAAAGCCTTTTGAACTAGTTTGAGTGATAGGTGATAGTGAAAAGCAGAGCATAGTGCGTGATGTGGCTGTGTATGTTAGAATAGTGCACGATCTTGTTAGATTAGATAAGAGACGCTATCGGGTAAGCTCTTCATTTTAAGAAACATTAGTAATTTAGGTTAAATTAAAATTGCTCATTGGTCAGTTATGACCAGATTGCTTTTTTTATGTTTGGCAAAAAGGGCGTAAGTCAGAATTGCACATTGCTAATGTTTTGATGATTTCTGGACCAGCAAAAAACTGTTGTAGACGTAAACTGTATGTACCAATAAAAAGAGCCGATTTTTCTGGTCCAGAAATCATCAAAACATTATCGATGTGCATTTCTGACTTAAGCCCTTTTTCCCAAACATCAGAGAATTGTAATGTACAAATTCTCCTATCTGATTTTTCATGAATTTTGTAGGAGACGAAAAACCATTTTTAGGATCATCTCCTGCTTTCACATGTAAATTTTGACATGTCTTGTAGTAAATAGATAGTTGAATTTACTACAAAACATGTCAAAAAATATATGAAAACAGGAGGTAACCATAAAAAAGTTTTTAGTCTCTCTTACAAAACTCATGAAAAAACAAATCGGAGGTATGTCACATCAGTGACTATATCCAGGGAATGTCTAAAAAATATACTTTGATGTCCCAAGAACCAAATATAACCTTTATATATATACAGGGTGTAACAAAAATACAGGTCATAAATTTAATCACATATCCTGGGACCAAAAATAGTTTGATTGGACCTAACTTACCTTAGTACAAATGTGCACAAAAGAAAAGTTACAGCCCTTTGAAGTTATATATTAATAGCACCAAGGGCCTTAGAGGCCCATGGCTTGAAAAGTTTGTTTTTTCTTCATTTTCACGTTTCTTTATGTACTGAGATCTTCTCTGGCTTGATATGTGATTTTTCTCCATTCCTTCCTCTTATTCATTTTTCTTTTCTGACCCTGTAACACCATTCTTTCCAAATCTTTTTCGACCTCTTGCTTCCATCTATTTTCCGGTCTTCCTCTTCTCTTTCTTGAAGCTATAGTGTAGTTTAGTACCCTTTTCGGAGTCCTCGTTTTTGGCATCCTTTCAATGTGACCTCGTGATCTAAGTCTCTGTGCCTTTATCACTCATTTGAAGTTACAAAATGAAAAGTGATTTTTTCCAATGTATCGAAAACAATGTGCTTTTGTGCACGTTTCAATTTAATTATTATTGTAGTACCTACCATTTAAACAACGTTTTAAAAACTTTTTTGCCTCTTATTGCTTTTTCGAAAAGTCAATTTTTATCGAAATATTGTGAATATTTGTCAAATCCACCACATATTTGTATATGGTTAAGTACGATTATGGAGACTTGGTAATAATATGCAAAATTATTTATGCTTTACATTTTTAGGTATATTTTGAACCATATTAAAAAAGAAGCCAGACTCGATAAAACGTGCCTTATCGAAAAAATACAAAGAGGCAAAAAAGTTTTGAAAACACTCTGTTTAACTAATGGTACCTCAGTAATAGTTTAATTGGAACATACAACATTTGGGGGGTTTAAAGGAACAAAACCCCCATAAAATTTTTACGTGGACATATTAAAAAAGAAGTCGCAACTCGATAAAAACTGCCTTATCTGAAAAATACTAAGAAACAAAAATATTGAATTTAACTAATGGTACCACAATAATAAAATTGAATTGGAACATACACAAAAGTTTGGGAGGATTTAAGGGATCAAAACCCCCATAAAATTTTTATGGGGTGCACAAATTTCACCATAATTTTTCTTTAAGATATTCCTGCCATAATAATGCCACATGTCACATGTCCATTTTCAATAAAAAATCGCTAATAGTTTTCGATATAATCGAAAAAATCCATTTTCATTTTGTAATTTCAAAGGGCTGTAACTTTTTATGTGCATATTTGTACAAGGTAAGTTAGGTTCATTTGAACTATTTTTGGTCCCAGAATAATGTGATTTAATTTATGACCTGTATTTTTGTTACACCCTGTATATACAGCCCATTACGCACCACCTTAAAAATTGGGCATTTTTGATGTCTCGAATTTCCTAAACCTGTTGTTGCATCTAAGTGATTTTTTTTATAATATTCTAGCCTAGGCCCTAGAATATGTTACCTCCTTATGCTTGTCATGCACAGGGAGCTATACTGTAATATATATTATATCACATTACTATAGAGAGCGATATGATATAATATACATATATTACAGCATGACAAGCTTAAGGAGGTAACCTATAGCCTAGGCTATAATATTATAAAAACATCACTTAGATGGGACAACAGGTTTAGGAAATACGAGACATCAAATATACCCCATATTTAAGGTGGTGCGTTAATTTCTTGGAGAAGTGTATTGTAATTTAATGTAAATACTGTAATATCCAATAATTGTAATTTGATATAAGATGAAATATAAGTTCCTTAAAAAATATATTTTTTATTTCCCACAATACATTCTCCACAGGTCTAAATATCGTCGCTAGACGTCCACCGAATGACCTTCCAGGACGTTAGATGGATGTTCAGCAGCAAGACATTGGACCAAACTGGGACATCCTATGAATGCCCAAATGACGTCCACCGAACGTCCCCTCCGACGTTAGGTGGACCTCCATTGGACGTTTAACAACTTGGCCTTTGGACCAAAATTGGACGTCCTGTTAAGGTCCAATTCACGTCCCCTAGGACGTCCGATTAAGGTCCAATTTACGTCCGATTAAGGTACAATTTACGTCCGCTTAAGGTCCCATTTACGTCCGATTAAAGTCCAATTTACGTCCGATTAAGGTCCAATTTACGTCCGATTAAGGTCCAATTTACGTCCGATTAAGGTCAAATTTACGTCCTATTAAGGTCCAATTTATGTCCGATTAAGGTCCAATTTACGTCCGATTAAGGTCCAATTTACGTCCGATTAAGGTCCAATTTACGTCCCCTAGGACGTCCGATTAAGGTCCAATTTATGTCCGATTAAGGTCCAATTTACGTCCGATTAAGGTCCAATTTACGTCCCCTAGGACGTCCGATTAAGGTCCAATTTGCGTCCGATTAAGTTCCAATATACGTCCCCTCGGACCTTAGATGGACGTCCAATGGACGTTCGGTAGCGCGACATTTGGACCAAAATAGGACGTATAAAGGACGTTCCTCGGACGAAAACGGACGTCCAAAGGACGTCCCTAAAGTCCGTGAAGGACGTCCAATGGACGTCCATTGGACGTCCTTGTGCTATTAGGGTAGTAGTGTGACCAACTCCAATTCAGTCCAATTCGGGACAAGACTGAAAAAAATACCAGAAATCCGGGACTTTTCAATAAAAATCGGGCCATTTTTTTTTTGTCAGAACTTCAATATTATCATTTTATTGATTATTTAACATTTTTATGTTGTCAATGATATTTTTGATAGGATTAAGCCACAATTGGCTGTAATAATTACATTTTTCTTAGTTTTTTTTAAATCCGGAAATCGTTCTCAAAAAAGGAAAAATCAACTGATGTTGAATTTTCATGTAAATAGGTATTATAACCTTAGGTTAATATAAAAATGTAAGTGTCATACAATTGTGGCTTCTTCTTCTTTTGGTGCCTATCCGTATCCAATATTGGCGATCATTCTGCCTATAATTATTTTATTAACAGATGCTTTAAATAGATTAGTTGTTGTGGTGGAGAACCATTTCTTCTGGTTCTTTAACCATGATATTCTTCTTCTCGCTTTCCGAATACTTTCCCTTGAAGGATTATTTTCAATAATCTGTATTTATTTCCGTTTCTCATTATGTGTCTGAGATATTCTAACTATCTCTTTTTAAATGTAAACATCACTTCTCTTTCTTTCCCCATTCTTCTTAGTATGGTCTCGTTGGTTATCTTGTCCGTCTACGATATCCTTAGGATTTGCCTGTATAGCCACATCTCAAAGGCTTCAAGTTTTTGATTGTGGATTAATCCCATCAAAATGTAATTGTCAAAAATTCCACAAGAAAACAACTTCAGAAAATTTTTGTGTTGATTACTTCTTACTATCATATTTGTCGCACAACTTAATTTGCTTAACAATGAGAAGAAAACCTCTAATTCTTAGAAGAATACATAATGTACTAAAAATTTCAAAATAAAATTATTTTTCCAAAACGTTGAAAATTCGGATGGCCCGGAAGCCTTATCCGGGACGCCTGGACACTACTTCGTAATTCGGGCCATGTCCCGGATTTTTCGGGCTAGTTGGTCACACTAGTCATTAGAAACAAATGTAGATGAAATTAAAGATTGCATTGCTATTGAATTACTTAGCGGACTCGTACACCAAAGCAATATCCAACAGAAATCGCATATAACATACATTGTGGAAAGATGTGCACTGATTGTCGCATGTGGTTTTCGGCTGACGATACTTATACCCGTTGCGTCGCTGAACGAAATTCCTGGAATCGTAGGTACTTTTAAGTGCGTTTAAGACAGTGGTTCCCAACCTTTTTCCCATGATCGCCCCCTTAGACAGGTTTCACCGGTTGTGAATACTATAATCGCCCCCCTCCCCAATTAAATTGAAACAAAAAATTATTCAGTACAATATTGATTTATTTTTACATTTCGTAAAACGATACATGGTAAGTCATCATTCAATCTTCGCTTGTCCACTGCTGGACATAGATCTCTCTCATAATTTTCTCTCTATTTCGATCTTATGCCTCTTGCATTTTGTCCACGTGTTGGTGAACATGGTTAGTAATAATTGTTAATTTCTCCCTTGGGCCTGGTGATATTATCCTTTTCATGATCATTTTTCAGTGCGTAACAAATGATAGGAAAAAGGGTAAGTCCGTGATAATACACATTTATGACAGTTATTCTAACATGACATTTTAGATAAATCTGACAGTTGTCACATTTTATTTTCAATTTGGAATAAAAACCAATCAAATGTATTTCTTGCATTTATAAAATGGTATTTTCTTTGATTTGTATAGTCTTATAAATTATACAGATTATATTTGTAATATTATTATCTAATGAAAAAAAAATTATTTTTTTATTATAGCGCCATCTATCGACAACTAGAATAACTAGAATAAATGTTATAAAAATGTCACCGGCGAAAGGTAATCACCGACGTGCCTTTTTTTCTGTCACATACAATTTAATGCGTTAGAAAGAAATCGAAAAATTGTGACGCACTGAAAGATGATCATGAGAAATACATTACTCACATAATTTCTTTATGGCTGGCTCAATGTTGGTTAATAGCTATGTACCTTAAATCCCCTCCAAGGTGGAGGAAATATGTTTGAAGATCCTCAGAATAACCACATGATGATTTCTGGGGAATTTGGTCAGACCTCCTCTCTGTATATTTTCTTCAAAAATAGATAGTTTGTCAATGAATGCTCCGACTACTCCCTTCACTTTGGCCATATTTATGTTCTTCCTTTGTAATTCCAGATTCGTTCCATTTAATTTTTCAGAAATATCTGATACTTAAGCGATGTCATTTCGCTTCTCTTGTAGTGCTGTACTCAGTGCGGGGTCAGTAGTTATCAGAAATTCGATAATAGTATCCATGAGACTGCAGAGTCATCTTTGAATAATATCTCATTTTCTTTACAGAGTGTCAGAGTGTACGAAATATTCCATCATTCTTTGGTTTTGCTTTAATTGTATTTACCTCATCTATGGCAAGACCAATATTTACATATGAAGCACAGACATGGACTTCACGAAGGAAAATATGGAAAGAATGGCCAATACTCAAAGGGCAATGGAAAGAAAGATGCTGGGTATCAAGGTAATAACAAAAATAAAAATACATGGATCAGAAATAAAACCAAAGTGAAAGATCTAAACAAACATGCAGCTACTCCCTAGTTAAAAACATGATAAAACAACAGACAAAAAGACGGAAGATGGAATGAAGCGACAATCCACTGGAGACCTTGGGACCGTAAAAGAGGAAAGGGCAGACCACAGATGAGATGGTCGAATGACCCAAAAAGATACGCTGGGACCAGATGGACAGGATTAGCACTGAACGAAAAAGAGTGGAAAAATAAGGGGGAAGCCTACGTTCAACTTTGGACAAATGAAGATCAAAAGATAGATAGATGACAAAACGACCACAATTTTGGCCGTACACTTTTTGTTGGAGTCAGATCGGCAGGGTCGGTACCTACTCTCATCATTCTTATCCCACTTCTATCCCTTTCTCTTTTGTGCGGATGTTCGCCCAATACGAAAGCTCGATAAAAGGAATATGCAGAATTAATTATAATGTATTACTTACCTATAGAATTAAATTGTATCATGATTCATAGCCCTCTGTTACTAGCCTTTTCTCTATTGCCCCCCATATCGCCCCCCCTGAAAATCTCAAATCGCAACCCAAGGGGTCGATCGCCCCCCGGTTGGGAATCACTGGTTTAAGAGATACATATGAACCGCTGATATTTATGGGATGTTGAGTGTTTCATGTTGTATTTGGATATTGCTTTGGTATACGAGTCCGCTTATGGGCATAACACAAATGTCAGCTTATACGGACTACTGGAGTTGAAACTCGAGATATGATAAAATAGAAATATTATGCAATCGAAACGGTACCTACCAACCGTTCCATCCATCAGAATGGTGCTCTGCCAGACTGCTCAGTCCTGGGTTCGTTCCCTGTTCATTCTTCCTTCACACTCGTCCCAGAAAGGTACAGGAAATAAAAGATTTACAAAATCATAAAAGATATATTTACTTAATCAAAATTAACAAAAACCATATTATTATGAATGAGAAACAAAAATAAAATTCAAAACTGTGACTCAAAGATTTTACCGGTTACCGGTATGGTATAAAATAATTAAGATATAAAAGTACTTAGCCTTTGTTATTCTGAAGAAGTCACGCAAATTACGGTACAATAACCCCGGATATCAGCGATATTGCAGTTCAATAACCCAGCCGATCAGCAGTTTCAACATTTCATTCCTAATCAATTAATTCTGTATAATAGGTACATGTAAAATTCAGTTTTCGATCAGTTGTAATTTTTATGAATAAAGTGCTGTTCGTTGTAATTTTAAAAGTGCCTTCGGGAGTGACAACCCTTAATTGGCGCAGGCAGCACTGGCGAAGCGTCCATGTAACCACTGTTACCATTGGTAACAGTTAAAAATCTTGCAAATAAATATTTTATGACGATGAATAATTCTATTTACCAATAGAAATATATTATTATATTATGTGGTAATAGTACCTACCGTACTCAGTAAATAGCCAACTACTCGTAGACACGAAAATATTGGCACTCGTGACTCAGTTGCACTTTATTATACTCTGTTACCAGACTGATTTCTGGTTACAATGGTTATATACCCACACTGGCACTCGGGACCGGCTAGTGACTGAAAATCTTGAAGAAGCGACGGCATAAGCGCGCTGTGTATCAGTAGCGCTGTTACCACATTTAAAATTGGTGACAGTACCTATAAAAAGTGTGCGTGCAGTTAACCATGGGTGAGTGTCGCTTCTTAATCGATCAACTACAACTCAACAAAGTAATTCTCCTTGTATAATTTTGAAGAAAAAAATGAGATTAAATTAAAAATGAAAGACCTATTTTAAACAATTTAAAAAAGGAATCAATAAAAGTAGTTTGATATTTTAAATTTAGTTGGTACATTGAAAATCCTTGGTTATATTATGGTTGCAAGAAAAATATACTGTATTGTTGGCCATGTCTTCTGGTTTCTACAGAAAAATGGGTGGACCAGGTTCACGATTTAAATAGTGTTAGATTTTTAAAAAGGAGACATGAGGCCGTTAACTACATGTAAGATGTATACCCAGTCAAGGGCGCCCATATAAAAATTTTTAGGGGGGGGCCAAACGTGAAGATGTTGCACATTATATTTTGTATATTTCGGATGACAAGATATACAGTAGAATCTCTCCATAACGAACACGGATATAACGAGGTTTCGCTTATAACGAGGTACATTAGGTGTCCCATGAAATTCCTATTGAACTATAACGCTCTATAACGAGGCATATTTGGTTACAACGAGGAAAATTGAAATCGAAGAATACGTGTCTTTACCTGTTTTTAGCGTTGTAATGGTCATAAATAAATAAATGCCCCAACTGCCTGTACATAGAAATTCCCAACATCTGTCTTATTATCGAGGCCAGTGCTGTAATAAACTCGGCCACCTGTAATAAACTTCTGCCTGTTTATCGACCGGTATTGAATATTATAGGAAATTTACAATTTATGACGGCGAAGTCTCGTTGTTCACTGTTAAGGTTGACCATCGACACCTAATAAACTACGTAAGAGGCATCAAAACATTTCAATATTATTGTTGTTTGATATAACGAGATCCGCTTATAACGAGATAATTAGTCCACCATTTCAGTTCTCGTTATAGAGGATGTCTACTGTAGTTTAAACCATCTAAAAAACCTAGTTTGAACCCTGTTGTGAGAAATTATTCATACATTTAAATACTAGACCAAGTTTTTAAATGGAAATGTCATGGGTACCACAAAAGTTGCGCCTCTCTTTAAAACCCGTTTGAAAATAATACAATGCTTGCAAAGCCCTGCCTTCAACTTTGGCGAGTAGACTAACCATGAGTATGTGTCGATCCAAGTTTTTACTTTAAAATCTTAAAAAGGGACCCCCTTTATTTTCGCAGATTTAGAATCCTTATGAAAAATAAGTCACATATACAGTCGAACCCGCTTATTAGAATCCCTGTTCTAGGAATATCCCGGTTTATGGAATATAAATTCGAGTTCCCGAAACGTTTCCATTTACTCCTTAATAAATTTATCCTTTTATTGGAATAGGTTCTAATTAGATAATACCGCTTATTAGCATATTTTGCAGGTCAACGAATATTTTTTTTTACAATTTACTAAAAATTTAAATTATGTTTGGTATTATGGTCAGTCGTCAAGGCCTGTAGTGCTGGATTAGATATTATTAGGGTAATAAATATTTATTACTTTGTTACGAGTACCTACCAATTCGATCTTTAGCCGAAAAATGCATGGGTCATAAAGTAGTTTTTATTTGTCTACACAAAGGCACTGTTGCCTGCTATAAAATTGTTAAGAAGCAGTTTATTTAGAATTCACCCAGATAGTATTTACCTACTTGTTTGAAAGATGTGAATTATGGCTTTGTTAAATTCATCCATTTCTTGCCGCCAATAAAAGTTCCATTCAACCAATGGATTAAGGATGACCACAGGGATTAACAATAAAAAACTATAATTACCGATAATTTCTCAAGAAAAAATAAGTAATTTTGTTATATGCATTTTAATAAGAAAATATTTACATATCTACATATTGCATACATTTTATATTAATTACCTACTGCTACTGTATTCATTCACATACATAATATGTATAATGTAATTTGCTATTTAACACATACATAGATAAGTAGTAGTTACACTACTGTATTATTGACGTAAAAAGACCTAAAAACATTTACATATACTGATTATGTAGGTACATTTATGATATACATATTGGCATAGTATGTAAAACTACATATTGGCATAGTATGTAAAACTACACATTGGCATAGTATGTAAATAATATTATGATGTATATTCGGTACACTTATTTCGACTAGCCACCAATGATCGGTTATTAGAATATCCCGGTTATAAGAATATTTTTGCCTGGTACAAAGGCTACTCCAATAAGCGGGTTCGACTGTATTCCAAACATTTTTATAATCGTTGATAGATGGCGCAAATAAATCGCATTTTCCGATTATAGCGCCATCCGTCAACAATAATTCTAAAAAAAGTTTCGATTAGTTTCGAATAGATGTTACCTATTTTTTGAGGAGGAAACTAAATCTGCAATAAAAAACGGGGGTTCCTATTTAAGATTTTAAAGTTAACTCTCACCCCACCTCCAGAGTGTGGAATGAAAAATCCTGTTTGGATTCTATAGATTTGTGAAAAATATTAAACACGTGTTTTTTAGTTTTTCATTTGGAAGTATATTTCTCGAGATATTAGACCGTTTCTATAATTTTGCTATGGTATCACGATATATCGTTTTTTTCCGATTATAGTGCTATCTATCCACAATTCGCAAAATGGCTCAAATAAAATTTGCTTATTTTTACAAGGAAAATCCAAATCTGCAACAAAAATTAGGGCTTTCATTTAAGATTTTAAAGTTACCCCCCGCTTCATACCCAGGGGTTGAAGTGGTGGACTTGTTTAGTGTCATCGCATAGATTTTTGAGAAATATTTAACACATATTTTTCAGTTTTTCGATCCGATGTTCATTTCGCGAATGATTCGACCTTTCCGCTACTTTTGGGACACCCTGTATATAACACTCATTCGCCATGAAAGATCACCTGTTTTTAATTTAAATAAAATTGTTCTGTTCATCATAATGTACACTTTAAAAATAATCTACTTACTAAAAAATACTTTTGCAAACTAAATTTTGACTATGTTCAATAAATTTTAAAAATTATTTTTCAATATGAATTTATTTCTGCTTATGAAGATGGTTCTATTCGGTGTACACAAAACTTAATATAGAAAACAAATATAATCACTTCACAGAGTTTACACTTTATCTTTATAGTGCCAGTTCTCAAAGACAAATGGCTCATTAGTGATTAGCGGTCAGAGATCGGATTTCTTGCTGATAATATGATTTTCTTTGCAGTATTATAAATGATTCATTTAATTTGTAATTTTGGGTGTCGATTACAGTATATGTATATTATGTTCCCACGTGTCTAATCTCTCTTTCAATGTTTTCGTTAATAGCATACCGTGACTGTGCGAAATGTGTATTATGCACATTCCATATAGACCGCTGTCGCAGACACACAGATTTTCCAGTGGCGGCTCGTCAAGGTCGGCAGGGTCGGCAGTGCCGACCCACACATTTATGGACACATTATAGATTTTTTAAATATTTAATTTAATCGGAGTTGATGATATTCGTTTCTGTGAAATAAAAAATATATCTGTGAGATAATACAGACTAAATTTTATTCATTATTTTTAAAAGAATTCGATCCCGATACGTTAGTTAAGTGATCCCTGGGTGCTGCGCGTAAGAGACTTTTCAAATTAATGATCCTATAGCGATGCACCCGCACCCGAACCCGATTGCGATTGTGTGAATTTCGGCATGCCGTCCCCAGATCGACGATTTGCTTATAATAAGAAGCTATGGAATATTAGCCGATAGGTAACCAATTATACATTCCCCGTATTTATTTGAATGGCAAGTACGGCAGCGGGTACCTCTGCCGAGCGGTGATCTGCAAACGGCAGAAAGGCACGTACGTAGCCACGTATTACCTTGCTAGCGCGCCCGGGATAAAATTATGAAATAGGTAAGTAGTTTTACGTCGTTTAATTATTATGGATTCTATTGAATTCTTTTAAGTTGTTAGGAATTACCACTTAGGGGACAGGATGTATTGGAGCATTCGTTAAATCAAGTTAATTATAGAGAACAAATAAAATTGTTTAACAAATACGATCTGGAATTTTCTAATTTATTTTCTGACTCGAAGAATACAGCGGCGTACCTAAAACAGCACAGAATGAAAGAATCAATTAGTAGTTACATTTTTATCCTTTTCGGTAGAAGTAGACGAAACTACTGATAGAGGTAACATGTCATTCACAAGTATCAATAATTGTTCTTCGATACGCGTTACGTCTAATATTTATGAGAGGTTGTTAGGTTTTCAGACGTGAGTAGAAGCCATAAGACAGAATATATTTTTGGTGTTTTAATTTAAAGGACAGATTAAAATTTTTTGATATCAAAAATAAGTTGGTAAGGCAAATTTATGACGGGGCTGTCCTGATGTCCAGTGAATTGTATAGTCTCCGGACAAAAGTTAAAACAATTGCACCAGGCAAAACTATTATTTACTCACTGTTATAAGTCATTGACCTCTTTGACTATTCAAAATTTAAAAGTTACGCCAAAGAATTTTAAAAATATCTATTAGACAAGTTCATTAAAAATTATCCATCATTTTTTAACCAAATAAAATAAGAAAATGCATTAACAGTTTTATATTCCGATCCAAATATTTTCGGAAGGTAGGATAAGTTACAGACTATGTATAATTTTATATACTGCAATTCATTAGGTACAACAAACTGTTCCCGAAATTAATAAATTATTGTGCTCAAGTGTGGGCAAATTCTATCTCAAATGAACAAGATTTCTCTTGTCTCAAAAGAGTCAAAACGTATTGTCGAAACACCATGAAACAGGAGAGAATGTCAAACTTGTCTCAAATGTCGATAGAAAAAAACTTTTAAAATCCCTCCAAAACAATAATAAATTTTACAATTACGTTATAACCCATTTTGCTACTTCGAGACAACATAGACTAGAGTTAATTTATAAACAGGTATAGTTTCTAAATTTATAGGAAAAAAACAAAAAAAAACAAAAAAAATAAAAAAAAAACAAAAAAAAAAAACAAAAACCAAAGATCTCCTATGAAATTGAAGCCTTTGGAGACAAAACCTTGCCGACCCTGTCCCTAAAGCCACGAGCCGCCACTGAGATTTTCTGTTAAACTATTAATTACCCAATATGTGAATTTTTTTATTAATACATATGTTGTTTCCAATTTATCTCTCAAAATGATCCAATAATTTTTTGACAAAAATACGTTTATGTAATATAAATTTAATTTTTGTTCATTCCCGAAAAGCTAGGGGGGCCACGGCCCCCCTGCCCGTGTGTATGGGCGCCTATGTACCCAGTTTGATTCAGTTTGGCAAAACAAAAATCAAAAGTTCTCTTAACCAAGCTTTTGAAGCAAATATTGCTAAACATAATGAGTTTGTTAAAAAATAGATAGGTATATCCTTAGCACACTTATAATAGATACTGTATGTTTTTGGGCCAAACAAGAACTAGCGTTTCGTGGTCATTTTGAGTGCGACTACTCTCGACAATCGCATCGAGGTAATTACAGGGAATTGTTAACATTAATTGCCAAAAAAGATCAAAAATTTTGTCAACATCTAGAAACATCTGTTTTTTCGAGAGTTTCAAGTGATATACAAAATGATATTATTGAAGCTACACTCACCGGCACAAAATTCCGCCACCCAAAATTTTTGATTAAGTTTGACAATTTATAACTTTATTATTTGTGCGTAACTTTGTAGGTACATGTATTCATATTGTTTGGTATTATTCCGGTAACAAAAAATTTTGCTTGCATGTCATTGTACAGGGGTGAAAGGAAGCGTTGTATTTTCTCCTAATTTTAATAAAAGTTGTGGAAAAATGGAATAGCTGATTTTGTTTCATAGTCCTGTCATATTTTCCCGGAGGTATCACCAACATTTTGTTTTTTGAATTATCCGAATATCTTTTTTCTTGCAAGAGCTGTACAATTTTTTCTAAATAAAAACACTGATTGACTCATACAATTGAGGTTGGATTGATAAGATTAGAATGGCCCGCATGCAGCCCAGATCTCAATCATATTGAGCATTTATGTGATGGATTAAAAAGCTATTTGCCGTCATCCTAGGCTTTCAGAAAATTTGGTACAGTTATGGCCATGGTAGAGGAATATCGGGCTATTCCCCAGGCAAGGAAAACACATCTTTATTAAATACTAAACAGATTGCGAGCAGTCGTTGCTGTAAGAGGTGGACATAACCGCTATTGAATTGTTTTGTTTTGTTAATTTTAGTGCGTTTGATATTTTTAATTAAATAAACCTTCAAAGCAGTGTTTTATTTACAACTCTTACAAGAAAAGAGATATTCAGATAATTCAAAAAACAAGACCTTAGTGATACCTCCAGGATAATACAAAAGGAGTATGAAACAAAATCAGGCCACCAATTTTTCCACAAAATTTTTTAAAGTTAGGAGAAAAAACAGCGCTTACATTCACCCCCGTATAATGCCATCTAAGCAAAAATTTTTTGTTACTGGAATAATAGCAATTGACATCAATACATGTATCATGTATCCACAAACTCGTGCAAGAATCTTGAAAATCTAAGTACAAATAATAAAGTTATAGATTGTCAAACTTAATCAAAAATTTTGGGTGGCGGAATTTTGTGCCGGTGAGTGTATATATACGTCTCCAGGAAGATCCTCGTCGTTCTCAAACGTTTACCCGCTACCGAACCAGATTCCATGAAGAACTACGGCTGTTCCATCCAGAACTTCAACATTAGGAAGAAAGCTGAAAGGAAGCTAAAAGAAAAAAAGAAACTTGTACCGAAAAGGAATGCATCCAAGCATCATCCTATACCTGTAAGCAAATTTCACCTTATTTCTAATTCTAATATATAATTTCACAAGTATCATCTCTTAGAATAAGTGATTCTCTTTCAACAATTTTTGAATCAAACACAGAATGTAGTTCTCCATTAATTGATAATCAAATACCCATCAATTCTTTTGAAATTCCTTCTATAACTATAACTCCAGCATCCTAAACTGCTATAATTCAATTATGGCACCCAATTTCGATGTCAATAAAGATCTTTTCATCGTACCAGAATACGATGGAAATCCAAACGAACTCTATAATAATTTTATCAATATCATTACAATGCTCTTAGCCCATTTTTGGGCCATACTAATGCAGAAAAATTTCCAAAATCATTTGATTACTCGAAGAATTATGAATAAAATTAAAGGAAGAGCCAGAGAAATTATTTCCGTTTACGGCTGTAACGACTGGCTGTCAATACGAGCAATCCTTATTGAAGATTTCGCGGACCAGCGAAATGAAAATTATCTAACTAGAGATCTAGTTAATCTTCGTCAGGGACCAAATGAGAACCCTCATCAATTTCACGAAAAAGTTATGTCTTCTAAATACCATTTCTAATCACATTGAACTACATACAGACAATGAAGGAGTAAAGAGAAGTAAAAAAGAATTTTTCCAGCAATAAGCGTTAACTACATTCTTAGCAGGACTAAGAGAACCTTTAGGATCGACAATCCGTTCCATGAGATCAACAAACCTCGCTTTAGCCATCCAATACATCCAAGAAGATATAATAATACCTATTCGGTATTTGCAAAAATCGCAAAACTATTAGTTACCAAATTCTAATAAATTTTCTGCCACTCCGCAGACGCAGAAACAAAATCCTTTTCAACCTCAGCGTTGGCAACCTCAGTTACCAAAGCCCCAATGGCAACGGCCATTCTCTAGGCAAAATCAAGTGCCTTTTCAACAACAACCATCAATAAGTAATACTTCAAGATGGCCAACACAAACTCCAAGATTTACACAAAATCAAGAGATCACTTCATTCACACAACATTCTAGACCAAATCTACTCAATTCGTACTTCGTACAAACCAGCCTCATCTCAATCATATAGAAGATAGATCAATACCAATGAGTGTACAGACTTCAATCGACCCCCGAATCAAAGAAACTCCCGTTATCAACAGACAGCTAGCCCCAAATTTACAGTAGACGAGCTGTATAATATAGAACCAGAACCAGAAGATAATTACCAAGACTACCCTTTATTATGAACAAGAACGGTACGATTATCAAGATTTCACGAACGATCACCCAAATTTTCCTCAACTCATAAAGGAAAAAGAAGACACGTAATAGAATTACATTCCTATGCTGAGAAAAGAGAGCTCCCATATATCAAAATTCAATATACTCCCCTTAAACTTCTCATTGACACAGGAGCCACTAAATCTTTTCTTAATCCCGATATAGCCCATGAATTTTACGAAAATGATATTAAATATGAACCATTTGTACTTACTTCCATTTTCCAAAATCATTAACAAGATTATTGCGTAGAAATTCCAATTTTTCCCGAATTTAACTCTAATAAAACTCTAAAGGGTTTAACCCTTAGTTAATGCCGAATATAACTATTGGCGAAATTAAAAATGCGCTTCAAAAGATGAAGAACAATAAATCCTCAGTTGAAGACAAAATAATGACTGAAAGCGAAAGCATAAAACTAGTAGTCCAGGATAATAAGGTTTTTCCATGACACTTCAACAGCCAGGGTACTGAAGCGTTTTGTCGACAGGTAATACCTATAAATTGTGGCTATTTCCTGCGTAGGATCTGGCGGCCATTTTTATTTATAAACAATTTACTGTCAAAAACGGTATTTTTTCTTTTTTTTGCAAATTAATGGAAAACAGTAAGACTTATGGTTTTCTTAGTACAAACATCTTCGGGAGAATGGAAAAAGCTTTAAAATGGCGTATTACAAGGTTTAATACACTCATTTATTGTTATAATTAAAAAAAATCGCAATAACTGTTATAAAAATAAGTACCTATAGAGCTTTGAAATTTTTGTGAAATGAGGGTTCTTTGGTGCTTAATATGCGACAAAAATTTTAAAGCGATTCATTCAATTGTTTAATTTTATTCAAATTGTGTATCCCAGAGAGCTTTTTTTTTTGCAATAACAAAGTCAGAAAAAAATAATGTTAGAACCATTCTACAGGTGTCAAATGAAAGAGCATGAGCTAAGCTTTCAAATTGGTTTAAAAAAAGTGAATAAATAATGCATTTATTAGTAATAAATAATTATGCAAAAGTATTAGGGCAGTCAATGAGGGTATTTGGCTCCGAATTCCTTCCTACTACATCGATTTACTTGATATTTTTACAGCAAGTAGGGAATAGCTCAAGAAACAAAGTCTACCCTATGCCGATGTGCGCTTTTATCTTGGGGGTGGTTCCCACCCCTTCTCGGGGGTGAAAAATGTTTTGGTTAAAATAGCCACGGAAGAGGCTAGAAAACCTAATTTTAAGCAAAAACTGTTCTATAATGATTTTTTAAAAACTCAATACTCTTTGAGTTATTCGTGGTTGAAAATTGGCCATTTTCATTGAAAAATGACACCTTTTCGGACCGATTTTTGCGAATACCTTAAAAACTATGCATCTAACAAAAAAACTATATAAAATATTTCTGTAGGTTATAAAAAAACAAAGAGATTCGCTCTTTCATAAATCTTTTAGTTAAAATACAAAGAGGGATATGGTAGGTAACAAGAGTTTGTTTTTTTCTGCTGCGTGCTCAAATCGGTGTATTCAACTTGAAATAACAGAGAAACTGTTGATTTTAGGTGTAATGCTTGAAACTTTTGTATTGTCGATTACATTCAAACTAAGCGAGATATTCTGCAAGAAAGTTGATGACTAATGTATTTTAAGAAGAAATGAGAACTATATTTAACCCCTCATCCATCAGAATTTAAATACATCGTTTTCCTTCTACAATACTTTTTATTATAGTGTTATTTCTATGTTTAAAAAGTTGGAATGGATTAAAATGAATGGTTTTAAAAAAAAAATAAGATCAAATTATAGAGCACATTTTAAAATTTTCTAAAAATCTTTCTTTTCCTCTATATAACTCGAAAAAGATAAGAGATACGAAAAAAAGATACCACACAAAAATGTAGGACTTTTTCAGATACAAATTTCCTTTTTATTTTTCATTACTGCACCTCTTATCATTTTCAAGTTACATGGAGAAAAAGGAAGATTTTTAAGACAATTTAAAAATGCTCTCTATAATTTGATCTTTTTTTTTTCAAAAACCATTCATTTTACACCCGTCCAACTTTTTGAACATAGAAATAACACTATAATAAAAGGTATTGTGGAAAGAAAACGATGCATTTACATTTTGGTGGATATGGGTTAAAATTACTTCTCATTTTTTTCATAAAATACATTAGTTATCAATTTGCAGCAGATCTCGCGTAGTTTTAATGTAATGGATCTTTAATGCAGCTCATTTTAAAGGTCTTTTTAAGCACTACAAAAAGTATTAGTAGCATTATACACCTAAAATCGACCGTTTCTCTGTTATTTCAAGTTGAACACACCAATTTGAGAATGTACCAACCAAAAAACAAACTATTTTCACCTACCATATCTTCTTTTGTATTAAAACTAGAAGATTTATGAAGACAAGTGTCTCTTTGTTTTTTTATAACCTACAAAAATGTTTAATATAGTTTTTTTAGTTAGATGCTTAGTTTTTAAGGTATTCGCAAAAAACCGTTCGAAAATGGCCAATGTTTCAATGAAAATGGCCAATTTTCAACCACGAATATCTCAAAAAGTATTGAGTTTCAAAAAAAAATATGGAATAGTTTATAAGGGGATGGAGTTTGGGGTGTGAGAGTCAGGATATATAGGGGTTTTGCTCGTACTGGAACTTCAACTGTAAATAATGGGAAGCACCTTACACATCGGGGTTGAATAATAATAGGCACAAACTTTACTGTGAGCAGTATAATCACCGAAAATAACAGAAACAAACTACATTATTAAAACTAGATTACTAATACATACTTCAGTGGCTCTTCACTGCTCGGAGCGTAAACAGGAACTCTGGGAGTCCGCCTCCGCCGTGTCAGCTGTCAGCCGTTGGGAGAACCTACGTCACTTGGTCGGCAGGGTTGCCAAGTATAATTCTTGTTACATCCTCCCCCTTTGGATCAGACGTAGAGTATGGCTGATACAAAACGGAATAACTGGTTATTAGCGAGGGCTTGGAACAGACCTCGGGCATCATACATGAGCATCTTGATAGCGCTTAGGAGTGCGCTTGGAACGTCTGGGTCTCTGTATGGAACAATCACTCTGCGTAGGCAACGAGGTACTACTGGAGTTGCTGGTTGGGGTTACAGGTACACCAGAATCTGTAGATTGCTGAGTTGTCTTAGGATGTCGTTTAGGGATAGCCCCCTGCTTTTGGCTGCGACATCTTTCTGCAACGTGGCTGAAGGTCGACCTCTACTACGCAACTCATGTAGAGGAGTTACAGGCGAGTCGGAATCATCTTCCACAAAAGGATGGAGAGCAGACACGTGGTATTTTCCGATCGATACATCTGGGTGCGTTAGAGTTGCTAACTCGTACGAGGTGGGAGAAAGTTGGTTAAGGATAAGGTATGGGCCATCGCGACGCGGCGCAAATTTAGAAGACAGTCCTGCATCACTTTTACTAAGGATGTGAGTCTTTACTAGAACTTTCTGTTCCTTGTTAAACACAACGGTTTCGCGAAAATGTTTATCTGCATACAATTTCGAAGAGTCTTGGCGTAACTCATTATTTTCTCGCGCACTTAATAAAATGTCAGTATGCCTGCGCAAGTAAGGTGTTATCTCGGGAATAACCGTTTCACTCGCGATAATAGCTCGTAAGTCTTTATGCACATCTGTGGGCGTACGTAGCTCACGCGCAAAGTTCAAATAGGCCGGGGAATAACCGGTAGCTAAATTTGGTACGGTATTCATAGAAAAACGTATACTGGGTAGCACTTCATCCCATTTAATATGGTCTCTTTGAACTAAAATGGAAATCTGAATTTTAAGATCTCGATTTTTACGTTCCTCCGGATTTGAGGCAGGGTGATAAACAGGAATGAGTGATTGCTGAATACCTAGGCCATATGTAAACTGCTGCATTATTTTACTAACGAATTGGGGTCCGTTGTCACTTATTATTCTACGAGGGGTGCCGTATCGTAAACATATTTCACTTATTAGTACCTTTGTGCACTCCTCCGCAGTAGATTGTTTTAACGGGAATATTTCTGTCCTATCTTCCACTGCAAAAATCCATCTGTTTCCCTTTTCAGTCACAGGTAGTGGACCCACTAAATCAATTGCAACGCATTCAAAGCGTTGTGCCAACACAGGTGTTTGAATTAGACCTGCTGATTTTAGATTCAAAGGTTTATACCTTTGGCAGTCGATGCATTCCTTTATATGCTTTACAACATCTCGCCTAATGGTAGGCCAGTAATAACGAAGAGCAATTCTTTGGATTGTCTTTTCAACACCATAATGTCCTGCAATGGGCATGTCATGGTACTCTTTCAAAACCTCAGCTACTTTATTTTGAGGCACTACTAACTAACTGAGCATCCTCACATTCAAGGTCCTGATTATACCGATACAAGACTCCTTGATTCATGACATATCCGTGATCAGTATATCGGTTGATGTCTACTAATTCAGGTTCTTCAGATTCAAGGCAATCAATAATTATTTTAAGCTGTGAATCAGTCAACTGTTCCTCTCTAAGTTTTTTATTGCTTGTCGTTGGTACATCCATTGCGATAGTACAGAGGTCACAAATATCTTTTGTGTCTGGACCACCGATAGGCCTTGATAACATATCGGCGATTCGATTCGTCCGTCCAGGAACATATTCGATTCGTAAGTCGTAACTTTGTACTTCTAATGCCCATCTAGCAAGACGGCCAGTAGGAGATTTTAGTGACATCAACCATTTTAGCGGTTGATGATCTGTTTTGACAATAATAGGCGAACTTTCTATGTAACCCCGGAATTTATTAATTGCATATACTATAGCTAAAGCTTCTCGCTCTGTCGTACTATAGTTACGTTCAGCCGCTGTGAGTAAGCGACTTGCATACTCTATCGGCTTTTCATTTTCTTCCTCCCCCTGGAGGAGACATGCGCCAAGTGCATATGAACTTGGGTCTGTTTTAATTACAAAAGTATGTGTAAAAGTTGCTTGCTGCAGAATGGGAGCTTGCGTAAGCAATCTCTTAAGAGTTTCATACGCCTGGTTTTGTGCCGGTCCCCAAACAAATGCTACATTCTTCTTATTTAGATCCGAAAGAAGTTTGGATATACCTGCGAAGTTTGACACAAAACGTCGAAACCAACTACAAGTTTGCAAAAATGACAAAACATGTTTAGCATTGCATGGAATAGGCATTTCAGCAATTGCTGCTATCTTCCCTGGATCGGGAGCGATCCCATTGGGCGTAAGAAGGTGCCCTAAATACTTCACTGAAGAGCGCACAAATGTACATTTTGCTCTATTTACACACAGTTTGAATACTTGTAATCTTTGTAACACACTAGCTAGATCATTGATATGATTTTCAAATGAGCTAGATAAAATAATAATATCATCTAAATATGCCAAAATAGTAATACTTGGTAATCCGCTACGAAAACGGTCAATAAGCCTTTGAAAAGTAGCAGGCGCGTTTCGTAGACCAAAAGGAATACGACTAAATCTAAAAATACCAAAAGGGGTAATAAAAGAAGTTTTATCTCGATCTGATGGACGAACACTTATTTGATGATAGCCGCTTTTCAGATCTAGTGTTGTCATAAATAGTGTCTGTGTAGTGGCATGCAACAGATCGTCCATCCTCGGTAGAGGATGGACGGCATCTATCTGGCAGTTATTTCGTTGAGGCGTCTGTAATCAACGCACATGCGTCTTTTTTAGGAACGAGTACAGTTGGTGCAGCATAAGCTGAGTCGCTTTCATCAATGATTTCCATTTCCAATAAATGATGGATTTCATTTTTGAGTATTTCTGCTTTCTGAGGTGTTGTCCTATAAGGGGGCACAGCGATTGGAATATCACTGGTTAAATTAATACAATGCTCAGCAAATGGTGTAGGTTCATTATGTTCCATAAAAACGCCACCGTACTGATTTACACACCCAACACCAAACCAAACACTCAAAAATATGAGCTGTTACCGTGCGACTTATACCGTCAGCAAGCACTAAACTCATTTCCTTGGAAATATAGTGTAGACCTTTGTTTAAAAAATGATTGTAAAGTCTAATTCCAGCTATAGTACATTAAGCTCCAGTATCAACATATGCGCAACCACTCAAACCTAAGACACGTATTGGTAAGAGGGGACGATTGTTCAAATTGTTACTTTCTGCTAAAAGAAGCTCTACAGAAGCTGCTTCTGTGGTAATAGGATTTACAGAAATTTTACAGTTGGGACAATTTGTGTGAACATAACCAGGAGTATTGCAACCGTAACAAACTACACTGGAAGAACGTTGAGAAGGTATATTTGAAGTGCTAGGATTTGTATTTGGACGACTAGGAGGTACAGAGGTGCTAACTGAATCATTAGAATTAGATTGTTTAAATTTTCTGCATTCCGATTGAGTATGACCAAAATTTTTACAAAATGTACACTTCGGTCTGAATTTTGGCTTGCCAGAGTCCTTTTCTTAATTCGATTGAGGTTTTTGCCGACGATCAGAGTCGGTAGCAACTGAACCTTCCTTTAAGGATGCTTCGATTTCTAGAGATTCCCTTAAAAGTTCCTTAAAGCCTCGAAATTTATTTCTTGGTAACCTTTTTCGTACTTTACGTACCATTAAGCCATAAACCATATCCAACTGAACCTCTTCGGTTAGGGTATAAGGTAATTGTGTAAGCAAAGCTCGAATACGAGAATACGAAAACAAACAGTTCAGTAGGTTCCTTAGAATTTTGTTCACGCGAGAATAATTCTCGAAATATTAAATGAGGAGGAAGTTTTCTCGAATAGGCATCTCTCAAGGCTTGTACAGCGTCTTCCCATGTGAGAATGGTATTTTTGACACCTTGCCACCATGTAGCAGCACTACCATTAAGAAGCATGGATAAACCACGAAGAGGATTTTCATCACTTATTTGGGAACAGTCCTTAAAAGTGATCACATTGTCGAGAAAAGCTTCAACATCAGCGTTAACAGTACCATCAAAGCGAGCAGTACACTTAACGAAGTTTCCTCCTGACGTATGTGTAGGAGTTCTATTAAGGTCTCTGATTTGTACCAGAATATCTTCAGATACTTGTTTATTATAATTAGCAAGTACCGAAAGTAATAAATCAAATAGATCTTGTGACATTGTTACCATAGCGGGAGCAGGATTTTTTGAATTAGCTTTTGACATTGTACAAAGTATAGCAGATAACCAAATATTACTAAATATGTAACAGACATACGCAATAAAAGTGATTTTATTGAAAAAATTAAATAGTTATATGTATATGCAATAAAAGTTATTTTATTGAGAAGTCGTAATATAATTACATGCAATAAAATTATTTTATTGAAAAAGTTATACAATTATATGCAATAAAGTTATTTTATTGAAAAGTTATATAATTATATGCAATAAAGTTATTTTATTGAAAACTTATACAATTATATGCAATAAAGTTATTTTATTGAAAAGTTATACAACTAGATGCAATAGTCATTTTATTGAAAAGTTATACAATTATATGCAATAAAGATATTTTATTGAAAAGGTTATATAATTATATTTTAATTTAAAATCCGAGCAAATTCGGTAAAATTTTAAATTTGGCAACAAAATGTTGAAAAAATTTGAAGAGCTACGAAACAGTGTTCGACATAGGCAACACCGCGCAGAACGACAAGCACGCGAATATTGATTCGAATAATCGAAATACGAAATCGATTCCCTGTACTCAGATCGTGAATGCAAAATCGATATACCGGTAAAACGCGCGAAAATAATGCATGTCACGCTATGGAAAGTAGGGTTAATGATTTTAAATTCTGGTATTAAAAAGCACTTTAACATTTACGAAACAATGTCTATACATCCTGGCCACTAAGTTGGGACGCCAGTATAAGGGGATGAAGGAGTTTGGGGTGTGAGAGTCAGGATATATAGGGGTTTTGCACGTACTGGAACTTCAACTGTAAATAATGGGAAGCACCTTACACATCGGGGTTGAATAATAATAGGCACAAACTTTACTGTGAGCGATATAATCACCGAAAGAAACAGGAACTATGGGAGTCCGCCTCCGCCGTGTCAGCTGTCCTGTCAGCCGTTGGGAGAACCTACGTCACTTAGTCGGCAGGGTTGCCAAGTATAATTCTTGTTACAAGTTTTTGCTTAGAATTAGGTTCTCTAGCGAATTCCCCTAAGAAGGGTTGGGAACCACCCCCAAGATAAAAGCACACATCGGCATAGGGTAGACTTTGAATTAGGAGATAAGTAGAGGCTAGGCCCAAAATTTCATTAAAATCCATGCAGTAGGATAGAATTCGGGGGTAATATTCTATTCTTGCTCCCATTAGAGAGTTATCAAGTAACCCTAGGAGAATACGGTAACGCTATTTTCCTGTATACTTTACATGTTATTTATAACGTTACCGTATTCTCATAGAGTTACTTGATAACTCTCTATTGACTGGCGTATATGTTCAATTCTTCCTTATAAACTTTTTATTTTTTTATGGAATAAATTATATAATATTTATTACAATTTTGCATCAATTATCATATTAATAACATTACTCGGTAGTTATGCACCTAAAAAACGGTAAAAAATAGATTTTTTTGAAAAAAGTTATTCAAAAAGTTTAACTGATTCAGAAAAAGAAAAATTGACGATACTTTTGCATATTTATTTATTACCAATAAATGCATTTTTCTTTACTTTTTTTAAACCAATTTAAAAGTTTAGTTCATGCTCTTATATTTGACACCTGTAGAATGGTTCTAACATTATTTTTTTCTGGCCTATGTTATTGCAAAAAAGCTCTCTGGGATAAACAATTTGAATAAAATTTAAACAATTGAATGAATCGCTTTGAAATTTTTGTCACATATTAAGCACCAAAGAACCCTCATTTGACAAAAATTTTAAAGCTCTATATTTATTTTTACAATAGTTATTGCGAATTTTTTTTTTTAATTTCGACCTTTTTTCGCAATTATGGTAACAATAAATGAGTGTATTAAACTTTGTAATACGCCATTTTAAAGCTTTTTCCATTCTCTCGAAGATGTCTGTACTAAGAAAACCATAAGTCTTACTGTTTTTCATTAATTTGAAAAAAAAGGGAAAATAGTTATTTATGCAACAGTTCGTGAAGTATGCTTTTTGCGAACGCACGCGATGTTTAGAGCACGAGCGACAACGGAGCGAGTGCTAGACATCGCGTAAGTTCGCAAAACGTACTTCACGCACAGTTTCATACAATATTTTATCTACGATAAAAAAATAAAAAAACTGTAACTCTTCGTCACTGGAATTTATTTCTATTCTACAATTTTTAGAACTTTGACATTTAAAAATTCTAACTTCTTTCAAACCACAAAACTGTCAAAACTTTTGTCGTAATTTATTGCTCATTATGTCATCACTATCACAACTCGAAAGTTAAGGATATTTGATTATATGAAAGTGTGTCAAAAACAGTGCGAAAAATTAAGTCCCATTTAAAATACATTGTTACTTCACGCACACTTTAAGCACTTCACGCACTGCTATCTATAATGACAGTTTTCACAAACTAAAAACTTATACATAATATGACATAGAATACCAAGATAATAGTTCTTTATGAAACAGTGCGTGAAGTATGCTTTTTGCGAACGCACGCGATTTTTAGAGTACGAGCGAAAACGGAGCGAGTGCTATACATCGCGTAAGTTCGCAAAAAGTACTTCACGCACAGTTTCATACAATATTTTATCTTCGATAAGCAAATAAAAAAACTGTAACTCTTCGTCACTGGAATTCATTTCTATTCTACAATTTTTAGAACTTTGACATTTAAAAATCCTAACTACTTTTAAACCACAAAACTGTCAAAAATTTTGTTGTAAGTCATTGCTCATATTGTCATCACCATGACAACGCCAAATACATTGTCAAATATCCTATTTAAAATACATTGTTACTTCACGCACACTTTAAACCCTTCACGCACTGCTATCAATAATGACTGTTTTCACAAGCTAAAAACTTATACATAATAAATATGATATAGAGTAGATAAAGTCGTTTTTTGACACTAAATTGTTTATAAATAAAAATGGCCGCCAGATCCTACGCAGGAAATAGCTACAATTTCATCCTATAGGTATTACCTGTCGAAAAAACTCTTCAGTACCCTGGCTGTTAAAGTGTCACGAACAGGTTATATTTTTGTCTTATTACCCTGGCCTATAGGAGGAAATACACTTTTACTGGCACTTGCTAAATTATTCAATAAATGTCTGTGCGAAGCAATAACACCGACGCAGTGGAACGACGCAGAAATCGTCTTACTCCATAAGAAGGGAGATATCAGCGACCTTAGAAACTACCGACCCCTTAGCTTGCTGTCACAAGTATATAGGGCTTTTCATCGATTGTCATTTGTTTCGAGCTTCTGTCATGTGTCACATAATATTGATATAACTACGTCATACGTTATTGGTATATAACAATGATACAAACCAAAGACGTATGACGTAGATATATTAATATTATGTGACACATGACAGAAGCTCGAAACAAATGACTGTGAATGAAAAGCCCTATAAGCTATTCACAAGAGTTATTACCAACAATACCAACAGACTAGGAAGTAAGTTGGATTTCTATCAGTCAAAAGAGCAAGCAGGTTTTAGAGCAGGATATGGCACGAACGATCATTTACAAGTAATTAAGAACTTAATAGAAAAGAGTGTTGAATATAACAAGGCATTAGTCCTGATCTTTGTTGACTACGAAAAAGCTTTTGAGTCCATAAGTCATCAAAAGATGTTAAAAGCCTTAACAGAGTGTCGTATAGAATATCGCTATATAAACATGATTAAATACATCTATCAAAATGCGACAGCAAGAGTGAAACTGGTAGATAAAAAACCAACACATTTAAAATAAAACGGGGAGTGCGACAGGGAGACACAATTTCGCCAAAATTGTTTACAACATTATTAGAGCATATGTTTAAGAACGCAAATCTGAGTGAAAAAGGAATTAATATCAACGGAGAAATACTTAGTCATTTGAGATTCGCTGACGATATTGTTCTTTTTGCTGACAGCATCGATGATGCAGTATCGCAACTGGAGAAACTATATCTAGCCTCGTTACAAATTGGATTAAAAATCAATCATACAAAAACACAAATCATGACAAATCTTGTGTTAAGCTAAAAGATTTCAGTAAATGGCATGAGATACGCATAGGAAGAGATAATCAAACTTGCGAACTAAGCCGCCGCATATGACTCACTTGGGTGGCATTCGGCAAGCTGAGCTATGCCCTTAAGTCAGAACTGCTTATGTGTCTCAAAAGAAAAGTCTTTGATCAGTGAGTGTTGGCAGTACTTACCTATGGTGCAGAAACTTTAACAATAACCAAGAAAGTAAGAAATAAAATTTGTGTTACCCAAAGAGCCATGGAACGCTCAGTGTTAGGCATTTCTCGTCGGGATCGAATAACGAACAGGGAGATAAGACGGAGAACAGGAGTGACGGATGCCATAGAAAGAATTATGACCCTAAAATGAAACTGGGCTGGACACATAGCTAGAATGTCGTATAACAGATGGACACAGCGAATGATACACTGGAGACCAAGACAAGACGCATATCGAAGTAGAGGTCGTCTGCCAACCAGATGGTCTGATGACATTAAACGGATCGACAAAAACTGGATGCAAACAGCAAAAAACAGAAATGCATGGAAAAGACTGAGGGAGACCTATATCCAGCAGTGGATAGATTCGGGTTGAATTATGATGATGATGAAAACCCTAAAATTTTATTTTTTTAAATTACACAAAACCTTTGATGTCTTAATTGACCTCGATAATCTTTTTCTTCTTCTTATACTTGTAGATCTGTCGAACTGTTAATTCCAACGTTGAAGTATTTCTTGAGAGGCAGACTGCCAGCTATCTCTCCATCTTTTTGGTGGTCTCCCCGGTGGACGCTTGCCTGCTGGTTTTCCTTCTAGCGCAATTCTTGGTAGCCTGTGCTCCTCCATTCTTATTACATGACTGAACCATTCTCTTCGTCTTTGCCTGCCCCATTGTTCCCTGATGATGTTGTTTCGTATTCTCTCTCCTTGTCTTCCCTGCTAATGCTCTTAGTGTCTTCATTTCGGCTGTTCGTAGCATGCTTTTGGTTTATTGGTGTCTTATCTTGATTCTATGTCATAGGTCATACCTAACATGTCTGATGCAAGCTTTATAAATTCTAACTTTGCTGTCCATTCTCATATAAGGGTTATTCCAGACCACATCTCACAACCTGGCAAGACAGCGCTCTTGCTAATTTTTCATCTTAGGTCTCTGGCTGGGTCATGATAACTTGATAAGTTACACCTAGATATTTGAACTGGCTTAGCTGTTCTATGGGCTTCCCCTCTACCACGAGCTTGCATCTAATTAGATCTTTCGCAATGGTAATGTATTTCCTGCCTCAATAATCTATAAGCAAATCTTAATTTTCCCGAAGTCACACTCACTACACTACATTCCATTCTTCCTATAAATTATTATGTGATGAATAAATCACAATTCTACTCCGTCCAGTTAGAGCCCCAAACAATTACTCAAGTCAGATTGCCAGTAAAAGAAACTTAAGGTACAATCATTATACCAAGACAAGAAATCGAAGGTGCTACCCTAACGGCTGTTTCACATTATAAGAATTTTGACCGCACGATGGTTGAAATTTACATAGTGGCTCGAGCAATTGTATGGAATCTTTCTTTCCTTCACCGAACGTTTCAAGCGGTAAAGGAAGAAAGATTCCATATGATTTCTCGAGCCACTATGTAGATTTTAACCATCGCACGGTCAGAATTCTTATAATGTGAAACAGCGCTAAGAGACACTCTCAGCGTCGCATGCAATCAACTTGGCTATCCGAGCCAATCAAACGCCAACCAGCAACCAATAGATCTTCAAGAACACCATATTATACACATCAGATATTCTGCTCATGAAAAATAACAATTCTATAGATGTTGATTCTCTCCTGAGAACAGACCATATGAATCCCGAGAAAGATCTACACATAAGACGATTATGCAGAAAATTTGCCGATATTGTTTCACCATCCAGATGAACAGTTCCCAACCTATTTTAGCTTGAGGCACACTACCTTAAAAACTCGTTCTGCCACGGCACACTAGGGTAGATAATCTCTATGAGTATATGTAATAATAATGTATTGTTATGTGATTTTTTACGATGTTACTTCTTTAAAAATATAATTTAAAACATAATTCATTGAGTTAATGCTATGGTCATTATGGAATCTAATTAGGAAAATTAAGAAAACAAAATTTTAATGCACTTACATTGACAAACATATATTTTGTGTTAAAAGAGACGAGTATAAAACAGAATGTCCGTCTAATTAAAAATAGTGACACCATATCTAATGCGATATTTGTGCTTGGTGACCCTTCATTATTAAATATACAGTGCTAGTCAAAAGTCCGTACCCCCCTCGTATATTTTGAACGGTTATACCTACAATTGTAAAATTTGGAGGGAGGAAATAAACGGACGTATGCTTCTTAACTAGTTATGACAGGTGACGTAATTATGACAGATGACTTTACAGCTCCACTGTGACAGATAATTTTAAATGGGACCTTATGGCAAGTGATACCTCGTTTGAAACGTATTAAAAATACCTATTCAGTCCTACTAATATTGTTTGAGGTTAAGCTAATTTTGATGAATAAATTAAATAAATATAAAATTGCAGTTTCGCATTTAATTAATAAAAATTAAAAATTCCGCATATTATTACTTGTCAAAAAGGTTGACGTTGACGTAAAAAGTACTAGAGAATTGAAAAATGTCAACTTTTTTGACTAAAAACCCAAAGGCGGACATTTGAATTTTTATTAATTAAATGCGAAACTACAATATTATATTTATTTAATTTATTTAGCAAAATCAAATTCAACTAAAACCCAAAAAAATTAGTATGACTGAATAGGTATTTTGAATACTTTTCAAAAGAGCTAGAGCAAGGATAGTACTAAAGGTGAGAAATTAGACCTAGGTTGTCTGTCCGTCTGTCTGTCTGACCGCGAATATAACTCCTCCGTCACTATACCAGGTAGAATGACAAATGAGGTGTCAAATGAAAGCTTATAATCCAAGGATGGTATTGAAGGTGAGAAATTTGACATAGGTTGTCTGTCCGCCTGTCCGTCCGACCGCGAATATAACTCCTTCGTCACTATAGCAGGTAGAATGACAAATGAGCTGTCAAATGAAAGCTTATAATTGAGGTGAGGTACTAAAGGTGAGAAATTAGACCTAGGTTGTCTGTCCGTCTGTCTGTCCGACCGCGAATATAACTCATCGTCACTATACCAGGTAGAATGACAAATGAGGTGTCAAATGAAAGCTTATAATCCAAGGATAGTACTAAAGGTGGGAAATTAGATCTAGGTTGTCTGTCCGTCTGTCTGTCTGACCGCAATATAACTCCTCCGTCACTATACCAGGTAGAATGACAAGTGAGGTGTCAAATGAAAGCTTATAATACAAGGATAGTACTAAAGGTGAGAAATTAGACCTAGGTTGTCTGTCCGTCTGTCCGTCCGACCGCGAATATAACTCATCGTCACTATACCAGGTAGAATGACAAATGAGGTGTCAAATGAAAGCTTATAATCCAAGGATAGTACTAAAGGTGAGAAATTAGACCTAGGTTGTCTGTCCGTCTGACAGCGAATATAACTCATTCGTCACTATACCAGGTAGAATGACAAATGAGGTGTCAAATGAAAGCTTATAATCCAAGGATGGTATTGAAGGTGAGAAATTTGACATAGGTTGTCTGTCCGCCTGTCCGTCCGACCGCGAATATAACTCCTTCGTCACTATAGCAGGTAGAATGACAAATGAGGTGTCAAATGAAAGCTTATAATCCAAGGATAGTACTAAAGGTGAGAAATTAGACCTAGGTTGTCTGTTCGTCTGTCCGTCCGACCGCGAATATAACTCATCGTCACTATACCAGGTAGAATGACAAACGAGGTGTCAAATGAAAGCTTATAATCCAAGGATAGTACTAAAGGTGGGAAATTAGATCTAGGTTGTCTGTCCGTCTGTCTGTCTGACCGCAATATAACTCCTCCGTCACTATACCAGGTAGAATGACAAATGAGGTGTCAAATGAAAGCTTATAATACAAGGATGGTACTAAAAATGAGAAATTTGACATAGGCTGTCTGTCCGTCTGTCCGTCCGACCGCGAATATAACTCATCGTCACTATACCAGGTAGAATGACAAATGAGGTGTCAAATGAAAGCTTATAATACAAGAATCGTACTAAAGGTGAGAAATTTGACATAGGCTGTCTGTCCGTCCGACCGCGAATATAACTCATTCGTCACTATACCAGGTAGAATGACAAATGAGGTGTCAAATGAAAACTTATAATCCAAGGATAGTACTAAAGGTGGGAAATTAGATCTAGGTTGTCTGTCCGTCTGTCTGTCTGACCGCAATATAACTCCTCCGTCACTATACCAGGTAGAATGACAAATGAGGTGTCAAATGAAAGCTTATAATACAAGGATGGTACTAAAAATGAGAAATTTGACATAGGCTGTCTGTCCGTCTGTCCGTCCGACCGCGAATATAACTCATCGTCACTATACCAGGTAGAATGACAAATGAGGTGTCAAATGAAAGCTTATAATCCAAGGATAGTACTAAAGGTGAGAAATTAGACCTAGGTTGTCTGTCCGTCCGACCGCGAGTATAACTCATTCGTCACTATACCAGGTAGAATGACAAATGAGGTGTCAAATGAAAGCTTATAATACAAGGATGGTACTAAAAATGAGAAATTTGACATAGGCTGTCTGTCCGTCTGACGGCGAATATAACTCATCGTCACTATACCAGGTAGAATGACAAATGAGGTGTCAAATGAAAGTTTATAATCCAAGGATAGTACTAAAGGTGGGAAATTAGATCTAAGTTGTCTGTCCGTCTGTCTGTCTGACCGCAAATATAACTTCTCCGTCACTATACCTGTAGAATGACAAATGAGGTGTCAAATGAAAGCTTATAAGCCAAGGATAGTACTAAAGGTGGGAAATTAGATCTAGGTTGTCTGTCCGCCTGTCTGTCTGACATGAATGAGGTGTCGAATGAATGCTTACAACCCAAGGATGGTATTAAAGATGAGAAATTTGACATTGGACTTCCGGTTTTGGTGTCGCAACCGTAAGTACTGTTTTAAAGTCACCGAAATTGTATAAGCGGTATATCATTCGACGTGCCCTAGCAAGATGTAAAATTTTGTTTTTTATATCATTTCCGGTTAAAAAGTTCTAACCAGAAGTGCCATTATAATCGCAGAAATAGTACATGTAACACATCAATCGAAACGTATTGAAAGTTCAGTTTGAATATTTAGTTCCGGTTTTGAAGTCATTTCTGTTTAAGCAATGATGACCAAAGTTTAGTAAATATGACTCAAAATTAGTAAAATCGTAAATCAATCGATGCAAAGTTGGACTTTGATATGAATAATTAATTATTAATATTAATTAGTAGTAAATATACCTGTATACTTATGTATTAACGGTATTATTTATATTATTTTAAATTGCGCATGCGATTTTCTGATAATTTATCACTGACCAAGAAAGGAAAAATTGGAACCATGGAACGAAAAATTGGAAGTAATTTTTTCATGGAGCTAGTGCGAAAAAGTTGCGTTTTGATATTGAATAAAACTATTCTTTTTATTTCAAAATGCTCTTGCACCGATTGTTTTCATCAGCTGATTTTAGTATCTTTTATTATTCTGACCTATTTCGTTCCACCTTAGGACGGACTAAAGTTCTGGGAACGCACTTATAGTACGATCAAATTTAAAAAAATAGTTCATAATCAAATTTTTGGGAAAAGTTGTATGAATAAATAATTGTTCGAATACATTTCCTTTTCATTTAAACTATTTCTTATACTTAATGCTTAAAATTACCGTGTTTACTTTCAATATCCATACTTTTAGGTTTCTTTAACATTACATACGTAAATTACTTTATTTTTGGCCGATTTGAATTAAGTATTATGTAGTACGAATCCGATTCCAGAAAAATGTTAAGTTGCAATAGTCTCTCATTATTTAGTTTTAACTCATTTATTTATATCATTAGATCATGTAAGTTACTCACACTGGAGTGTATTTCCGGAATTGGTGTAGGTATTTGGGTACTCCTTTAGTACTTTAGACTGAAATAAATTTTGTATATATATTTTTGTGATTTATTTATTTTGCCTTTAGTTACAAATAAAAATCTAGGATTGAAGTTATTAAATATTATTATTTTAAGCCACAATTATTGTCGCTATTTTTCTACAAGAACTTACTCTTGGTTCTTCTTTTCGTATAGAGATGACTGAATAGTTTTTTTTTCAATGTGCCTCCAGTATGTTATCGATTTCGTGGTCTTCCCGCTGATCATCTTCCAATTGGGAATTATCTCTTGACGTCCTTACTACTCTATTTGTTGTCATTCTGCTTATGTGGTCATTCCATTCTACTCTTCTGTTTCGTATCCAGTTATTAATGTTCTCCACTTCGAATCTCCGTCATATCTACTTCTACCTCTGTCTCGTAGTGTGTTACCATTCTTTGTCCTCTCTGTGTCAGGTTGTGTTTCTGCCGCGTATGTCATAATTCGGAGTGAGACAAAGGGAAATAGTGGCACAGGACTGACAAACACAAAAGGCAATAGTAAACGCAGCAAAGACTCACGAAGAGTTGTAAGTCCATCGATGATGATGACGTCATTATTGTTCTGATGACTGTTTTGTAAATTCTGCCTTTCATTTCTTGTCTGATATTTTTATTTCTCCATATTGTGTCATTCAGGTAACCTGCGGCTCTGTTTGCTCCATTGTCAACTTGTTCTTCCACTTTTGTTTTGAGCTTTCCGTAGTGTGATGCCTAGATATTAAAGTACGTTCTTAAATTTAAAGTTCGTTCAATATTCTGTCTTCTACTGGAGATTTTCTATTCTTTTAAATTTTTTAATGCTTCCTTTACCGCTCCCTCCTCGATGTTTATTTCTTCGTTTGTCGTAACTTCAGGTGTTGGTGACTCATTTTAGTCGCCTTTAGCAAATAGAGATCGAAAGCAGTCTGCCCTTGTTTCCTTCTGACTGTGTCTCATTCTCTTGGTTCATTCTAATTAATTCCTTTCACCCCACCTCTCGTTTTAGGAAGTTGGAAATTCACTTTAAAAATATTCTTATTGACTTTACTTCATATGGTGCAACTGTGACGATGGGAACCGATTATTCTGGCGTGACTCTTAAAAATTTATATTTCTTCACTATTCTATATAATCGTTGCTGTTATATGATGCATATGCTATTGTTACTATTTATGTGCCTCCTAATTTCGGTGACAATTTTAATGTTTCTTGTTTATTGTAGCCCAATTTAGGTCCTTGAACCTCCTAAGTAGAGCTTCAGTGAAAATACGCCAACAAGTTCTATCTTGCACTAGGCCAGCACTTCATTCTTAGACTTTTCTTGACCTCTTATCTCATCCATTATGGATCTTCTCTAAGTTTGTGCTGGGCGAACTCTTTTCCCTTGGGGATTCTACTCTAGGGCATTCTTTGCAATACTGGAGCTTTTAATACTGGATCCAACTCCACTTTCTGGACTTATATTTCATTTTCTACCCTCTTTTATTAGGTCAGGTGTAGCAGATGTTCGTTTCTGATGTTAGCCTATTATCAAACATATTAGTTTTATTTACAATTATTTATAATCAACACTTCAAATTTTAATTTTTTCAAGACACTATTCACAAATTATTATACTTATTATGTCTATGGTTACGTAGCAGCAGAGTCGAGCGCGGTTAGATTTGCATGGGTGACCGCTTCGGAACCGCGTGGCTCTGGAACTAACACCTCATGGTGTTGCTGTATTATTTTTTATTATTATTATTTTAAGTGAATTTTAAGTAGTAGTATTAAAATTGGTGTAATATTTACATAAAATGAAAATAAACTCTTTAAGATATATTTATTTCGTCGAAATAATATATAAGAGAAGTATACATTTTTACGTGCGTACAAAGTACTCACGTTCTTTATTTTTCTTTTAGAAGAAGCGACTTGTCTACTTCTTCCATGTTTTACTGTTTTATTTTATTAATTTTTATATAAACAGGGTTTTAAATATTAATTTAACTAATGTAATAGTTACCGAGATATTCTATTTATTTATAAGCCAAAAAATGTTTATCTATAACTTAAAAATTTATTAATTTATTATACATTTATTAATTTTAGACCACTTGTCAGCGCCGGATTATTCATTAGGCGGACTAGGCGGCCGCCTAGGGCCCGGACACTTAATGGGGCCCGCATCCCGCTCAAATGCATTAATTAATATTTAATTATTTAAGCAGTAATTAAAAAAAAATGTAAAATGATAAATAAATCAAATAGGGCTAACGGAGACAAAAAAAAAGAGAATGGTTAATTTATGATTTCCAATCAAACTCAGTTTTTTGCTTTGTCTTCTGTCAAATATTAGGAAAATACAACCGACTTCAAGACAAGTTAAGCAGATATCTTCAAAAGCATACCTCCGGATTTTGAAGAACCTTTGGATTTGAAAGAAGAGCTTGGATTGACATGAAATTTGGCATGTGTTATTGCTCTAAGGTTGAGTCCACCCATTTCTCGGGGGTTAAAAAATATACCGTCAAAATACGTCCGGAAGTCGATAAACTGACTAATTCTAACCAATTTTTGTTCAATAGAGTTTTTTCAACAAGTCAATATATTTCGTTGAAACACGTTTTTCACAAATAACTCAAAAAGTAAGTATTTTATCGGAAAAATATTCTTAGAAAAAATATAGCTTTTAAAAAATTAAAAAAAAAAAAAATGGCGTATGTGTGCAATCGGTAGACCCAGTAGAAGCAGAGTTGTAGCTAATGAAAAGTAGGTTTTTATTCGTCAAATTCCAAATCGAATATTTTAACGTGAAATAATCAAAAAATGAAGCACTTTTAATGGAGAACTCATCATAACTTTTTTAAATGTTTAAAAAAGCATCATCCTTGTTTTTTTTAAATTAATTTCTAGCATAAAAAGTAAGCAAGATACGCTCAGAATAAAGTTGATCCCTTTTTTGGATAAAAAAAACTGGTGAAAATAAGCCCCTAATTAGCATCCCAAATGAGATTAATCCTGACCGCTTCATAAATTATTTAACTTATGTATTGAAACGAAAAAGCGATGGAGAAACGTTGCGGCGCCAGTGTAACGAAAAAAGCGATGGACTACCCCAGCTAATTGAAACAATATTCGAAAATATTACCTCAACTAACCAAGATAGCCATCGTTACACCCTTAGCTTAGCTCAGTCACTCAGGTGTGTGTTCGTCTTGTCCTAACCTCAGATATGAACTATGAAAATTGGAATGGTAGCAAACAAAACAATAATTTTAACTAATCATGTTTATTGTTCATAAAGATATAATAAATAAAATGACTTAGTAAATTGCATTAACAAATGTATTTAAATTCTTGCCAAAAACTAACAATTCTGGATTATACTTATGGCTTTTGGTAGCTGATGGTATCTTCTTGATGTCGTATGGTACTGCTGCTGGTTCTGCAACGGGCTCTGGGGTTGTAGGTGTTGTATTCCACCAGGCCTACGGATGTTGGTCGTTGCAGTCTTGGTTATGTGGTTGCAGCCCTGATGACATGGTCCTCGTTGTTGTATCGCCGGCGATTTGAGGGTTGTTGAAACTCCCGGAGGGAGAAAAGTGGTTTCTTTCCAAAAAACTATAAAATAGAGACACATATCAATCATCAAGAAGAAAAACCAACGTGTGCCATCTGCCGTTCTAATCGTCAGAAAGAGTAGCAGATGACAAGAATAAATCAAATGAAATTTAGATGAGAATAGTTAAAATTCTGATTACTAAACGTGCATACATGTAAATTAAAAGATAATTATATTTGAAACTAAAATATCAGAACACATGGTCTGACATTGGAAGTTAGGTTAGATAAAAAACAATATAAAAACTGTTAGACGGAGAAATATAATTACAATATATTATTCTTACCCCAAGAGGAAGATGATTTGTTGAAATAGAAATGATTTATTTTTCGAATTACATGCCTTTTTAAGGATTAATTTTTCCCTTCCAGTGTATGTCAGGGAGTAGGGGGTCAAGTCGATGAAGTGACACTGTCATTGAAAACGACGTTTAAAATGACAACCAAGTACTATGAAGTAGCGGAATGTTCCGTATTGAAAATACAGATATTTACGGAGTGAGAATGTATACGAGGTACGTTCAGTATGTTCAGATGATGATTTAAATAAAAAGAGATATATTAAATAGAAGATAATAAAAAAGGATAATAAAATGATAATCAAAGAGGATAATAAAAGAGCGCCAACCAATTTTTAAAGGGGGAAATGGGTAAACCAAATAGAAGAAGATAATTATTAATGAAATATTAAAGGAAATAAGGTAAAATAATTATTTAAAAATAAAATATCAAAGATGTGACGTTTGTAACGTTACACACTCCTCTCACCCATCAGAAAAATTTTGAACACACGTGAGAAATTTTTCTCAAAGAAAACAGGAATGTTACACACTCCCTCCACTCATCAGAAAAATTTCGAACACAGGTGAGAAATTTTTCTCAAGGAAAACAAGAAATCATAGTTCTAACCAGAAATAAATATATGCAGTAGTAATCGTTCAGAACAAATCAAAAATAAATACTCATAATAAAGTAAATATTAAGTCAATGTATATAGTTAATTTAAATTATTAATCATAAAAAATTTTAAAGTACCAAAATAATTTTCAGATGTTACTCTGGGGAAAATAAAAATATTACCCAATGAATTGTAGTATTCATCACACTATAAAATATTTATTTATTATAAATAAATGACATCAGAGAATATCTATCTCTGGAAAAAAAATAATTGTACTTTAAAAAAGTATGAAATTAATTCAAAATTATAAAGACATGTAGTATAAAGTGTAAGTAATAATTAAATTTTACTAAGAATCCAAAAGTAAGTAAGTAACCATAGTCAAATAATGTAGACATATTAAAAATGAATTGCATTGCAAATATTCTGGTATTTATATAAAATAAAAGGCATATAACCAAATTTAAGTAAATATAATGGATATCACATCCTAAATACAATAAATAAATAGCTATTGGAGCTACTAACAACTGAATCTCGAACAAAATAACAAGTACTCGGATAACAAGTACCTAAAGTAAGGTAATAATATAATAATCAATATGATAAGGTGAGTAAAAGCATATAAGTAGATAAAGATAACATAAGTATAATATGATAAAAAGAAATGCAAGTGCAACTATAGATAAACCATTAAAAAAAATAAGTACCAACTATATGGAAAGCCAAATAAGACAAAGTTCTACACCAAAGGGTTTAAAAAACTGCATAAAACCAGTCCTAAAAGACTTAACCAATAAGTTAATAAAGAGAGAGAGATAATGATACATAATGCAAATGCTACTTCCATCAAATGCATACCAGGGATCTACACTAAAGAACAAAATATATGTATAAAAATGCATAAATATGATTTGCAAAGATGGAAAATAACAAATGCTAGTAGCTAAACTACAATCATACTTCAAAGCGCCACAATTCTACACCAGATTTCTAAAAGTAGATATGCATAGAATTGTTTGAACTCCAAAAGAAAAAATTTATAAAAGACATCATCCTAAAAATAATATACAGCATTAAACTGTATATCAACAGTCATTAAGACCAAAAAAACGGAACTCAGACTCAATAGATCTGGCCCAACCCTATGGATAACTTATATGTACCCTAGGAAAAAAAACACTAGGTGTCTATGCAGCTATATATAAGCCATACACAACTTATAAGTGCCGGATGAGGCTTTCGTGCTAATCTGTATCAAAAATCAGTACAACACCCAAAATAAAATAATAAAACAATAATATATAGATAAATAGGGCATTGTTAAATAAAAAGATGTTAAATATAATGTTTATCATAATTAATATAAGTGCAATAATGCAAAAAAATTGAAAAATGTAAAATATCATGCTTTACGAACAAAAATTTTTTTGAGATTCAAGACAAGAAGAAGAATGGTTTAAATTAATATTCTGAATACGTAAAGAAGAAGAATAAGAATAAAATACCTCAATGAAAGAAAAGAACTTGAAAATTGTCCTAGTCTTTACTATACAAGTAAAGTAGTATATACCATCCGAACAGAAAGTTCGACGGAAACAACAAAATTTTTGGTAGTTGTACAAAATTGGTAATAAATATATGAAAACAACTAGGAAATATAAGAATAAGTAAAAAGTAATTGAAAAAAAGTAATAAAACAAGATTTAAATGCACTTTAGAGTACACAGAAGTACCTATGAAAAGAACGTAGAAGAAATAGTACGTATAAAAAGTACAGAAAATATGACAATAAATGGAAAAATTCTCTTGGGTTTTGGAAAGTTACGACAAAATAAGAAAGTAATTAAAGAAGAACTACCAAAAAAACTGGTTAAATTGAAAAAACAGAAAAAACACTATGTGGACATTACTATCAAGGTCCTAACATAAAAATTAGCTAAAAAAAATAGGGAAAAAGTATCAAAATGTTAAAATACCAATATTTGCAACTGTAAATGTATCTTAAATCAATTATGCTGAAATATATAATTAAATTATTGAAACTGGTAATACTTTTTGACCCATAACATGTGAAAATATATAAAAATTAGTCCAAAAGGTAGTCAAAAAGTACCAAAATAGATAATATATATAGACTTACTGCAAAAATTGAACATAAAAATGAAATATATGAAAATAGTATTTATTAATGCTTGTTGTCTGCTACCAAACCACACACTCACAGCTCGATTCTTTGGATAAGACAAGTGCGTTGGTGCGCCAGTGTAACGAAAAAGCACACATGAAGCTAGTCTAGTGTTTTTTTTCCTAGGGTACATATAAGTTATCCATAGGGTTGGGCCAGATCTATTGAGTCTGAGTTCCGTTTTTTTGGTCTTAATGACTGTTGATATTTTTGATATCTGTAGTATTTTCCCTTGGGATTAGCTGGAGCAAATAATAGTTTCTTCCTATTTACTACATTTATTTAAATCAAACTCTTACTTTACATTTACATCTTTCATATACAAAATATAATTCATAACTTCTATCTTCTTGACATGACAATTGACATGACCTAAAGTAGCCTGTATGACACAGAATGTAACTAGGAGGTTTTTAGCGATTCACTCAACACCCTCCCTCGCTAAAAATCTCTAAGACCTAAATTCAATTTTAAATTTGAGAATGATATATATGGTAAACCTTTAGTTAGAATATCGGCTTCCTGACATTTTGTATCAACATACTTCAAGTCTATCTCATTTTTCTTAAACTGTTCATTTACAAAATGATATTTTAAATCGATGTGCTTAACCCTACGATTGTTCTCTGGATTTTTAATAAGAGCAATGCATCCCTGATTATCTTCTAAGTAAGTTATTTTATTAAAATGAATTCCAAAATCCATCATCAATTTCTTTAACCAAATGCCCTCACTCACAGCACTACATAAAGAAACTAGCTCGGCTTCAGTTGTAGATAGTGTTACACAGTTTTGCTTTTTAGTAACCCAATGTATAGTATTCCCAAATAGCTTGAACAAATACCCAGTAATAGATTTCCGGTCATTTACATCATTTCCCCAATCAGCATCCACAAAGCAAATTAGACTTTCATCGTGTTGCCGTTTAAATTCTAATCCCACATGTTGTGTTTTCTTTAAATATCTCAATACCCTTTTTAAATATACCCAAACTTCATCTGTTGCTTTATCTTGATATCTACTAAAGAAATTTAATGCATAACAAATATCAGGACGAGATCCTAACATTAAATACATAATAGAACCTATAAGCTGTCTAATTGGCTTGGTTGTTAAGGTATCATTATTAGATAAGACGATTTTTAATTTTGGGTCAATTGGTAAATTACAACCCTTACATTCTATCATGTTGAACTTATTAAGAATTTTATCAATGTATTTTGACTGATTTATTTTTAAAATTCCAATATCTCTTTTATATTCTATTTCAATTCCCAAAAAATTTTTAAGCTTCCCCTTGTCCTTTATTTCAAATTTATTCATTAGTTTGCTCACAACTTCATTAATTTTTGTTAAGTCTGATCCTACTATCATTATGTCGTCAACATATATCAGTAAATATATTTTAGTATTTTGGTCAGTTAATACATACAAACAATGATCATTCATAGATCTATTAAACCCTAATTCAATCAAATAATTATTTATTTCATTATTCCAACACTTAGACGATTGTTTTAAACCATATAAAGATTTCTGTAACTTTAAAACTTGATTATTCTTAGTAAAAAATCCATCAGGTGGATAAATGTAAATATCCTCATTTAATTTTGCATTTAAAAATGCTGTCTTAACATCTAACTGTCTGAAATGATAACCATATTGATTTCCGATACTTAATAATGCCCTGATAGTTGTTAACCTCGCCACTGGTGAATATATCTCATTATAGTCTAAATTTTCTTGTGCAAAGCCCCTGACTACTAACCTAGCTTTATATTTATCCTCCTCTTTCTCTTCATTCATCTTGTAATTAAATACCCACTTGGTATCTAATATTTTGTCATTTGGCCTATCCATTACTAACCAAGTTTTATTTTTTTCTATGGAATCGAGTTCCCTTTTTATAGCCAGTTCCCATTGTATTTTATCTGTCCTATTTCTTAGATCATTAAAGTTCTCAGGAACATCATCAATAAATCTCATTGCATCAAATGCCATATAAAGCTCATAATCGTCATATTTTGGATGAGGTTTCACCTGGCGTCTGCTTTCTCGGTTATTCTCAGTTTCACTATACCTTTTATGCATATTCTCATTCTCCTCAAAACTTTCAACTTTGTTATTTACTGAATTCACAGATTCATTTAATTCATCTTCCAACATTTCTCCCTCGACTTCAACTTCTGTTTTACTTTTACCATAAACAAAACAATTTTCCTTAAAAATGACATCCCTAGATACAATAACCTTTTTCTTTTCAATATCCCATAATCTATATCCTGTTGGAGCATATCCTATCATTATACATTTATTTGCTTTCGAGTCAAACTTACCTCTTTCTTCTTTTCTTACATGACTGTATGCCAAACTTCCAAATACTCTAAGATTACTTACATTAACTTTCTTGTTGTCCCAAATTTCAGCAGGTGTTTTATTTTCATTTAATGTATTAGCTGTACATCTATTTATTACATAATTTGAATACCATATTGCTTCTCCCCATAATTGTTTTGGTACCCCTGATTCTGAAATAATTGCTCTAGCCCGTTCTACCAATGTTCTATTTTTCCTTTCAGCTTTGCCATTTTGTTGTGGCGTATATGGTGTAGTATAGTCTAAAACAACTCCATTATCTACACAAAATTTCCGTAATTCTCCCGATACATATTCACCTCCATTGTCGCACCTCAATTTTGAAATTCCAAAGCCAAATTTTGCTTTTGTCATATTATAGAATTCTACAAATTTTTGGAAAACTTCATTCTTTTGTTTTATCATATATACTGCAGTAAAATTTGAAAAATCATCAATGAACGTAACAAAATACTTACTACCGTCATGACAAATTGGAGAGATGGGGCCACACACGTCACTACATATTATTTCTAATAACCTCGTACTTTTAGTTCTAGTACCAAATGGCCTTTTTGATATTTTCCCTTCTACACAAGGTTCACAAAACTCAATATTTGATATTCGAACATTTTCTATGCCATTTACTATTTTGTTTTTTATTAAACTTTTAAGATCTGAAAAATTTATATGTGCAAATCGCTTATGCCATTGTAAAAATTCATTATTTTCAGTAACCACATTTTGACATTCATGTTTATCAATCTCAAATGTAATTTCATATAAGTTATTTCTATTTCCTATTCCCAGAATTCCTTTATCATTTACAAATTTAACTATACCGTCTACAAAAATTACTTTCATTCCAGACATTTCCAATCTTTTTACACTTAATAGATTTTTTCTTAAATTAGGAACATATAATACATTTTTAATTACACATTTAATTCTGTTATTTTTAACATGACTTATTACATTTATATTTCCTACCCCAGTAGCTAATAAAAAATTATCATTCTTTGCAATTGCTATTTTAATGGGTTCTTTTAGCATAATTATATCTGAAAAAACTTCTTTATTATTTACAAGATGGTCAGTACAGCCAGAATCAATAAAAAAGGTGACAGAATTAAAATTAGTATGTTCTAACTCAGTGTCATACATGCTTTTGGTCAAAAAGGATACCTTACTTACTTCCCCACACACTTCATCTACTTGTTCTTCTAATGGTCGCTGTTCTGTAAAATTACTACTTCCTGCTCTATATTTACTTCTGTGATTGTACCCTCTAGAATTATTATAACCTCTTCTGTAGCTTCCTCTGTGATTGTACCCTCTAGAATTATTATAACCTCTTCTGTATCTTCCTCTGTGATTGTACCCTCTAGAATTATTTTGATTTCTTTGTATACCTTGATAGTTTTGTGTCATGGCAGGTTGATGGTTTCTTCTATAATTTTGGTCGTCATAATTTGATTGAGTTCTGGAATTTTCATTCTGTGTATTTGTACAGAACTTCTTAATGTGTCCGGGGAATCCACATCTGTAACAAATTACATTCATAGTACTAAACGCTGCCTGATTTTCAACTGGTTCATAACTCTTACTTCCTAGCTGTCTTTTTTCTTCTTCGCCCTGTAATTTCTGCTTCACATTTTCATATGTTAAGTGGGCATCTGCTAGATTTTCAATAACTGTGATAACTGTTTCATAAGACTTCGGGAGTGCCATTAGTAGATTACATATTAAGTCTTTTTCTGCAATCTCCACTCCGGATGATTTTAGTTGTCTTAAAATATCTTCAAATTGGGTTAAAAACTGTTGCAGAGATTCGCCTTCTTTTAATTTTATGGTAAGTAATTTCCTTTTTAGATATAATTGCCCATGCAGCCCTTTCTTTTCAAACTTTTGTTTTAAAACATTCCACATACCATACGCCGTCTTCTGTTCTCGCAATACTTCTAAATGTACATCAGAAACACACTGAACTATTATAGACTTTGCTTTGTTATCATTGCTTTTGTGTGATTTCTTCTGAGTTTCTGTCAGGGTGTTATCTTCTGCATCTATACATTTTTCAATATAATCAGTCACTCCAGCTTCTGCTAATATCATCTCCATTCGGAACTTCCACTTAAGATAATTATCGTTTGATAATAGTTCAATATTATATGATTTACTATTCATTGTCACGTTTCTGGATGGATAACCTCAAAACTTTTTATTCCTTCTTTTATTTTTGTCATCAGCGTCTTGGGCACATAACCTTTTGATATCTGTAGTATTTTCCCTTGGGATTAGCTGGAGCAAATAATAGTTTCTTCCTATTTACTACATTTATTTAAATCAAACTCTTACTTTACATCACAAACCATACATACTTATAGACGTTTCACGACCATGTTAATCTTTCGGATCGAATTAACGCCATCTCTTGATTGGAATGGGAACTAAATTGACAAATTTTTGTTATGTAGGAATTTCAAATTATAAATTTTGCGGGATTTTTGATGAAATTTCGCAGGAAATTAAAACAACAGAAAGACAATTCAATGTTTTATTCAATGTTTTACTGAAAACTTCAAATGTTCCAATTTGTTTTCAAAATGCTATAAACACTACTGACATGTGTCACGTGAAAGCACTGATGTGTAATATTGAGTTAAATGAAAATTTTTGAAAGAATTTTGTAGGATGATTGTTTAGATAAATACCTTATAATCTTTTACAAACTTCCAAAAATATATAGGCCCGAAATGTTGATGACACACTTGTCTATTGGAATAAACTGTTTCAGGATCGATTATATTGTTTTTTAAATATGGAGAAACACAACACGGGTTGATCAATGTAAACTAAAAATTCTACTCACAGAAACGGAGAGGAGGTTAATACAATTGATTAAAATTGTGATTAAATCTAATTAAAAACGTAACACCACTATAATAAAATATTTAAGCCACAAACTGTAAAATAAAAACTAAATAACAAATTAATTTAATTGTCAACTGTCAGTTGTTAAATATGACAAGAGAATTGACTGACAGCGACATCTCTGGATTGGAATGGTAACTAATTTGCTGTCTTGACCTTGACAATTTACGTGAAACGTCTATGAGTATGTATGGTTTGTGATTTACATCTTTCATATACAAAATATAATTCATAACTTCTATCTTCTTGACATGACAATTGACATTGACCTAAAGTAGCCTGTATGACACAGAATGTAACTAGGAGGTTTTTAGCGATTCACTCAACAGATATACAGTTTAATGCTGTATATTATTTTTAGGATGATGTCTTTTATAAATTTTTTCTTTTGGAGTTCAAACAGTTCTATGCATATCTACTTTTAGAAATCGTGTAGAATTGTGGCGCTTTGAAGTATGATTGTAGTTTAGCTACTAGCATTTGTTATTTTCCATCTTTGCAAATCATATTTATGCATTTTTATACATATATTTTGTTCTCTAGTGTAGATCCCTGGTATGCATTTGATGGAAGTAGCATTTGCATTATGTATCATTATCTCTCTCTCTCTCTCTCTCTCTCTTTATTAACTTATTGGTTAAGTCTTTTAGGACTGGTTTTATGCAGTTTTTTTAAACCCTTTGGTGTAGAACTTTGTCTTATTTGGCTTTCCATATAGTTAGTACTTATTTTTTTTAATAGTTTATCTATAGTTGCACTTGCATTTCTTTTTATTATATTATATTTATATTATCTTTATCTACTTATATGCTTTTACTTACCTTGTCATATTGATTATTAATTTTATTACCTTACTTTAGGTACTTGTTATCCGAGTACTTGTTATTTTGTTCGAGATTCAGTTGTTGTTAGTAGCTCCAATAGCTATTTATTTATTTTATATAGGATGTGATATCCCTTATATTTACTTAAATTTGGTTATATGCGTTTTATTTTATATAAATACCAGAATATTTGCAATGCAATTCATTTTTAATATGTCTACATTATTTGACTATGGTTACTTACTTACTTGGATTTTTAGTTGAATTTGATTAATACTTACACTTTATAGTATAAATCTTTATAATTTTAAATTAATTTCATACTTTTTTAAAGTACATTTATTTTTTTTCCAGAGATAGATATTCTCTGATGTCATTTATTTATAATAAATAAATATTTTATAGTGTGATGAATACTACAATTCATTGGGTAATATTTTTATTTTCCCCAGAGTAACATCTGAAAATTATTTTGGTACTTTAAAATTTTTTATGATTAATAATTTAAATTAACTATATACATTGACTTAATGATTACTTTATTATCAGTATTTATTTTTGATTTGTTTTGAACGATTACTACTGCATATATTTATTTCTGGTTAGAACTTTGTCTTCTTATTTTCTTTGAGAAAAATTTCTCACCTGTGTTCGAAATTTTTCTGATGAGTGGAGGGAGTGTGTAACATTCCTGTTTTCTTTGAGAAAAATTTCTCACGTGTGTTCAAAATTTTTCTGATGGGTGAGAGGAGTGTGTAACGTTACAAACGTCACATCTTTGATATTTTATTTTTAAATAATTATTTTACCTTATTTTCTTTAATATTTCATTAATAATTATCTTCTTCTAATTGGTTTACCCATTTTCCCCTTTAAAAATCGGTTGGCGCTCTCTTTTATTACCTTCTTTTATTATCTTCTATTTAATATATCTCTTTCATTTAAATCATCATACTGAACATACCTCGTATATTCATACTCTCCAAATATCTGTATTTTCAATACGGAACATGCCGCTACTTCATAGTACTTGGTTGTCATTTTAAACGTCGTTTTCAATGACAGTGTCACTTCATCGACTTGACCCCCTACTCCCTGACATACACTGGAAGGGAAAAATTAATCCTTAAAAAGGCATGTAATTCGAAAAATAAATCATTTCTATTTCAACAAATCATCTTCCTCTTGGGGTAAGAATAATATATTGTAATTATATTTCTCCGTCTAACAGTTTTTATATTGTTTTTTTTATCTAACCTAACTTCCAATGTCAGACCATGTGTTCTGATATTTTAGTTTCAAATATAATTATCTTTTAATTTACATGTATGCACGTTTAGTAATCAGAATTTTAACTATTCTCATCTAAATTTCATTTGATTTATTCTTGTCATCTGCTACTCTTTCTGACGATTAGAACGGCAGATGGCACACGTTGGTTTTTCTTCTTGATGATTGATATGTGTCTCTATTTTATAGTTTTTTGGAAAGAAACCACTTTTCTCCCTCCGGGAGTTTCAACAACCCTCAAATCGCCGGCGATACAACAACGAGGACCATGTCATCAGGGCTGCAACCACATAACCAAGACTGCAACGACCAACATCCGTAGGCCTGGTGGAATACAACACCTACAACCCCAGAGCCCGTTGCAGAACCAGCAGCAGTACCATACGACATCAAGAAGATACCATCAGCTACCAAAAGCCATAAGTATAATCCAGAATTGTTAGTTTTTGGCAAGAATTTAAATACATTTGTTAATGCAATTTACTAAGTCATTTTATTTATTATATCTTTATGAACAATAAACATGATTAGTTAAAATTATTGTTTTGTTTGCTACCATTCCAATTTTCATAGTTCATATCTGAGGTTAGGACAAGACGAACACACACCTGAGTGACTGAGCTAAGCTAAGGGTGTGACGATGGCTATCTTGGTTAGTTGAGGTAATATTTTCGAATATTGTTTCAATTAGCTGGGGTAGTCTATCGCTATTTTGTTACACTAGCCCCACGTTGGGCGCCAGTGAAACGAAAAAGCGATGGAGAAACGTTGCGGCGCCAGTGTAACGAAAAAAGCGATGGACTACCCCAGCTAATTGAAACAATATTCGAAAATATTACCTCAACTAACCAAGATAGCCATCGTTACACCCTTAGCTTAGCTCAGTCACTCAGGTGTGTGTTCGTCTTGTCCTAACCTCAGATATGAACTATGAAAATTGGAATGGTAGCAAACAAAACAATAATTTTAACTAATCATGTTTATTGTTCATAAAGATATAATAAATAAAATGACTTAGTAAATTGCATTAACAAATGTATTTAAATTCTTGCCAAAAACTAACAATTCTGGATTATACTTATGGCTTTTGGTAGCTGATGGTATCTTCTTGATGTCGTATGGTACTGCTGCTGGTTCTGCAACGGGCTCTGGGGTTGTAGGTGTTGTATTCCACCAGGCCTACGGATGTTGGTCGTTGCAGTCTTGGTTAGGTGGTTGCAGCCCTGATGACATGGTCCTCGTTGTTGTATCGCCGGCGATTTGAGGGTTGTTGAAACTCCCGGAGGGAGAAAAGTGGTTTCTTTCCAAAAAACTATAAAATAGAGACACATATCAATCATCAAGAAGAAAAACCAACGTGTGCCATCTGCCGTTCTAATCGTCAGAAAGAGTAGCAGATGACAAGAATAAATCAAATGAAATTTAGATGAGAATAGTTAAAATTCTGATTACTAAACGTGCATACATGTAAATTAAAAGATAATTATATTTGAAACTAAAATATCAGAACACATGGTCTGACATTGGAAGTTAGGTTAGATAAAAAACAATATAAAAACTGTTAGACGGAGAAATATAATTACAATATATTATTCTTACCCCAAGAGGAAGATGATTTGTTGAAATAGAAATGATTTATTTTTCGAATTACATGCCTTTTTAAGGATTAATTTTTCCCTTCCAGTGTATGTCAGGGAGTAGGGGATCAAGTCGATGAAGTGACACTGTCATTGAAAACGACGTTTAAAATGACAACCAAGTACTATGAAGTAGCGGCATGTTCCGTATTGAAAATACAGATATTTACGGAGTGAGAATGTATACGAGGTACGTTCAGTATGTTCAGATGATGATTTAAATAAAAAGAGATATATTAAATAGAAGATAATAAAAAAGGATAATAAAATGATAATCAAAGAGGATAATAAAAGAGCGCCAACCAATTTTTAAAGGGGGAAATGGGTAAACCAAATAGAAGAAGATAATTATTAATGAAATATTAAAGGAAAATAATTATTTAAAAATAAAATATCAAAGATGTGACGTTTGTAACGTTACAGTATTGTTTATATGCTGTAAGTTTTATCGGTATAAAGTGCTTATTTATAAAAGGGCTGTAGTAGAAAGGGCTTGAACAAGTCACTAATCACGTGTATGCATTTTTTTATTTAGCTTAATGCCTCGACAACTAATGGCCATTGCCATGGTACAGTGGATTTTTCCAATCAGGTACCTAGTGTAATGTGTAGTGTGTGTGATGAGTATATGTCGTGTTACTTAGCAAAGTCGACGTCCTTGTTTTTGCAAAGAGACGCTAATTTTATCCGAACGTCTGCGGTCCTTCCGGTGAGTACCGATCCCACAAGGATATAATTTATTTTTAACAAATATCTGAAATATTCAGAAAAGCAAAACCTACATTTTTTTACTCTTTAAGATTTTTGGTAGCATTAATAATTTTTAAGTAACATATTTTGAAAAGAAAGAATTTTTTTTTTAAATTTCAAAAAATTTGTTTTACTTTAAATTCCAATTTTTTGAAGTTATACTTCTTTACCGGCGATATGAGGGTGAATTTTTATATGTTAAAACCTATGATCCCGACGCATGCGCATTATAACTTTGTTCTGATTGGATGTTCAAATGACATGTCAAAAATTATTCAATATGGCGGCTGTGGCACAGCTGCAGGTAGATTATTTATGGTTGTTGCGTTTTAAAATTTGTGTGAAAAGAAACAACAAACAAAAGTTAGTTAATAGTTATACTGCCTTTTTAAATAGTTTTCATATACCTATATTTTTGGACTTTTGAACTATTTTGGACAAGGAAAACTCATTCTAATTTGGTAAGTAGTTTTTATTATAATCATATTGTAATTATACATTTGGATTAGGTTGAAACAGGGATGGCGGTTTTTGACAAAACACCGGTTTTCGGTTATACCGGTTGTTTTTGCTTACGGTTTAACCTGGCGGTTATAACCGGCCAAAAAACCGGTTTTTGGGAAAAACCGGTTTTCGGTTTTTTTAATCCAATAGGTTACAAAGTTACATTTACAATACACTTTAGTTTGCGATAGGTACTCCATTCGACTCGATATCAATATGATCAAAATTAGTAAATACTATCGAAAGAACATGTATTACTTTTAACACGTTTGTATATTTGTAGAATAGGTACATTTTAACTCATTTAATACTTCCTGTATGAGTGTATCGTTTTGAAAACGTAGCGAAATTCTTGGAGATTCGTATTCGTAATCAGTAATTCGATATTCATAGTCAGAGCATTATTTTTGGTAATCAGAAAAAGTCATTCACCCACTTTCAATGTCAAGAGTTAAGTGTGAATTAAGTGTTGTCTAATACAACCAGATCACTTCTTATGTAAATATTATGATTACAAATACCTTTTCAAGGAAATATTATAATAAAACTTAATAATTATTTCTGGCTGATGTGAGATTGCACTTTCAGTTTGCTTCTGTAATTTATAAAATAAAATAAAATTTGAATTATGGTTTTGTTTGGAATAATTACTTGAGAATAATAATTATGATTGGGATCCGAAATAATACGTAACCTAATCCTAATCACCGTAAAAACCTAATAACCGGTTTTTACTTTAAAAAGAAAAAACCGGTTAAAACCGGGACAAAAATAACAGGTAAAACCGGTTATTGCGAAGTAAAAAAACCGGTTTTAGGTTTAAACCGGTAGGTTTTTCCCATCCCTAGGTTGAAATACAGTAGAGCGTCGATTATCCGAACTAATTGGGGGACATAGGTGTTCGGAAAACCGATTTGTTCGGATAATCGAACTACAATATATTGATACATATTTATTGCCATACATATTTATCCACAATTGAATAAAAGCCATATTTATATATCTACATATTTATTTATATCTTGATAATGACAACTAGCAACTAAACAAAAAAGTGCAGTCTTTGCAACAGCATAATTATTTTTGGATACAATATTGAAGAAGATTGAAGATATTTTAAGCGTCAATTACTAACGCTTGCTCGGTATTCGAGTGCGGGACGCGGGAGTCGATAGGTCGAATAAGCGGTCGTTCAGTTGATCGACGTTCGGATAATCGACGCTCTACTGTACATTTCTTTTCTCAAGAATGGTGGATTTTAGAGAGAAATCCCAAATTAGGTCCGATTTTTATTTTTAAATTATGATTTTTTGGCGTAGATTTATCTATCTAGTAGGTATGTAATGCTTTGATTTACATACTTAATTTGATTACCAACAAAAGTTCTATCAATCTTCATCTAATATATTGTTTTCTTACTGTTTTGTTATATTTTAATATTTTCTTCCACAAAATTTAAACTACATAATTTAATTATATTCAAAACAACTCTGAAACAGTAAAACGTTCAGTTACCCTATTTTTCCACATGACAAATAATGTGAAATTGGACGAGTGAGTCTAGGCTTCGATTACGAATCAAAGCGCCACGAAATTCACGGGTTCGATTCCCGATGCAAGTTTTTATTTTTTTATGCATTTTATGATTGTAAGTATATTTGTTATATAATTTTTTTTCAGAAAATGCGTATTTAAAATTTTTACCAACAATTATTATCGTTCAGAAATCATTTTTTCTTTGTGGCATTTTTCAATGTGTTTGTGTGCGTTTTATTCTTTTATTTTTTAAAATTTTTGGTATTGTCTTAAAAATCACATAATATGTAGTAGAAGTATAACTTCTTACGTGCGTACAAAGTACACACACATTCTTTTTTTTTTAATATAACAAGCACTCTGAACCGCTGAAACTTACAGATCATATAAATAATATATAAGTACAAACTAGGGGATGATTTTCAAGATTTTTTTGCCAAAAAAAAAGGAATCAACATTATTTTGAGCTTTACTTGCTGAATATTGATACTAGAAACTTGTTAAAACAAACAAAATAAAGCTTTTTTAACACTTTAAAAAAGTTGTGATTAGTTTTTCAGCGAAAAGTGCTTCATTTTTTGGGTATTCACGTTGAAATATTTGATTTGGAATTTGTCGAATAAGAATCTACTTTTCATTAGCTTCAGCTCTGCTTATACTGGGTCTACGTACTTCATACATACACTATTATTTTTACTTTTGTATGTGCTATATTTTTCCTAAGAATATTTTTTCGATAAAATACTTAATTTTTGAGTTATTTGCGAAAAAACTCTAAAATTGTGTTTTTTTTTTGTTGAAAAATAAACATATTCACTCGCAAATAACTCAAAAATATTGATTTAGTGAAAAAACTCTTTTATTGTATGTATGTTTTTCACCCTTAACTATTAGTTATGTGGTACAAAATTTTAGAACGTTTTAGTGCTGCAAGTAAACATTAAAAGATCCAATTATAAATTTATCAAGCAGGTACAGTTATTTTACTTAAATCTTTAGCAAAGTAACAGAAGTAAAAAAAGAAAAATGATCTTTTTTACATTGACGTAATTTATTTTTGGAGTAACTACTTCCCAAAACAACATAAATATCTGTAAATTTGTATTAAGTAAATGGTCGCTATAAAGGGGCCCACTTCTTATGGCCGCCTAGGGCCCCATGATGCCTTAAACCGTCACTGCCTCTTGTGTAAATACTAATGAAAATTTTCGAGAACGGAATTCGGGATTAAAATATCTCTGTGCATAATTAAATAACTGAATTTTAATGGTGGTTTTTGGTTTAAAATTAAAATCTTCGGAATTACAGAGCAATAATTAAAAAAAGCAAGATTTCGGAGCGCTAATTTGTTAATAAAAAAAAATAGCACATCTTCTGCGCCAAATATATATATATATATATATATATATATATATATTGTCATGATTTTAAGATACCAAATTGATAGAATAAGTTAAATAATAAACAATTTAATGATTTTGCATTGCCCAAAGCAGTTAAGTAAGTATCTTGATATAGGTTTTGTTCGAGAAACGTGATTGGTTTGGAGAGTTGAATAGAATGAGAGTACTAAAGGAAATTAAAGTTAAAGTTGCATTTTAATTAATTTAATAGTTATAGAATGAATTTATTTAGAGTTATACAGTTAAATAACAAGAAAGTTTGAAATAGACCATACTATATAAAGGAAGCTATTTAAGGGGCATCTAATGTGAGAATTTGTTGCTAAACATGCAATAGTTTGAAATTTAGTCTTACCAAAAGAATTACTTACAAATTTGTTCCATGATGACTTTGTTTCTGTTTAATAATCATAAAAAATTACTTTTTTCTAAAGATCACTTGGAGAAAATGTTCATTGATGTACTACGGTCTCCATGATTTGGTTAAGTTTATAAATTTATGAAAGTATCTTAGAAGAGGCTCCAATATAAAAATTTAGAATAATAGTTAGATCAATTTTAGATTTTATTAATGTTAATTTGACCAAAATGTTGAAAATAGTTCATTAAAGTTGTAGGTTTGGGAAATGTCAGAATTCGATATCAATTTTAACAAAGAAAAATGATTTTCTGATATATGGCTAATGCACTATCGATTGGTAATTTATTTCTGAATAATATGAAAGTTATTTCAGTACTTTATATGTATTAATAGTGAAAATATTTGGACTTTAATTTGTAGAGGTAGTGATTAAAGGGATAGAAAGTGTACGGACAGTGTTCGCATTAAGTGGTTATAACAATTTATTGGGAGTATCCTAAAATATGCAAAATATATGAAAAGAATCTATAAAGTTCAATGAATTTAATTCTTTAATTCAATTTTACTCAAATAAGAGAATAAAATCACCATTTAGGCAAATATTTCCAAATTTTAGATAAAAAATACCATTTTGACTAAATGTCATAATTTGTAAAATTATTTCATTGGTTCATTTAAATTTCCAAAGCATGAATTATTAATTTGTTTAAATATGATTGGCTGTAAAAACGACGCCAAGCTTAAAAATTGAATTCAAGAAGAAGCTTCTAGAGATTCGAAGGGGACAGACGCTTTGTGAAGCTATTCCCAAAAGATTTTGATTTTAAAACAGAAATTTCGGAAAATGTAATCAAAAAAGTATTCAAAAATAAACATTAAGGGTTACTTTTCGTATGGAAAGTGTTTTTAAGCAGATTGGACTTTAAAAAGTCACTTAAAATGGGGCTGTAAGCTGAATGGACTTGGGAGAGCCTGGATTTCAACGGAAAAGCAGCATCTGGAAGTGTTGGAAGATAAAATAGGGCTTCGATGGACAATTATCAGGTGACATTACAAAACTATAACATGATATCATGATTAATAAAAAATTGAAAAGAAAAGCATGCATGATCAATATAAAAATTTAATAAGTTTAATATCATTTACCGCTTTGGTAAAATAAATTTAAGAGAGAAATATTCTTTACTTACATAAATTAGTTTATATTCCATAACCACACAAATTTTCAGAGTCATTGACCTTCCATTTTGTTTCATATGCCTTCATGTGGCGAATAAAAATATATATAAACCAGAGTATGTATCATAGACATGTTCTAATATTAAACATTTAACACTATTCTGTGTATTTACCTAAATTGATGTTGCATTAAGCGTATTTTTTTATTTCACTTAAATATATTTATAAAATTTTCCATCACAGTGTGTTCTTCAATCTTTTTGGTTACACATTTGCACAATTTTGTCCTTAATCCCTCTTACAGAATTAATTTCACCCCACACCTCTAAAGAAAAGAGTTTCCTGCAATATATGGATTCAAACATCAACTGAGCTGGTAGGTACAATAATTTCTCAATAGATGGCGCCCAATAGATTCAATACAAATCAATAAATAAAATAAAATGCAATAATGATATAACAAAAAGTGTTTAATAATATAAGAAAAATTGTCAATAAATATAAAATAATTAATATAATAAATAATAATAATAAAAATAAAATATTTAATATATTTAATTAAATAATAAAATATATAATAATTGCCAATTATTGATTAATAAATAAATAATTAAAATATATAATAATTGTCGCAACCAACGTGGAACGCTAAAATAAATAAAGGGCAAAATTGTAAGATAAATAAAAGTTAGAGTTTGATATATTATACAAAATGGCAGATGGACGTAGATATGTTTCGAAGACGACAAAGAAGAAGAGGAACAGAAACAAGAAAAATCTGAGCTTGAAAGATTCATGGAATTAATATTGACAAAGATAGAAGAAAATAATAATAAAATAGAAAGAAAATTAATTCACTTAGATGAAAACAACAAGATAATGGGAACTAAATTAGAGGGAAATAGTAAATCATTAGAGCAAAAATTAGAAGAAAATAGTCAAAAAGTAGAACAAAAATTAGAAACAACATTAATGAAGATGGAAGACAAGTTGGAAGAAAATAACAGAAAAGCAGAAGAAAATAGTCAGAGGTTGGAAAAGAAATTGGAAGAAAACATTAAAAGAATAGAAGAACAAATGGAACAGAGAGTAAATAAGAGTATTGGAGAAGTAAAAATGTTGTGCGGAGAGATCATGAATAAACATGAAAATTTAGAAACAAAATTAAGTTCTGAAAATCAAGAAATAATAATTTAAATACAACAGCATAAAGAAAGAATTAATATGGTAGAAGAAGAAATAGAAAAGGAAGCAGAATGGACGAACAAGAGATTTATGATGGTAGATGAAAATATAAATGAAATAAAGAAAGAACAGAAAACATCTAAAGAAAAGGAGGATCAATTGGAAAATAAATGGAAGATTGAAGTAAAAGAAGTGGAACAAGAAATAGAAAAAATGGAGAAGAAAATAAGAGATACAACAAAAGGAACAATAATACACACAATTGAAACCTCAGATAACAGGATATATTTCAATGGGGATTATAAATCACAACATCCAGTACCATTCATAAAGATTCTCATGACCAAATATTTACAGTATAATGATTTTGATGAATTTAGGGAAGTTATAAGAAACCAATTAAGAGGAGAAGCATTAATTTGGTGTACAAATGTGGAAAATGAATTAGAAAATTTTGAGCAATTTAAAACAAAATTTTTAGAATTTTTCTGGGGACTATCTCGACAACAAGTAGTAAGATCTGAATTGTTCGGAGGAAAATATAACTCTAACTCGCGAACAAGTATGCATTTATATGCTATGAGATTATTTAGTGCTGCCCAATATTTAGATGGCAAACTGACAGAGAAAGAGTTGATTATCCATATAATAGTTCATTTTGAAGATCAAATTGAAAATATTAGACTAAATTTTAATTTTACAGACTTTAACATGCTTTGTAATTTTTTAATAGAAAAAGAAAGAGCTTTGCAAAACTACAGGCAAAGAAATAATAATAACAATAATTCACAAAACTTTAATGATGGTAATTTTAATCAATTTAATTCAATTTTACTCAAATAAGAGAATAAAATCACCATTTAGGCAAATATTTCCAAATTTTAGATAAAAAATACCATTTTGACTAAATGTCATAATTTGTAAAATTATTTCATTGGTTCATTTAAATTTCCAAAGCATGAATTATTAATTTGTTTAAATATGATTGGCTGTAAAAACGACGCCAAGCTTAAAAATTGAATTCAAGAAGAAGCTTCTAGAGATTCGAAGGGGACAGACGCTTTGTGAAGCTATTCCCAAAAGATTTTGATTTTAAAACAGAAATTTCGGAAAATGTAATCAAAAAAGTATTCAAAAATAAACATTAAGGGTTACTTTTCGTATGGAAAGTGTTTTTAAGCAGATTGGACTTTAAAAAGTCACTTAAAATGGGGCTGTAAGCTGAATGGACTTGGGAGAGCCTGGATTTCAACGGAAAAGCAGCATCTGGAAGTTTTGGAAGATAAAATAGGGCTTCGATGGACAATTATCAGGTGACATTACAAAACTATAACATGATATCATGATTAATAAAAAAATGAAAAGAAAAGCATGCATGATCAATATAAAAATTTAATAAGTTTAATATCATTTACCGCTTTGGTAAAATAAATTTAAGAGAGAAATATTCTTTACTTACATAAATTAGTTTATATTCCATAACCACACAAATTTTCAGAGTCATTGACCTTCCATTTTGTTTCATATGCCTTCATGTGGCGAATAAAAATATATATAAACCAGAGTATGTATCATAGACATGTTCTAATATTAAACATTTAACACTATTCTGTGTATTTACCTAAATTGATGTTGCATTAAGCGTATTTTTTTATTTCACTTAAATATATTTATAAAATTTTCCATCACAGTGTGTTCTTCAATCTTTTTGGTTACACATTTGCACAATTTTGTCCTTAATCCCTCTTACAGAATTAATTTCACCCCACACCTCTAAAGAAAAGAGTTTCCTGCAATATATGGATTCAAACATCAACTGAGCTGGTAGGTACAATAATTTCTCAATAGATGGCGCCCAATAGATTCAATACAAATCAATAAATAAAATAAAATGCAATAATGATATAACAAAAAGTGTTTAATAATATAAGAAAAATTGTCAATAAATATAAAATAATTAATATAATAAATAATAATAAAAATAAAATAAAAATAAAATATTTAATATATTTAATTAAATAATAAAATATATAATAATTGCCAATTATTGATTAATAAATAAATAATTAAAATATATAATAATATATATATATATATATATATATATATACATATATATATATATATATATATATATATATATATATATATATATATATATATATATATATATATATATATATATATATATATATATATATATATATATATATATATACATCCCGCTATCATTATGTCATCTTTTCATGTTGCAGTCATTTGGCATCACTAAGAAATACTATAATTTTCGAATTTTAATTCGTGTATGTTTGTTGAGCGCATTTTTTAATACCCTGTATCGTTCTCAGTTTTCTAAAATGTTGATTTTAAAAATTTAAATTATATACAAAAATTTTTACACTTCACAGCCATTTTGACTTCCACCACATAAAAATGTGTATTTGCGGTGTATTTGCCGTCAATCGATGTTGCCACGAGTTAAAAATATCAATCGTTTGAGGCCAGGTAGAAAAGGTATATTATAAACCATATAAAAGGTGGGTTCTTTACCTGTTCGGCTAGTTCGGCTGGTAAGGGTCCAAATATTTTACGAGTTGAATTGTGTTTATTTTATTTCATCTGCTAAATTATAATTTTCTCATAACGACTTAAAATATTTGTTTGAAAAATTAATTTTGGGTCATTCCATTTCAAATCACTCAATTTTGGAGCAAAAAAAAATTTGGACCTCTGATTTGTCTGAAAATTGGTATATAGCTTCTGCGGGACGTAAAAATAAGATATTTAAGGTCAAAAAATCTTCTTCTTCTTTTTTTCTCAAAATGTTATTTTATTCGATTTTACAGTGATTTGGTGTTTATTTATACAAATTTCCATTTTCTCTCGTAAAGTATCAATGGAAAACATAATATTTTAATAGAAGGGACTCAAAAATGTCATTATATGGCATTATAACAAGTTACTTTGATTCAAAACAAGCTTTTGATCAAATTTTATAGTATAGAAAACGTTAAAATACCGTTTTTTTTTACATTTTTCTCCATTCCCAAAATGCATCATAATCGATTTGGCTGAAAATTTGCCCACAGATAGACAAAACATAGGACTTTAAGTGGTCATAAGGATTTGAATTATATTACAATACCCAAAAAGTTATATGCAATATTATAGTCAAAAATATAGGCGTCTACTGTAAGTACAATTAACTCGAAAATATCGACCTCACGACAAAAATTGTTAAAAATAAATTGTAATAATTGTAAATACGATTTATTTGGAACAATTTCAGTTCCTTCCATTTTTGTGGAAAAGTTAAAAATGGCGGAGATATTGAGCAAAACAGGTTCTCCTTTAAAATCAAGATGGCCGCTAACGTAACGGAGGAATTCATTCGCGATTTTAAATTTAGGCTACTATTGACTCCCCTAAAGATCAGAAAAATAAATTTTTGTGCAGCTTGGCATTCAAGGTCAAATGCTATCCCGACTGGACTAATATATACTTTTGAGTATGATATTACTGCATGTAACTTTTTTGGTATTATAATATATTTCAAATCCTTCTAACCACTTAAAGTCCTATCTTTTAGCTATCTGCGGGCAAATTTTTAGCCAAATCGATGATGATGTATTTTGGGAATGGAGGAAAATATAAAAAACGGTATATTAACGTTTTTTACACTATATAATTTGATCAAAAACTTGTTTTGATTCAAAATAACTTGTTATAATGCCATATAATGACATTTTTGAGTCATTTCTATTAAAATATTATGTTTTTCATTGATACTTTACGACAGAAAATGCAAATTTGTTTAAATAAACACCAAATCACTGTAAAATCGCATAAAATAACATTTTGAGAAAAAAGAAGAAGAAGACCTTAAATATCTTCTTTTTACGTCCCGCAGAAGCTATATACCAATTTTCAGACAAATCGGAGATCCAAATTTTTTCGCCTAAGTGATTTGACATGGAATGTACCTTTTACATTTTCGTTTAATTTACTTACGGTTTTTGTTCAGAATTTTGAAGAAACGCTTGGTTTGACATAAAATTTGGGACACGCATAGCTAATATGTTAAAGAAAAAAAGTGATATTGTGCCGATATGTGCTTTTGATCTGGAGGTGAGTTTCGTACGTTATCGGGGATGAAAACAAATACGTTCAAATAAGTCCGGAATTGGATAAACTGACTAATTCTAAACAACTTCTATTTTATAGAGTTTTTTCACTAAGTCAATAATTTTAGAGATATTTGCGAGTGAATATGTTCATTTTTCAACAAAAAAAAAACACGTTTTTAGACGGTTTTTCGCAAATAACTCAAAAAGTAGGTACCTACCTACTTTATTGAAAAAAAATTAGCAAATAGCAAATATAGCTTATAGAAAAGTGTAAAAATGGTATATGTGTCAGGTCTGTAGACCCAGTAGAAGCAGAGTTATTGCTAAGCTTTGTTTTAAAACCAAGAGGAGTAGGTAAACTAAAAAGACAGATTCACACCCAAGAAAGTAACTAGAAATATCTTCAGATACATCTTCTTTTTTGGTTGATCATATCGGCCTTTGACGGTAATATTGACTAAAAATCTAAAACTAAAAGGAATAACGCAGAAAATACAAAAATCGCTGATAAAATAAATAAACTAACCTATGAAATGCCAATAGTGTTAAAATTTTATAAATGTCATTATTGTCAAAATTTGATATGAGTAAAATTGCCTGAGGTTGTACCAATTACAAACAAGGTTTACGGAGCGGGAAATTTGAATTACTCTTAGTTTAAAAACCTAAATTAAAAATAACCTCTTATATGTCAAATTCCAAATCGAATATTTTAACGTGAAATAAAAAAAATGAAACACTTTTCTAGGAAAACTTATTACAACTTTTTTGAAGTGTTTAAGAAAACGTTTATTTTTATTTTTTTAAAAAGATTCTAGCAGCAAGAGTAAGCAAGTTACGCTCAAAATACAGTTGTTTCTTTTTTTTTGGTTAAAAATATCGTAAAAATCTCCCTCTAATTAACAGCCCAAATGGAATTAATCGTTACCACTTCACAAGTAACTTTATGTATTGTTTGTGTTTGTAAGTTTCATCAGTTCAAAGTGCTTATTTGTGAAAAAATTTGGTTTTAAAGTAAATTTTAAATCTTTAATTTTGAAAAAAAAGACTTTTTTCAAAATAACTTAAAAATTATTAGTGATACCAAATATCTTAAAGAGTAAAAAATGTAGGTTTTGCTTTTTTAAATATTTGGGATTTTTTGATTTTCTGGAAGACAAAAATTGGTTAAGATATGGCTGTTTAAAATTTGCATATACATACTCGTGACTAGTGATTCGTTCGAGCCCTTTCAACAAACCCCCTTTCAAAAATAAGCATTTTTAACCAATGCAACTTACAGATCATATACAGGGTGTCCCCGAAAATAGTGCGTTCCTTAAAGGTATAGATAGAAAGCACAATGTAGAGCAAAAAATTCTTATAACATTTTCAGCCGTTTAAAACTTTTATAGAACAAAATTTGCTTAGAATTAAAATTAGTTAGTTTATCCACTCCCGGACTTATTTTGAACGTATGTTTTTTCACCCCCAAGAAGGGGTGAAATTCACATCCAGGACAAGAGAACATATCGGCATAATCTCACTTTTTTCTTTGGCATTTTAGCTACGTGTGTGCCAAATTTCATGTCAATCCAAGCGGTTCTTTAAAATCTGGAGGTTTTGCGATATTTTACCGTGAGTGAATGGAATAATTGCCGTTGTCACTTTTAGATAAGAAGTCATTATCACAATGACATAGTCAGGTTAACTGAATTATATAATTATTGTTTTTATCATTAAATGTGAAAACCTAGAATTATCCATGTCTGTGCGTCAATAAACACAACTCCTCTGTTAGTAGGACAGAAAGAATGACAAATAAGGTGTCAAATGAAAGCCTATAACCAAAATATGATATTACATGTGAGAAGTTTGACCTCGGACTGCCTGTTCCAGAGTTGCAACCGAAAGTACTGTTTTAAATTCGTCGAAATAGTACAAACTATTATTCAACGCGACTAAGAAAGACCAGAACAAATACATACTTCCGGTTTCATGCCTGTCTGTTCGTCCATGTCTGTCGGTGAACAAAATTCATCCGTCATATCAACTGACAAAAAGTTACACGAAGAGTTCAAATATCGACTGCCGGTTCAACTTCCGGTCACTTTGGGTGAAAAATTAGAACTTACGATGTCCAATTGCTTGTTACAATTTTTTTATAAGTGTTCTACTCTATCTATTCTGACTTTTTCTATAACTTACTTAGATCACATATAATTTAATACAGTTTTGATGTCAGGGTCTTCAAAATTTATGTGGTGAGTTCCAGTATGTGATGAATGAAAAACGACTCCATAAGCAGAAGAAAAAAGTGTTCTTTAAAGTGTTCTCAAAACCTAAGACAATACATCGACTCACAAGAGCGTTGTGACAGTAGCAGAAATTCGTGTTGGGGTTCGAATTACTTTCTCATACGGCTTACTCTCCTGACTTGGCCCCCTCCGATTATTAAGTGTTCCCAAATCTGAAGAAATGACTCGTAAATAAAAAAATCAGCTGAGATAATTGAAGAAAAAAATAACTATTTTTCAGAGCTTCCAGAATCGTATTATGCGCACGGCATCGACATAAAAAATTTGTAAAACCGTTAAAATCGCTGTATTGAACATATTGAATAAAATTAAGGAATTTTCATGAAAACATGTTTTTCATGAAAATATGTCTACTTTTATAGGACGCACTTCAGCAGTTCATAAAAAAAGCTTACAGACTTTCTAATGCTGTTTGCTAAATAGCAAAAATAACAAAAATTTTATTACTCATGAAGATCAAGCAGCTAAATTTAAAGTAAAATCATTAGATGGCATATAAATAGATATGGAACAGAAGTTGATATCCACTTCTGAACCCACCTCAGAAGAAGTGGACGAAATAGAGTAATTGGGAGTCCTTCAAAGGTCACCTGAGCACTCAGAACCTAGTACCAGTACATGCAGCTGCGATAATAATAAAGAGAAATTCGACAAAAGAATTGAGAGGGAACTCTGGACCAAATATCAAAAACCAGTGTAACCTAACACTTCCAGCTTCATATTAATAATAGAAAATCACCGAAAGACAAATATGTAATGTAAAGAATTAATATCTCAATATTCCGGTCTACTAAACAATAACGACTGGCAAAACATTTAAAGTCTTTATTCAAGTCGTATATTCAAAAAATAAGATAAGTAGAGTAATAAATGGATAATTAAAAATTGCGAGAAACACTGCAAGACCCGAAGACAAAAAAAAAACAAAAATTAATGTGCTAAATAAAAGTATTGATTCGTTACTGCAGAACTAGAACTGTTATATGGAGCTATACTAGTCTGGATCGGTGTAAATTAAATGAGAAAGAAAATAATATAATAAACACACTTTAAGAGCAGATAGAGAAAATATATGGATTATCAGAAGGTTCAAACGGCAGAATTATCAACGATAAACAAGAAAAAGTCAACGAGATAATGATTCTTTACCAACTGTTTTATTATAATTAGGGGTACGGAATAGATGCGAATTTCGGCGAAATTTTTAACAAAAATGAGATAAATGTGAAATATGGAGTTTTTGTTTATTTCCGCGAAGTACCTGCAGGTGCTCAACTCGTCCGTAAATAAGTAGGTACTTAGTCACGTAATAAATAAGGAATGGAAAGATTTTACGGAAGTCGGAAATTTTTCTATTGTACATAATTTTTAAAAGGTGTTTATTTTTCTAACACGTGTTGAAACAGAAGGAACTTTCATTGTTCATCATTAAATAGATAAAGATAAGATAAGGAATTGATATTTTTCAATGTTGATTCTTTGAGAAATATAAATAATCCGACTGTTGTTATCTGCATTTCGGTCTTTTGTATTGGTAAAAATCTAAGTAGGAATAAAAGTCGGCTAATTCTTATTTTCTAAACATATAAATTAGTCAAACAGGACAATCAGTGCTCATTCCGTCAATTTTTACTAAGAACATGGTCTATCAAAAAAGTTTTCATAGTAACATAAAGTTACTTAAAGTATCCCCTAAAATGGGACGCCCTAAAACAATTTTGAGTGATCGAGTCAAAGAATTTTCAACAGATGACCTATATCTGTGTGACACAAGACATAATTGCTACACAGTGCAGTTTTTCGTCATTTGCTAAAGCAGCATTACAAAGCATTTGGAGTCCAACGAACAGCGTAGACGCAGAACGATTCTTCAGCACATATAATATTGTAGTGACAGTGACAGATCGAAGAACAGCTCTTAAAGAGTCGAATGTCGAAATTACAACGATGTTAGCTTTTAATTAATGTGTTCTGTTGTTTTACTCGTAGTTAAAAATAAATGCGAAATTTTGTAATTATAAAAAAAGTAAATGCGAAATTCATGTTTTTTATTTGCGAAAATTCCGTACCCCTAATTATAATTAGTTATAAAATAGCTTAAATGGGGAAAAGCTGTAAGCTTAGACCAAACACCAGTAGGGGGCATCCAATTAATTGAGTGAAAAAAATTAAATGTATAACAATATTCACTTCATTTACTGAAAAGGCATTGTCCCGCAAGAATGGTTCAAATCACAATTAATAGCCCTACAAAAAGACAAGCGCTTAAAAGTGATAAGACCATTGAACAATAAGCCTGTAAGCTACCTTTTAAACACATGCTCAAAAATAATCCATAACGCAAGGATTGTTAGGAAATTCTTTTATAGACTTCAGGCAACAAATTCTCCTGATCATGTTTAAAAAACGTACGGAATGTACTAAATAAAAAAATATATTTATCATTTAAAAATATGTACCCTTATACTATAACATAATTCTAACGTTGAATATATAATGCTTTCCTGTGGAGTATACAAAGGATGATCCTGTTTTTCCCGCACGCTGCCTTGTTTAGTCTTCTTTGTCGTTTAATTCGTTAAATTCTATCCTCTTATGTCACGGCTTCAGGAAAAAGTGGATATATGCAGTGAACGGGAGGCCTATGTCGAACAGTGAACGAAGGGGGCCTTTTCGCGTTTATCATGTAGAGAAGTCACCTGTCAAAAACTGGACGTATGTAATCGTATTCACTTTGTTAAATACTGTCACATAATATGTCATACACCTCTGTGCGTTAATCCATTTTATTTCTACAATTTTAAGGTGCTATTACATGCCGCCATTTTGATTTGTCTACAGTCGCATTCTGCCCGTTAAATCCCATTGTTTGAGGCGCTGTACGTCACGACTGGATCAATTGTAGCGAAGCTACATGACTAAGGCCCTTTTAACATGTTGCTGTATTTGATTTTTCTGTGCCATTTTATATTATTTGTCAAATACTATTATTTGAGGTGCTGTACATCACGATTGGACCAATAGGACCGTAGATACAAGACTAAGGCCCTTTTGACATGCTGCTGTACTTGATTTTTCTATGTTATTGTATTTTATTTGACAAATCCAGTTATTTGAGGTGCTGTACTCCACGATTGGACCAATAGGAGCGAAGATACATAAATAAGGCCCTTTTTTCATGTTGCTGTATTTGATTATTCTGTGTCATTGTATTCTGTTCGTTAAACCCTATCATTTGAGGTGCTGTATGTCACGATTGGACCAATAGGACCGAAGATATATAACAAAGGCCCTTTTGACTTGTTGCTTGCTGTATTTGATTTGTTTGTGTCAAATTTGATTCTATTGGTCAAGTCCTATTACTTAAGATGCCGTACGTCACGATTGGATTAATAGGACCGAAGATACGCTACTAAGTCCCTTTTTACATGCTGTTGTATTTGATTTTTCTATGTCATTGTATTCTGTTTGTCAAATCCTATCATTTGAGGTGCTATATATCACGTTTGGTCTAACAGAACCGAAGATACATAACTAAGGCCCTTTTGACATGCTGCTGTGTTTGATTTTTCTGTGTCATTGTCTTCTATGATGCCTAAGGCATGTCTATGATATGCCTTATTTTTAAATAAAACAAGTAATTGGACTTCGTAAGTCCTAGGTTTTCACCCAAAGTAATCGAAAGTAGAACTGGAAGACAATATTTGAATTTTACGTGTAACTTTGCGTGGATTGATATACGAATTTACTAATTTTGGGTCACTTTTACTAAACTTTCACATTTGTCACCTCATTTGTAATTCTACCCGGTATAATGGCGGAGGAGTTATATTGGCGGTCGTACGGACCGACAGAAAGATTGCCTAGGTCAAATATCTCACCTTTAGTACCATCCTTGGATTGTAAGCTTTCATTTGACACCTCATTTGTCATTCTACCTGGTATAATGACGGAGAAGTTATATTCGCGGTCGTACGGACCGACGGAAAGACAGCCTAGGTCAAATATCTCACCTTTAGTACCATCCTTGGATCATAAGCTTTCATTTGACACCTCATTTATCATTCAAGCTGTTATAATGATGGAGGAGTTATATTCGCGATCGTACGGACCGACGGAAAGACAGCCTAGGTCAAATATCTCACATTTAGTACCATCCTTGGATTATAAGCTTTCATTTGACCTCATTTGTCATTCTACCTGGTATAATGATGGAGGAGTTATATTCGCGGTCGGACAGACCAACGGACAGACCGCCAAGGTCAAAGATCTCACATTTAGTACCATCCTTGGATTTTTAGCTTTCATTGGACACCTCATTTGTCATTCTACCTGGTATAATGACAGAGAAGTTATATTCGCGGTCGTACGGACCGACGGAAAGACAGCCTAGGTCAAATATCTCACCTTTAGTACCATCCTTGGATCATAAGCTTTCATTTGACACCTCATTTATCATTCAAGCTGGTATAATGATGGAGGAGTTATATTCGCGGTCGTACGGACCGACGGAAAGACAGCCTAGGTCAAATATCTCACCTTTAGTACCATCCTTGGATTATAAGCTTTCATTTGACACCTCATTTGTCATTCTACCTGGTATAAAGACGTAGAAGTTATATTCGCGGTCGACGGAAAGACAGCCTAGGTCAAATATCTCACCTTTAGTACCATCCTTGGATCATAAGCTTTCATTTGACGCCTCATTTATCATTCTAGCTGGTATAATGATGGAGGAGTTATATTCGCGGTCGGACGGACCGACTGACAGACCGCCTAGGTCAAATATCTCACATTTACTACCATCCTTGGATTATCAGCTTTCATTTGACACCTCCTTCGTCATTCTACCTGGTATAATGACGGAGAAGTTATATTCGCGGTCGTACGGACCGACGGAAAGACAGCCTAGGTCAAATATCTCACCTTTAGTACCATCATTGGATCATAAGCTTTCATTTGACACCTCATTTATCATTCAAGCTGGTATAATGATGGAGGAGTTATATTCGCGGTCGTACGGACCGACGGAAAGACAGCCTAGGTCAAATATCTCATTTTTAGTACCATCCTTTGATTATAATCTTTCATTTGACACCTCATTTGTCATTCTACCTGGTATAATGACGGAGAAGTTATATTCGCGGTCGTACGGACCGACGGAAAGACAGCCTAGGTCAAAGATCTCACCTTTAGTACCATCCTTGAATCATAAGCTTTCATTTGACACCTCATTTGTCATTCTACCTGGTATAATGACGGAGAAGTTATATTCGCGGTCGTACGGACCGACGCGACGGAAAGACAGCCTAGGTCAAATATCTCACCTTTAGTACCATCCTTGGATCATAAGCTTTCATTTGACGCCTCATTTATTATTCTAGCTGGTATAATGATGGAGGAGTTATATTCGCGGTCGGACGGACCGACGGAAAGACAGCCTAGGTCAAATATCTCACCTTTAGTACCATCCTTGAATCATAAGCTTTCATTTGACACCTCATTTGTCATTCTACCTGGTATAATGACGGAGAAGTTATACTCGCGGTCGTACGGACCGACGGAAAGACAGCCTAGGTCAAATATCTCACCTTTAGTACCATCCTTGGATCATAAGCTTTCATTTGACGCCTCATTTATTATTCTAGCTGGTATAATGATGGAGGAGTTATATTCGCGGTCGGACGGACCGACGGAAAGACAGCCTAGGTCAAATATCTCACCTTCAGTACCATCCTTGGATTATAAGCTTTCATTTGACACCTCATTTGTCATTCTACCTGGTATAATAACGGAGGAGTTATATTCGCGGTCGTACGGACCGACGGAAAGACAGCCTAGGTCAAATATCTCACCTTTAGTACCATCCTTGGATTATAAGCTTTCATTTGACACCTCATTTGTCATTCTACCTGGTATAATGATGGAGGAGGTATATTCGAGGTCGGACAGACCGCCAAGGTCAAATATCTCACCTTTAGTACCATCCTTGTAATATCAGCTTTCCGTTGACACCTCATTTGTCATTCTAGCTGGTATATTGACGGAGGAGTTGTGATTACAGACAGACGGACGGACAGACGGACGTGGATAATACAAAGTTTTCACATTTTTTCAAAATTGGGTGAAAACAACATGATGCCAGAATGATTTGTTGATGAAAATAATATATACATTCTCAAATTGCCTATTTTTCGGTGTGGATAATATTGTATTCAACAGTGATGCCAAATTTCTGATGCCAAAATGATTGATAATGAAAGTGGGATATACGTTTTCATGTATATAGCGGCAGCGACAAAACGGTAAAACACTGAACTAAATGTATATAATATTTTCACTGTACCATCATTTTGGACTCAAACATTTTATGGAATAAACTTATATAACTTAGTAAGGGATAAACAAAGAAAGCTGATATATTAAAGTAACATCAAGAAATCAAATCTCTAACTACCGAGTTGATTAGACTTCTGGTAACAAGTGCAGGAAAAAAGTTATTAAGGTAGTGTAAAGTGGCATCGATATACAGATGCCACTTTGCAAGACGATGCCAAATCGATGGTAAATGCATAATGTATCGATGCCAAATTGATAGTAGGATGTATATATATATATATATATATATATATATATATATATATATATATATATATATATATATATATATATATATATATATATCTTAAAATCAATAGCACCAAATCTTAAAATTTGATTCCAGTAATAAAGTATCTGCTAAAAAACTTTTATCTTTTCTCCTAATTTGCTCAGACTATTAGGTATACGAAAGCAGGGATTGCTGACTCTGCATATGGTCAACAGATGACAATTTCTAAAAAATCTTTTTCCGAATAAAGGGTTTTATCTTAAGAGGCTATTAGATCTTCCTTAAATTTAGTGTCCGATATTTAGAACGTTCTGAATTCAGGATAGTGTAATCGCATTTAGTCAGTTAGCATCCTAATTAGGAAGGTTTTTCGACTTCCTAAGTGGCTAAATCGTAGAGATGGAACACAATAGTATTTTTCGGTAATATTTTTTTTGTTATTGGCATACACATTAGTGATTCAGCCCAGGGCCGCCGCTACCATGTGTGCAAAGTGTGCATCGCACACGGGCGGCCAATTATAGGGGCGGCCAAAAGCAGTCCACTGATGATAATTTTTTTTAAACGAAAATAAATTCAAAAAACAAATAGTAATGATTCAGATATTTCTATAAACTCTAATATTTTAAACAATCTAAACAAAAATGCCAGAAAATGTTATTTATTATATGAACTGCCCTTTTGCAACTGTAGTCATAAAGTAGTTCCGGGAATCCTTTTTAATTCAAAGTGGCTGGCGGTTTTCGGACTTTAAGGATATTTTTATCTACGTGGTCCATATGCGAATTTTTCAAATTGTGCACATTTATTATTTGTTAAGAGAGTACGACACGACAATAGGATACTTTCCGAGAATTTAGATAAGTGCTTGTTAAGTTGCTCTCATTGAGTAATAAAAAAGTCTTTTTTATTACTCGATGGTTGCTCTGTTATAATATTGTTCCTTTATGCTTATGTATGGTTATAGATGGGTTATAGTTCAGTCTAAGTTGAGAATTTGATGATTTTAGACACGCTTTTGATAAACGATTTTGTTTGTAATAGAGGTATAGTAGTGTGCCCGTTTCTTTTGCACACTACTGTATTTCAAATAGGCCTGGAACCCGCGTGCCAAAAAAAGTCGATTAATAGCAAGCTGAAAATTTGTTAATAGCTTAACGGTGTCTAGTCTTGCAAACTTTGATGTACGGGAACACTGGAACAGGGGCAGTTTTAATTGTGGAACAGTTTAAAAATTTGGAACTTCAGATTACGAAAACGTCCCATGTATTTTGTCGGACAGAACATCCAATTAATTTGTTACCCTTTCATTAAACTCTCATGCAAAAATCAGACTGCTATTACTAACCAACATGATTCCTGTCATTTGACATGTTCTTCGTGTTTCACCCATTAAAATGCCCAGTTGGTCATAGACACCAGTCTGATTTTTGCATGAGAGTTTAATGAAATGGTAGCAAATCAATTGGAAGTTATGTCCGACAAAATACATGCAACGTTTTCGTAGTCTGGCGTTCCAAATTTTTAACCTGTTCCACAATTAAAATTTCCCCTGTTCCAGTGTTCCCATACATCAAAGTTTGTCCGACTAGACACAGTTAAGCTATTAACAAATTTTCAGCTTGCTATTAATCAACTTTTTTTAGTACGCGGGATCCAGGTCTAAAAGTAACGTCGAGATCAGAGCAATTATTTTTCATATAGGTACACGTTACGGTTACGATGTATCTCCTGAACATTTCTTTAAATTACTAGTATTTACCTATACGCTATTGATTATATTCAAAATAAGATAACTAAAAGGAACTACAACGTTAACGGGGTTTTATTATTTCATATGGTCAATGGACATCTATATATGAAAAAACCGCGGAGTGCTACCATTTAAAGGGGTGCGTTTTTGAGAAATGGGTGAATTAGTCCCTGGGCACAGGTTACATTAGGGTGAGTTCTATGCACTTTTGGTACAAACAGACCTACATAAAAATTGTTCCTGGTTAAATTTCCTATCTAAATATCACTTCTTAAAGTCAATGATACTTTTTATTACAAAAATATATTCAAAAGAAAAAGCACAAAGAAACCCAAAAGAAAGAAATTTTGTTTTTTGTCCCATAACTTTTGTCCACGAGGATATAGGTATAGACATTGCTTTACAGAAAATAAACCTACATATTTCTTCTTTAAAATGTTATTTAGTAAAGGTTATTAGGATTTATAGTTTTCGAAATATGATTTTTCAAAGTTCGCCACTCACAGCAATTTTGGGCAATTTTCCTTGTTATTTCGCAAATATTGTTCTGTAACTTTTTTCTACGTAACTTTAGGTATATGCAATCGTACACGTAATAGAAATAGAAATCAATTACCTTTAAAATTGTCTTAGTGCAGTCACTGAAGGTTTTCACCTCTGATTTCGTTGAACCTCCATCGATTTTCATGAAAATTGGTGAGTAATTAGAGGATACCTCAAGGAACAAAGGTGACATTATGCCAACTTGCGCTTTTACCCTGGGGGTGGATGCCACCCCTTCTTGGGGGTGAAAATTATTTTATTAAAAATAATAGCGTAAGTCGATAGAGGGACAAATTATAAGCAAAATTTGTCATATAAAGTTATTAAAATAAATCAACACTTTTTGAGTTATTAAAGGCCAAAAATTTTATTTTTTCGTAAAAAAATGCATGTTTTAAATCGGATTTTCACGTATAAATCAAAAACTACAAGCTTTTACAAAAAAGTTATTAATACTAAAATTGAAGATAATAGAAAATTGAATACATTCCTCACATAAAGAACTAGAGTAATGTTAGATCAAAGTGAGTTATTGGCAATTGAATGTGTATTTTTTTCGACCAGTACTCAAATCTAAGTATTCAAGCTTAAATAACGGGAAAACGATGCAATGTATAAAATATTCCTGCTAAACATTTTCCAAAGTATCTCGGAATACCTATCAAATGAGCTTCAGAACAAGGTAATAGCGTCGAAATTAAGCAAGTTATAATGAAAATAAAAGAACCGTTTCAAATTTTTTAGGAAAAAGTGAAAAATAAAACATACGCCATTTCCACAAAAATTAAAATTTATAGTAATCCTTACAAAAACTTCTTTATATTAGCATAAGTAATGTTTTTGATAATTTTTACCGGTTTAAAATGCATATTTTTGAAAAAAAGATATGATTTATAAAAATCATAATTTTTAAAATTATTGTAATTCTCATATTCTTTTGATAATAACTCCAAAAATACTCAATATACGTAAAAAATTATATATAACCCAATTTTAGTTTTCTCTGTGCCAAATATTTTACCTGCTTTACTATTTCTATAGGGTAAAAAATAACCGAGATAGAAACGTTTAAATCTTAAATTTTGCTGTGGGAACCATGCAACCGGGGTAATTTAACCTTTTATTTTTAAAAAAGTAAGGGGTTTAAAAGATTAGGTTCAACGAGCTTAAATATCACTTGGAATTAGCTTTCAAACAGTCTTTAGATGAACCTGATATCGTAAATACGAACAGAGTTATTAAAAATAAAACAATAACATTTTTTGGAAAAATTTTTAAAAGATAAATTTTGAAAAAATTTTTGGAGCATAAATTTTAACGCTATCAACATGTTCGAGGGCTCATTTGATAGATATTTTTAAGTACTTTGACAAATGTCTAATAAGTTTATGTTATAAAATGCATCAGTTTCCCGTTATTTCAGCTTGAATACTTTTTTAGAGTTTTTTACTCGCCGAAAAAAATATACATTCAATTACCTATTACTCACTTCTAGTTAACATTAAAAGGTTTTTGTAGTAAGGGGTTTATTTCATTTTTTATTAGCTTCAATTTTGACAATAATAACTTTTTTGTGAAAACTTACACTTTTTGAGTTATTGATGAAAAATTATTTAAAAACATGCATTTTTCTCAAGAAAAATTAAAATCTTTGATCTTTAATAACTCAAAAAGTTTTGATTTATTTTAATAACTTTATATAACAAATTTTTCTTGAAATTTGTGCCTCTATCGAATTATGGGGTTATTTTTAATAAAATAATTTTCACCCCCGAGAAGGGGTGGCATCCACCCCCAGGGTAAAAGCGCAAGTTGGCACCATGTCAGCTTTGTTACTTGAGATATCCTCTAACTGCTCACCAATTTTCATGCAAATCTATAGAGGTTCAACGAAATCGGAGGTAATAGCTCATATCCACCTTCAGTGACTCCACTATCTACTGTACAAAGTTTTAGGACTTTCTTTTAAAGAGATTATGGTTTTTCAATGTTTTATACTTTTAACGATTTTTTATGATATAATATAAAAATAAAATAATATTATTATATAATATATTGTATATTATATAATACCTAATATAAAAAAATATTATTTTTTACATTTTTTACATTTTTTACGATTATTTGTGAAATTTCTCTTTTTTGTAGGTACATGAATATACTATATATTGCTCAATAAAGAGGGCTTACATTCTGTTCTTTAAAATGGTGTATCATCTATATTTAAATAATGAAATCCGAGTGATTATTTGATATTTTTTACCTGTATTATTTAAAATTATTTCTTTTACAAAAATTACATAAACATTAGTCTTAGAAAACATCACAATTCCTATCTTCCTACAACCGCAGTTTTTTTGTACATCCTTTGGTACATTTAAGTACATGCTATTTTTTCAAGCAAAGCTTGTGGTGCAGGAGCTTTGACAGTAAATATTGGAATTAATCCATATTTTGAACTTTACCCGGCCGAGTCAAGTGGATCCAAAGTATTACCTATAAAAATAAGATTCAATCATAACACACAATCATATAAAAAAGTTATAATGAGAAATTTAAAAAATATTCCTAAAATCAAAAATCGTTGCAAGTACTTATTACATTTTGAAAAAGCATATCTTATTCAAAAATAACCCTAGAATTTTTTAAAATACACCATTTTAAAGTAAACAGAATAAGCTTTCTTTTTTATTACATAATATATACCTAAATGTAGAAAAAAAGTTATAATGGGAAATTTAATAAATAATCGTAAAAAATATAAAAACTCGTTAAAAGTATAAAATCTTGAAAAAGATAACCTCTTTAAAAGAAGTCGTACAACATTATACAGTAGAACATTTTAAAGGTAATTGATTTCTGTTTCTCTTATATTAGTCCTGTCGCCAGGGGGGGTACAACGGCCTCGTTAATTCATTAATTCGTAGAACACGAATTTTTTGGGTAACAGTTGATCCGGATGTCGATAAGATTGTTATAGACCAAGAACTTGAGGAATCAAATAACAGCGATTTTTGGCAAAACAAAACAATATTTTGTATTTTTTGGGCCATTTTAAGTAAAAAATATTTCTACAAGTTTTTTCGTAGGATGCACAGTTTTCGAGATAAACGCGGTTGAACTTTAAAAAAATCGAAAAATTGCAATTTTTGAACCCGAATAACTTTTGATTAAAAAATAAAATAGCAAGTCTGCTTACCGCATTTGAAAGTTTAAGTCAAATTATATCGGTTTTGATTATTTGCATTGGTAAAAATTTATTTTTTTATTGTTTAACAAAGCTATAAACACGTAGGGTTTCCCGTGCTTTTACATGCGTTTTAACGCATGTAACGTAGAAATAGTCTTGATTGCACTAGTACCTATTCTACCTACTCGTTCGATTTTAAATGAGAAATCATAGAAACATCACTCACGCACTAGTTGTTTGTAGCTTTGTTTAACAATAACACAATAAATTTTTAGCAATGCAAATAATCAAAACCGACATAATTTGACTTGAACTTTCAAAGGCGCTAAGCAGAATTGCTATTTTATTTTTTAATCAAAAGTTATTCGGGTTTAAAAATTGCAGTTTTTCGATTTTTTGAAAGTTCAACCGCGTTTATCTCGAAAACTGTGCATCCTACTAAAAAACTTGTAGAAATATTTTTTGCTTAAAATGACCCAAAAAATACAAAATATTGTTTTGTTTTGCCAAAAATCGCTGTTATTTGATTCCTCAAGTTCTTGGTCTATAACAATCTTATCGACATCTGGATCAACTGTTACCCAAAAAATTCGTGTTCTACGGGTCAAAATACATAAAAAAAACTTGGGTAAGTCCATCTGAATTAACGAGGCCGTTGTACCCCCCCTGGCGACAGGACTATATGTTTCATTGCATATGCCTAAAGTTGCGTAGAAAAAAGTTACAGAACAATATTTGCGAAATAACAAGGAAAATTGCCCAAAATTGCTGTGAGTGGCGAATTTTGAAAAATCATATTTCGAAAACTGTAAATCCTAATGACCTCAACCAAACATCATTTTAAAGAGAAAATATGTAAGTTTTTTTTTCTGTGAAGCAATGTCTATACCTATATCCCCGTGGACAAAAGTTATGGGACAAAAAACAAAATTTCTTTCTTTTGGGTTTCTTTGTGCTTTTTCTTTTGAATATATTTTTGTAAAAAAAAGTATCTTTGACTTTAAACAGTTATATTTAGATAGGAAATTTAACCGGGAACAATTTATATGTAGACGTGTTTGTACCAAAAGTGCATAGAACTCACCCTAATGTAACCTGTGCCCAGTGACTAATTCACTCATTTCTCAAAAACGCACCCCTTTAAATGGTAGCACTCCGCGGTTTTTTCATATATAGAGATTCATTGACCATATGAAATAATAAAACCCCGTTAACATTGTAGTTCCTTTCTATAGTACATAATCAATAACCTACTATATTGAAACGACTAAAGTGTTAAAAGGGGGCGGCAAATATTAAGTTGCACATGGGCGGCCAAGACTTTAGCGGCAGCCCTGATTCAGCCAGTTACAAGTTAATGTTTTAGCCCTATGCATCACATTCAAACGATCAACCTAGTTGGTAGGTACCAATAATTTTGTATTTTTAATCTAGAGCAGAGGTTCTCAACCAGTTGTACGCGTACCACTGGTGGTACGTGGGACGATTTCAGGTGGTACGCGTCGCGTGAGTGAAACAAACTGTTACGCTGGGCCTCTGTCTGCGGATGTGGCAGAATACAGTATTCCTCGAAATATCTCAAATACCAGATGTAGTGGTTGACATAATTCATAATTCTTCACTTGGAATCTCTTCAAGAAAGTTTTAATAAATATTTCTCTGAAGATTATTCCAAACTTGACTGGATCAGAAATCCTTTTGCAGGAATCTCACCAAATGAGTTGTAATTGCAGGAAACATACATCGATCTAATAGAAAATAGCTCTGTGAAACACAGCTTTAAAGAGAAATCCTTAGTTGACTTCTGGATTGAGTTAAAATCCGAGTATCCAATGCTCTTCTGACAAGCTATGCTGTTTTTGATGCCATTTGTCACTAATTACTCGTGTAAGACTGGTTTTAAGTACTGGACTATGGTATATATTTTAAAATTAAAATTAGACACCACAATTGTGTCTATAAAACAAGCCAATGGACATGTTTCTGATAGTAAACATGTTTCTAGAAACAATATGATCGGGGGGCATTCTTCCATTCCATGACCCCCTACCCCCAAATGTTTGGTGGTACGCCAAAATCTTCAAAATATTTCAGGTGGTACGCAGTTACTAAAAGGTTGGGAACCCGTGATCTAGAGGATGACATGTATTTAATTTGGTTTTTAAATATATTTATATTTATATTTCTTACCATGTTTTTCCTCCAATTCGTAAATCTATATCACAACTAAACAAATTTTTCTTACATGTAATTATTATGGGTTTTTAAATTACCTAAAGTCGAGACAAATGGAAAATGAAGACACTAAGTTATTATAGAAGATAGGATCGATTAGATTATAGTCATATAAATAAAAACAAAATGCGAAAGAGGCAAAATTTTAACAGTTTTAAATGACAACTATATCTGCCATAAATTAGAAATCTGTTACAGCCGTATCGACCTGAAATTCTTTTGAACCCATCACATTAAACATATGTGAGATGTTGGAATCGAAACAGACGCCGCCGATGCGTTTCTCTATGGTACCTATTCCGTACCTATTTCATTTCAAATCTCTTGCCCGGTCGTTCCGAAAAGTGTACGACCGGCTCTGGAATCGAAACCGATGCCGTCAAAGTTTTGTCACGTGTAATACTTGGAATAGTCGATTGAAACATATTCCGACGTACCCGCTCCAGTTCCAGCGTGCCATCCTTAATCGAAACGAACGTCGCCGATGTGTTCCCTACTAACCCTATGGTGGCTCTTTCGATGTGGCTGTGCTAAAACCTATTCCGAGCGAGAATCCAGTTCCGAGTTTATTGTAAATTGCGGATTGCGGTCGATGCGGCGCCGTTGAAATCGAAACCGATACCGTCGACTTTTTGGTCACTGGTGCGTGGAATAGACGATTGGGACCTATTCCGAGGTACCTGCTCCAGTTCCATCATGCCATCTCTAGACCGTTTCATTCTTCTTTGGGGCACTCAAGTTTGGTTGTTGTGGTCTGGGTTAACGATAATGTTTTGGCGCCGAAGTCATGTTTGGAAGCGCACATTAGTCGGACGTCTTCTTTTTCAGATAATTTGGCATGTTCCTCTTGAAGATGTCTGATAGAGCTCCGTATGCGACCCATGCTGAGGTGATCCTTCTTTGTAGCTCGGCAGTTTGGTTGTCTGGCAATTTGGAGTTCATCCCTAAATATTTATATTTATGGACCACATGCTATTTCATTGAAGTCGGCTTTTGGATTTTCGCTTGGTATTACCAGGTTTGTCATGTTTTGTGTCTTTCCAAAATTTATGTTTAAACAAACTTTCTAACAGGCGGCATCTAACGCAGTAAGCATACATAGTTCTAATCTCTCCAAAGTTGTGTGTTATAAGAGGTACCTGCTCCAGTTCCACCATGCCATCTCTAGTAAATCGGATGGATGTACATGTGTACAATCCTGTACCATTTTCTATGCACCCAAAATAATAAAAATGTCACTGGATGTACCCAAAACGATAAACATGTCACGATGCTGACTGAAAGGTAATCAATCATAATTACCTTTCGAGCCCTTCGAAGAGCGTACCTGTTTTACCTGCTTTTAAAAGTTTAACCTGGTTAAATTAGGGCAGTCAATGAGGGTCTCGGACTCCGAATTCTATCCTACTATATCGATTTACTTGATATTTTCACAATAAGTAGGGAACAGCTCAAGAAACAAAGTCTACCCTATGCCGATGTGTGCTTTTGTCTTGGGGGCGGTTCCCACCCCTTCTCGGGGGTGGAAAATTTTTTGGTTAAGTAACTACGGAAGTTGCTAGAGAACCCAATTCTAAGCAAAAATTGTTCTATATTTTATTTTCGAAAACTCAATAGTTTTTGAGTTATTCGTGGTTGAAAATTGGTTATTTTCATTGAAACATAACACCTTTTCAAACGGTTTTTTGCGAATACCTTAAAAATTATGCATCTAACTAAGAAAAATATATAAAATATTTTTGTAGCTTATAAAATAACAGAGATTGTTTCCTTTATGAATCTTCTAGTTATAACACAAAAAGATATATAGTAAGTGAAAAGAGTTTGTTTTCTTAGTGCATGCTCAAATCAGTGTATTCAACTTGAAATAACAGAGAAACGGTCGATTTTAGGTGTCGACCAATAATTTTTCTTGTGCTTGAAAAGACCTTTAAAATAAGCAGTATTAAATGTCGATTACATTCAAACTAAGCGAGATAAACTGCAAAAAATTTGATGACTTACGTATTTTAAGAAAAAAAAAAAGAGAAGAATATTTAACCCCTCATCCACAAGAAGTTAAATGCATCGTTTTCCTTCTACAATACATTTTACTATAGTGTTATTTTTATGTTCAAATAGTTGGGCGGGTTTAACATGAGTGGTTTTTGAAAAAAATAAGATTAAATTATTGAGCGCATTTTTAAATTTTCTTAAAAATCTTCCTGTTCCTCCATGTAACATGTAACTTAAATGCCATACAAAAATGTAGGTTTCTTTTAGATAAACATTTTAATTTTATTTTTCATAACCGTATCTCTTATCATTTTCAAGTTACATGGAGAAAAAGGAAGATTTTTAAGAAAATTTAAATATGCGCTCTATAATTTGATTTTATTTTTTTCAAAAACCATTCATTTTAAAGCCGCTCAACTTTTTGAATATATAAATAATACTATAATAAAATGTATTGTAGAAGGAAAACGATGCATTTAAATTCTTGTGGATGAGGGGTTAAATATACTTCTCATTTTTTTCTTAAAATTCGTTAGTCATAAATTTTTTGCAGCATATCTCGCTTAGTTTGAATGTAATCGACATTTAATATTGCTTATTTGAAAGAACGTTTCAATCACAACAAAAGGTATTGGTAGCACTATACTCCTAAAATCGACTATACACCTAAAATCGTTTCTTTGTTATCTCAAGTTGAATACACTGATTTGAGATTGCACCAAAAAACAAATTCTCTTACGTATCATATCTCTTTTTGTGTTATAACTAGAAGATTTATGAAGAAACGAATCTCTTTGTTTTTTTATAGGCTACAAAAAAGTTTTATATAGTTTTTTTAGTTAGATGCATTGTTTTTAAGGTATTCGCAAAAAACCGTTTGAAAAGGTGTTATGTTTCAATGAAAATGGCCAATTTTCAACCACGAATAACTCAAAAAGTATCGAGTTTTCGAAAAAAAATTATAGAGCAGTTTTTGCTTAGAATTAGGTTCTCTAGCAACTTCCGTAGTTATTTAAGCAAAAGTTTCCCACCCCCGAGAAGGGGTGGGAACCGCCCCCAAGACAAAAGCACACATTGGCATAGGGTAGACTTTGAAAAAGGAGATAAATTGAGCCTATTCCTAAAATTTTATTAAAATCCATGCAGTAGGATAGAATTCGGAGATAATAACATAGTCTTGCTCTCAATGACTGCCCTAAACCGAACCCCTGTGGTTTTAACACTTCTTGGTTTTCAGACCCTGTCTTTGTGCTATTTACCATCCTAAATTTAGGATGGTGTAATAGCGAGCTACAGTGACTGAATTTAGTGTCCTAAATCGTATCCTGAATATCGGTCCTGAATTTAGGAAGATGTAATAGCCCTTTTAGGATAAAGCCGTACGCCGTATTACAAGCGTTTATAGCCGACACCAGCCGTAACTGTATGCGATCGAATGGAGTATTATTAGGTATATGTATTAATTTATGGATTACTTAAAACATAATATATCTAATTTTATCTAAATACATCAAAATCTAAATAACTTTGTGATAAAGAAATATGACATCAACTATTATTTTAATCTTAAACTAAAACCAGATTATAATTAGTTTTTTTTTGCAAAAAAATGTTTTAATAAAAAATCAAATCCGCAAAAACGTAAAATTTCTAGTTCTTTTTTAAATATCCACAAAACGAAACATACTAGATAGGTACATACAACCATATACATATACCAAATAGTGGAGTCAATGAAGGTGGATATGAGTTATTACCTCAGATTTCGTTGAACCTCCATCGATTTTCATAAAAATTGGTGAGTGGTTAAAGGATACCTGAAGGAACAAAGGTGACATAGTGCCAACTTGCGCTTTTTGCATTTTAGGGGTGAAATACACCCCTTTTTTAAAAATTATTTTTTAGATTTCTGAAAGTGCAGTCACTGTAAGTTTTCACTTCCTATTTCGTTGAACCTTCATTGATTTTCATGAAAATCGGTAAGTAGTTAGGGGATACCTCAACAAATAAAAGTTATATAGCATCAACTTGCTCTTTTGCCTTTTAGGAGTGCAATACACCCCTACTTTTTAAATTGTAAAAAATGCAGATTTCCGCATTATGGCGCAAGTAATCTCGTTTAATTAAGAAAAATAAATATTTTTTTTATATTTATGTGCATGAATTACATTTTTTTTTTAATTTTCAAACCTTATAGCAACCAAAAATCCGAAAATTAACAAGTCGAAAATCACGAAAACCTTATTCTTCTATATTTCTGAAAGTGTAGTCACTGAATGTTTTCACCCATGATTTCTTTGAACTTTCATCGATTTTCATGAAAATTTTTGAGTAGTTAGAGGATACGTCAAAAAACAAAAGTAATATGGCACCAAGTTACGCTTTCTGCATTTTAGGGGTGAAATCCATCTTTTTTTAATGATAAAAATGCAGATTTCAGCAATCTGGCTCAAGCAATCTCGTTTAATTAAGTAAAATAAATATTTTTTTACATTTATGTGCATGATTTATAATTTTTATTAATTTTTCAAACCTTATAGCAACCAAATATCAGAAAATTAGCAAATTGACAATCACGAAAAAAAATTATTCTTTAATATTTCCAAAAAGGCAGTTACTGAACGTTTTCACCCCTGATTTCGTTGAACCTCCATCAATTTTCGTGAAAATTGGTAAGTAGTTAGAGCATACCTCAAGAAACAAAAGTGATGTGGTACCAACTTGCGCTTTTATCCTGGAGGTGGATGTTACCCCTTCTCATGGGTGAACACTATTTTATTAAAAATAACCCCATAATTAGATAGAGGAGTAAATTCTAAGCAAACTTTATTTTATCAAGTTTATAAATTTTTTATTTAAATAATGTTTCATAATTTAATAAAATATTAATGGTACAGTAAAACCTGTCAATAACGGCCACTAAAAACAGAAAACAATTGGCCGTTATAGAAATGTGGCCACTAATGCTAGGTTTCCTTTTCCACAAATACATAAAATATAATTGAAAATTTATTTATTTTAGTAATTAAAGCAAATCTAATTAAATATAATTCTACAAACAAACGGAACATACCTTTCATTAGATATCGCAAATCACTTTGGCTGATTTTGTCTGCATATATATTATGTTTGAGGAATCCCTTTTTTTGTGAGACTGGATATAGGACATTTCTCAAGTATGAATTCACATTCATGGTATATCGTTGCTATACAGGGATAATAATCTGTGCAATGTTATGGTATAGGCTACGTTAAATATGAAGTAAATGTGGAAGATATACACTGGTTATTAATTTCAATTTAATTTGATTGTTTTTTAATCGTTTACAATATTTAAAATAATTAAAGATATAAAGTTAGGAATTTCAAAAATAAATTCAGTTCTCACTGGCAGGGTGGGAAATAATAAAGTGCCATAAAATAGCATTTCATTACAATGCTCATTACAGGCATTACAGGCTGCTCCGTTTGAGAAAACTCATACTCTCAAACTTTGAGAAAACACTCATTCAGTTTCGACCAACCCTGTATTACCTAAAATTAAACGTTTTGCTAGATTAATAATTTTTAACAATAATAGACTATATTAAAAATCACTTGAACATAAATTGATTTTCTGATGTCAAATCACTACAATTATACAGGGGGTGAATATTACTATGAAATTTGAAAAAAACGTAATTATCTTTTAAACTACTTCGTATAACATCACAAAACCTGATATTTTAAGAAATAAAACATAGAGGAGAATCCAAAAATGTAAAAATATACAGGCTGTTCCATTAAACAAAAGATAATTTTGTTTCACCCTGTCAATATGGGTGGCCCTGTATATTTGGAAATGTATTTAAATTCTGATATTATCTATGCCCCAATCTTACTTAAATAAACTTTTTTCATATCTCCTACAACAAACGACTAATTGGACTTCCCACAACCTGTATACATACAAAATCTCCGCTATAAAATTTTTTCAAAGAAAATGTTATTGGTTTTTTTTTAAATAACTCCGTTAATTTTTAAAATATGAGAATTATCCAAAAACTATTACAAAGCTAAGTAAAAGGTCTATAACACTGTATTAAACATAATTTTGTAAATCCTTTATTTTTTTTAAATACAAGGTGAAAGGGCCCCGGTTACATGGTTCTCGCAGTAAAATTTACGTTTTAAATGTTTCTATCTCGGTTATTTTTTATCGTAAAAAATATTAAAAAAAGAAAAAGCTTAAATAAAATTTAAACTAAAATTTTGTTCTCTACCATTTTTTAAGTATATCGAGTATTTTTGGAGTTATTATCAAAAGAAAATGAAATTCACGAAAATTTAAAAAATTCTAATTTTTTTTAATCGTATTTTTTTTTCAAAAATATGCATTCTAAACCGGTTAAAATTGTTGAAGTTATTACTTATGTTAAAATAAATAAAGTTTTAAATGGGTTACTATAAATTTTAATTTTTGTGGAAATGACGTAGGTTTCATTTTCCATTCTTCCCTAAAAAATCTGAAAGGGTCCTCTTATTTCCATCATATATATATATATATATATATATATATATATATATATATATATATATATATATATATATATATATATATATATATATATATATATATATATATAGACCGGTCACTCTAGTATAGAGTATAGGTCGCTCAGGTTCATGAGCTCTTTTAATCCATTTCATGCGGTGGATTGGTCCGCATAATTCCTCTTCATTATCCTTTATAGATTTTCGTGTTTTTTTGCTTTTTCTGTAATCTGTTTCCATTCTTTCCTATTCTGTATTTTTTCTCTCCAGCCTGTAATTTCCATATTGGATATATCCTCTCGCAGTTGGTCTTCCCATCTTATTTTCGGTCTTCCTCTAGGTCTGTTTATTACTGGCGTCCAATTTGTTATCTGCCTAATTAGTGCATCTGCTTCTCTTCGTTGGATGTGGCCAAACCATTTTAACCTTTGTGCTTTAATGAATCTCACTATATCTTCTCCTTCCATTAGATTTCTTATTTCGTGATTCATCAGAATTCGTATTTCTCCTTGATCTGTTTTGATTGGGCCATGTATTCTTCTAATAATTTTTCTTTCTATTATTCTCAATTTTTCTTCATCTTTTTTTGTAAGGCACATTGCTTCTGCTCCATAAGTGATGACTGGTCTAATTGCCGCTCTATATATCTTTGTCTTTGTTTTCTTGCTTAGGTTTTTATCTTTAAGTAACTTGTGGTATTTCCAGAATGCCCTATTCCCTGCTTTAACTCTTTCATTTATCTCTATGCTTCTTCTGTTTTGACCATCTACTATCACTCCTAAGTATTTAAAGCAGTCAACCCTTTGGAATACATTATCACTTATTCTTATCTCTTTTATTCTATTTACTTGGTCTTGATTTCTCGTACTTATTAGGTATTTTGTTTTTTTCTGATTAATTATTAACCCCCTGATTTTTGCCTCTCTTGTCAATGTTAGCAGTGCATCTTCTAGATTTCTCTTGTCACGGGCTATCAAACCTAGGTCGTCTGCATACCCTATTATTTGTGTAGAACTTTGGATTATTGTCTTTTTTGTTAGTCCTGTGTTTCTAATTACTCCCTCCAAGGCTATATTAAAGAGCGTTGTCGATAGGCTGTCACCTTGTCTTACCCCGTGTTCTATGTTGATATTCTTCGTTTCACCATCCACTGTTTTGACCTTTGCTGTTGTGTCCATCATTGTCATTCTGGTCAATCTTATTAATTTTGCAGGTATATTCATATTTTTCATTTCTTTTAATAGCTGTTTTCTGTAGATGCTGTCGAAAGCCTGCTGGAAATCAATAAACAATATGTGCAATTCTATGCCATGCTCGTAACTTTTTTCGATTGTTTGCGTTAAAACGTGGATTGCATCAATTGTTGATCTCCCTTTTCTAAATCCCTGTTGATTATTTCCATCATAACTTGCTTAATTTTGATGCTATCGACTTCTTATATAGCTTTTTGATAGTTACCTTTAAGTACTTTATTAAAATGTTTAGTATCTCTATTTAACAAATTGCATCGTTTTCCTGTTATTTAAGCTTGAATACTAAGATTTGAGTACTCGTGGAAAAAAAATATACATTCAATAGGGATGTTCACTAGGGTGGAGCGCTGTTATATGGAGAAAAATGAAATAACAATTTTTACAAACGGGGGGGCGGAATCGACGCTACTATGAGAAAGGATTGGAAAAGTTATTTGTCATTTTTTTATATTATGACTCTAACATCTGCCCCAACGTGATTCAAATTTTGAAATTTGGAAAAAAAATTTTTTTACAAATTTTTTTTACGGTTACAAAGAGAAGCTATTAAAGTTTGGTGAGGATGGCAAGGAATTGTTTGATATTACAACTTGCAAATGTTTAGAGTTCAGAGATTGCAACTGTCTTAGAAACCGACAGATTCCAATACCAGAACGAAATTTCTTAATCGACCAACGAACTGACCATAAAATAATGATTAATAGTTTAGATCGTGAAGCGACCAAAAAAACTGAGATGGATTTACATAGATTACAAAAACAAGAGCAACTTTAAGAACGTCTTGCAAATAGGGGTGGAATCCATTCCTAATACTTCTAGATTACCTACAACTTCAAAGATACGACCGAATGTTCAACAGCCAGATACATTAAACAAAAGCGATGAAATTGAGGAGTTCCAATCGCAATCGATCATTTCCACTTCTTTACTCACAATGACTGATGTCACATTTCCGGTTGTTGCCAGAACATTATATCGTTATGGGGATTCAGATCGTGCTGGAGTAGTAATCATTTCTGCAGCTTTCCACGACAGTGATCTCATTACTGAAAACGATTAATCACGGGTTATAGACAGAAATAGAGTTCGACGAGCTCGTTCTAAAGCGAGGACTACTTTGTAACTCTATTCTGACATTTCTTTCCTCGAACTTTATCGATGTAAATCAAATAATGGCTGTTGGTTGTGATGGGACTGTCGTTAACCAAGGAAACAAAGTTGGCGTTATTCGTTTATTGGAAATCAAGTTTCCATCTCCACTCCAATGGTTCATATGCCAACTACACGCCAATGAACTGACATTGCGTCATCTTTTTCAACATCTAGATGGCAATAGAAGTGGACCAAAAGGTTTCACAGGTCCCATTGGCAAGGCAGTTACTAACTGTGAAGTATTACCCATTGTTCCGTTTGATGCAATTAAATGTACGTTGCCCGATATTACCAAATCGACACAGGAATAAAGCACCGATTAACTATATCTACTACAAATATGTCAGTATATCAATAGTGGACATTGTGATGAACATTTTGTGAAAAAAATAATCCTGGTAAACTAGTCCAGCCTAGATGGTTGATAATGGTTAATCGGATATTGAGATTGTCTCAAGCCAAACTCCGTCAGAAAACCTAATTATACTAAGCACATTTATTTTAACGGTCTATGCTTCTATGTGGTTCAGGATCAAGACTAGGCCAATTTGTATTTTTGGTGCCAAACATTTATATGATACGATAAAACTGTCGCGCTATTTGCCAAACCGCTTAAAGAATGTTATTGTACCAGTCATACAGAGAAATGAATTCAGAGACATTCAGAGAATCTACTACTAGGAATGTTAGCCGACAACAGACAGTACGTCAGAGAAGTTGCACTCCGCAGAATATTGAAGATCAGAGAGACATCATACATAGGAGCCTTACATATTTTCCAAGTACCTACTTTAAATATGGATGCTCATGATTACATCGATATGATAGATTGGAAAACTAAGACAGAACCTCCACTATTTAAGTACCGAAAGGATATCTCAGGCCATCATAGGCTATCACGGAAAAATTCCGTGTCACACACAACCCTCTGAAAGGTGTTTCAAATTAGTTACAGAAGCAAGTGCTGCCCTCTGTGGGTCACGGAGGAGAGACGGATTCGTTAAGAATAAGCTCAAATCATGCCTTTTGATGCCTAAATTTGATAATAAGAAAGACTATAGTTCGCAATGAGTTTTTATGTTATTCTTTAATTGTAATAATATTTTTTTACTTTATATTCACTATTTTTCTTTTTTTTTTCTTCATATTATAGTCCTAATAGCTTAAATAAATGAATAAAACATTATCGTTGACTCTATCGAATTTTTTTAGAAATTTTTTTTTACAAAATTTCAAAATTTCAATCACTGTGGGGCACTTTTCAGACTGAAAATACGAAAAAATGTCATCTAAGTTTTTCATTCGAAAATGAAAGACGCATCAATTCCGCACCCCGCGAAAATGAAATTCGAAAAAATAAATTTGCGCTCCACCCTAATGTTCACTAATTTTTAAATATAGTTAAATTCAATAGATTACAAGGTATATAAAAACGTAACAATCATAAAACTGTTTAAAAATGTATATTTTTTAAGATAAATGAGTTCATAATGTTGATTTTCTTGGAGGCTAGAAAAACGGTACCCTGCAGCGAGGCTACGGTCTGTGACGTCAGCAGTCGTAACGTCTTTGATCGACGACTAGTTTTGTATACTTATTTACTCAGTGTATTTGAATGTGCGCAGTTTTTTACGTATTTAATTATTAAAAATAAAGCCAAATAAGTGGTGTTTTGTTCCTGGGTGTGTAAATACATCAAAAAACAGTTCTGACAAGATTTTTATTACCGTTCCAGCCAATTTAAAACAGAAAAAGAAATGGTTTGTTGCAGCTAGAACTTAAAATAACTAACTTAAAGAACTAACTTAATAAAATAAACATTATAGAAGTTTTCCAGAGACTTTCGGCCCTTGGTAATAATGTAATTGTTCTTTCTGCATTTACATTTTTCAAAAATACTTATTAGTTTTCTCAGGATTCGAAAAAAATGAATGAATTTAAATAGCATTGGACCAAGATTTTGCACCTACCCCCTTAAAGAGTAAATGAAAAAGTTTAGGGACCTCAAATTTGTATTCCTTAAACTGGGATATTCCTAAAAACGGGATTCTAATAATACATACAGTAAAAGTAAGCCTTGAAATAACTACATGTGGATGTAGGTATGACTTTATATTATATTAAAATCATTAATAATTTAGTGAAAAGATTGGTTGAAATGAAAATGTATAATACCCAAGTTCAAAAATATTTTTTACCTTGGAACAGTTGTCAACTCGAAATACGAAACAACCGAAATAAGATCTAGAGTTGAAAAGGACATAGCAACATTTAACAACATGCATGAGAAATATTTTCACCCATTGCGACATAATATCTCTCCCACTAAAAATGCGGCTGCTAAAATGTTATTATTTCCGGTCTTGCTATATGGCGCAGAGGCCTGGACAATAATGGAAACATTAAAGAAAAAGCTAGAGGCATTCGAGATGTGGGTGTACCCACGTATCCTCAAAATATCCTGGGCGACCCACATTAACGTACAGGTATTGCGTCGAATGGGAAAACAAAAAGAAATCTCTTTTACAATTAAGAAACGAAATCTTAAATATTTCGGTCATATCATGAGGCATGATAAATATCGTATACTCCAACTGATAACACAAGGTAAAATAGAGAGCAAACGCGGACCCGGAAGAAAAGACACTCATGACTTAAAAACTTACGCCAATGATTTGGACAAAAATCGATCGAGTTATTCAGAAACGCCTCAAATGAAATTAAAATTGTCATGATGATAGCCAACGTCCACAACGGACAAGGCACATGAAGAAGAATAAAAATATTTTTAATACACCTAACCAAGGTAAAGTAATAACCAGCCAATGTATGTATACAATATGCATGCGTACAATGCATGCATACAACTTTCTCTATTTTTTTTGCGGAGTATTAAGCATTTATTTTTTTAGCTTAAAGACGACATGGAAATTATATGGAATATACACTCAGTAAAGCTGTGGTAGATTTATTTTTTTACAAGATGCCAATAAATCATACACCATTGGTTACATCTACACTACAGTCGGTAGTTTATACGAATCGGCATTCTGAAAACCTTCTTCCATTTTATTTGTTTATTTTTGTAAAACCCAAAATATGTCCTTACAAACAGTCTATCCACTTTAAACTAAACAAATTCACTATAAAACTCCACTTTAACCCTGATAAAACAAGAAGAGAACAAAATAAAATGACCTGAAACGTCAAACAGGTAAACAGTAACACTATGAGAATGGCGCGCGCTTGGGGTATGCAACTAGTGACGCCAGGCCAATAGAGAAGCGTTTTTGAAATTTAAAATAATGCTAGATTTCTAATAAAGATTTTTTATAGAAAGGCTTTTTCAATGTTGTTGAAATTTTGGACAATTATTCCTAGGGTGTTTCTTAATCGTTTTACATGTTTGAAATGACTTTTTAATTTTTTGTGAACATCCCTATTGCATATAACTCACTTCGTATATGTAATAAAGGATTTTTCGAATAAGGAGCTTATTTATTTTTATATTATCTTCGATTTTGATAACAACAACTTTTTTGAAGAAACTTATGGTTTTTGAGTTATTTATGAAAAACTCCTTTAAAACATGGATTTTTTTCAGGAAAAATCAAAACTTTTGATCTTTAATAACTCAAAAACTATTGATTTATTGGAATAACTTTATATAACAAATTTTACTTATAATTTGTCCCTCTATCGATTAGTGGTATTATATTTAATAAAATAATTTCCACCCCCGAGAAGGGGTGGCATCCACCCCCAGGGTAAAAGCGCAAGTTGGCACCATGTCACCTTTGTTTCTTGAGGTATCCTCTACATACGTACCAATTTTCATGAAAATCGATGGAGGTTCAACGAAATCGGAGGTGAAAACCTTCATTGACTCCACTAAAAAGAAAGTTTGTAATAAATATAACCTATTTACTAACAAATGAAATACTAATATACCTACAAGGTGTTCCATTTAAGAAAATTCGAACAGTTTGTATTTGCAAATAGTAATCACACTACATAATTTTTAATAATTTTTTATAGAGAGACTTTTAAAGAAATTATACAAAATATATTGTTCTGAAGCTATTGCTTTGTGGCATTTATAGAAATTATTATACTAAATTGAAAATAAGCCACAATTTAACTACCCGCGCATCGAGTTATAAGATAACTACACGCGTGGCGTACTTTATACGCCACAAGAAAATACACTTAGAACAGCGGATTTGTTTATTTTTTTTTTGAAAAAATACACTTAGTTGTTTGTTATAAACCTTATTCGGTATCAGCGAATACTTGGGGTTTCTTCTCAGTAAGCCAATTGGGATTTATAACTGGAATCTGATTTTATGAAAAAATAAAATTACTAATAAAAATTTTTTTGAAATGTAATTTGTTGCACGAGAAAAAGTATTGTTTATAAAGAAAATAGTTATTTTCCTAACAAGTGCAGAAAGTCATACTTTCCGCACGCGACTGCAGTTTGCAGAACTACGCGAAGCGGGAGTTCGGACAGCAGTCGAGGGCGGAAAAGAGACTTTGTGCAAGCGTTAGGAACAATATTTTTTCCACGAGTCTTTAAAAAATGACCAAATCTTAATCAATTAATTTAATTAATATGATTATTTAATTCATAGGAGATTCTGACCAATAGAAAGCTACAGAAATGTAAATTAAGCTGATAATTTTTGATAATTTCCCGTCGTCAAGTATATTACGTCAGATGCCCTTCGTTGCTAGAAAAAAATACATTCAGTGACAATAATGACAATTAGGGCCGGTTGTTCGAAAGCTAATCAACAATGATCATTATCAAATATTTAATTACTGTCACCAACTGTCAGTGTCAACTTTGTTTGGGTTGCTGAAAACATAATATGAAATTACTTAATCAATTATGTTAATAATTGTTATGTTAATTGATTAACTAATCTCATAATTTTAATCAATTATGTTTTCAGCGACCCAATAAAAGTTGACATTGACAGTGTTTGGGTTGCTGAAAACATAATATGAAATTATTTAATCAATTATGTTAATAATTGTTATGTTAATTGATTAACTAATCTCATATATATATATATATATATATATATATATATATATATATATATATATATATATATATATATATATATATATATATATTGTTCTTAAACTCCTAAGTGGAGCATAGAGCTTCAGTGAAAACGCGCCATCGGGTTCTATTTTGCGCTAGGGCCTTCACCTCATTCCAAGACTTTCCTTGACTTCTGATCTCGTCCATGATGGATCTTCTCCAAGTTTGTGCTGGGCGACCTCTTTTTCTCTTTCCTTGGGGCATTTATAACTAATCTCATAATTTTAATCAATTATGTTTTCAGCGACCCAATAAAAGTTGACATTGACAGTTTTGGTGACAGTAATTCAATATTTGATAGTGATCATTGTTGATTAGCGTTCGAACAACCGGCCCTTAATGTTTTAAAAATGATAAAAGTGATGTCTTTCAACCGTAAAATATTTATAACAACTGTGTGTTTAATTGTACTAAGTTGTACTTACATAAATAAATTACAATACAATTTTGGTTTTGAACAGTTTTATTCATGAAATAATCGTAACAAATTACACTCGATCTCTAAAATTAATATAGAATTTTAGAGCTATTGTGCAATTACTACTGAAAATACATACACAAATTAATTCTTTGACAAGGTTGTCAAAACCAAAGTTTCAGCATAATTGTCGATGCTTGACGACGGCATGACGACGATCTTGGTTTCCATGACGACGATTCAAGACCACTGTTATTGTCTACTGATTTTACTTTCGAATATTATGTCAAAATTATTTTATTTCATCGAATTCTCGCGTTATTTTCATTAAAACGTGAACACATTAAGATATATTTAAAATAAATTAGTAAATAATATCTAAAAATTAGTTTATTGCATGTATTATAATTACTTTAAGGCCATATTAACATATCGAAATTAACACGCGTGCGGAAAAGTAAAAAACGCGTGCGGAAAAGTAAAACGCGTGCGGGAAAGTAACACGCGTGCGGAAAAGTAAAACTTTTTGAACTAAAATGCGTGCGATAGTAGACATTTTTGCACGCTCATAGAAAAATATATTTTGTGCCATAATGACTTAAAAACAATTGAAACATGTACTTATATTACTACTTATATTACTCTAATTGTGGCGGATATTGTCCGCCGCCTGAAACAACAAATACTAAAATGTAAATTACGATCTTCCCAGAATGACGATTATAACGAAACTAAAACGAATTGTAAAGCATATTACAGTGATAGGTTAGGTAGATAAACAAGGTCAAAAATTAAATTTTTAAATATATTTGCAGTATAATTCTTATATCTAGCGTACAAAATACGCCAGCGCGTGTAGTTAAAGGGTAAATAGACCTAAACCCCGCGTACCAAAAAAAAGTTGATTAACAGCTGTAGATTAACAGATTAACAGTAGAAACTGAAAATTTGTTAATAGCTTAACGGTGTCTAGTCGGAAAAACTTTTGTGTAAAGATAACACTGGAGCAGAGAAAGTTTTAATTGTGGAACTGTTTAAACATTTGGAACGCTGGATTACGCCATGTATTTTGTCGGACAAAAGATGCAATTGATTTGTTACCCTTTCATTAAATTTTCATGCAAAAATCAGACTGCTATTACTAACAAACACGTTTCCTGTCATTTGACATATTCTTCGTGTTCCACTCATTAAAATGCCCAGTTGGTGATAAACACCAGTCTGATTTTTGCATTAGAGTTTAATTAAATGGTAACAAATCAATTGGAAGTTCTGTCCGACAAAATACATGGACTAACTGACGTCTAGTCAGGGCTAATAGTTGCGCTGCTTTCTTTATGCCTGTCCACTCCCTGATACTCTTGAACCAAGAGACGTGTTTGCTACCAATTTCTATTTGAAAGGCCTCCAAACGATTGATGGTGGATATTTTTAATGTCCATGCTTAGACACCGTATAAGAGGAGTGACCATTATAATTAAATACGTTATTTTAATCTTACCTAAATGTTGACACTATTAATTAGTGTTTAAAAAAAGTCGATATGAAAATGTACATAGTGTTAAATCCAAACCAAACGAATCTCCTAACTGGAGCAACAATGGCAATTTAAATATTTATTAAGGCTTAAATTGCCATTGTTGCTATAAATTCGTATGGTCTGGCATCGGCTATAAGCGCTTGTAATAAGGACCAAAAATAGTGAATTGTCCGGGGATGCAACTAAAAAAATGTACCTACATTTAGATTAGTCCTTTATTATAATCATTCATCTGTTTGATTTATCTATGTATCTACTTTTTTATTATAACAGATTTATAACGGATTTTTACAGTTTATCTTCATTGATCTTTCTTATTTATCACTTGATCTTTTTCTTATAGCAATTTTAAGGTAACTTTGATTTAAAGGTCTTAGGTCTTTGGATTATAAGCTTTCATTTGATACCTCATTTGTGATTCTGCCTGGTATAATAACGGATGAGTTATATTCGCGGTTGGACGGACAGACACACAGACAGCCTAGGTCAAATTTATCACCTACAGTACCGTCCTTGGATTATAAGCTTTCATTTAACACCTCATTTGTCATTCTGCCTGGTATAATGACGAAAGAGTTATATTCGCGGTTGGACGGACAGACGGACAGGACAGCCTAGGTCAAACTTCTCAACTTTTTACTATGCTTGGATTATAAGCTTTCATTTGACACCTCATTTGTCCTTCTACCTGGTCTAGTGACGGAGCAGTTATATTCGCGGTCGGACGGACAGGCGGACAGACAGCCTATGTCAAACTTCTCATCTTTAGTACCATCCTTGGATTATAAGCTTTCATTTGACACCTCATTTATCATTCTACCTGGTACAGTGATGGAGCACTTATATTCGCGGTCAGACGGAGCAGTTATATTCGCGGTCAGACGGACAGACCGCCTAGGTCAAATTTCTCACCTTTAGTACCATCTTTGGATTATAAGCTTTCATTTGACACCTCATTTGTCATTCTACCTGTTATAGTGACGGAGGAGTTATATTCGCGGTCGGACGGACAGCAGGACAGACAGCTTCTCACCTTTAGTACCATCCTTGGATTCTAATAAGCTTTCATTTGACACCTCATTTGTTGTTCTACCTGGTATAGTGACGAAGGAATCATATACGCGGTCGGACAGACAGACGGAAAGACAGCCTAGGTTAAATTTCTTACCTTTAGTACCATCTTTGGATCATAAGCTTTCATTTGACACCTCATTTGTCATTCTACCTGTTATAGTGACGGATGAGTTATATTCGCGGTCGGACGGACAGCAGGACAGACAGCCTATGTCAAACTTCTCACCTTTAGTACCATCCTTGGATTATAAGCTTTCATTTGACACCTCATTTGTTGTTCTACCTAGTATAATGACGAAGGAATCATATACGCGGTCGACGGACAGACCGACGGACAGACAGCCTAGGTTAAATTTCTCACCTTTAGTACCATCCTTGGATAAGCTTTCATTTGACACCTAATTTGTCATTCTACCTGGTATAATGACGGAAGAGTTGAGTTTGCAAACAGACAGACAAGACGGACGGATGGACAGACGGACGTGGACCATTCAATGTTTTCACATTTTTTCAAGATTGGTGAAAACAACAACATAATAAACTTTACTTAATTGGTGTTTCAAAACTACTTACTTTTAACACATTACACAATATTACAAGGTTTCTAGCAAGTTAAACGTCACAATGATTTAAAATAATCAAGTAAAAACCTATAAAAACTATTTCACACACAAATATAATATCACAAAAAATTGTAATGTGATAGTATGAAAAAATAGAGGATACGTCAACGTTGTTACATGTGACGGCCGGACCGAGTCGCTCCAATGCCAATATTTTACACAGCAGTGTTGCCAATCGGCGGATAATTATCCAATTTGCGTACCTTTTTGAGAGTTGTCGTATCTTCTTCGTATCTTTAAATAAATCGAATATTTGCGTATATTTTTCAGTGTGTCTACCATCTACTAAACCTTTCTCATCCATATATTCCCAACACCAACAACACATTAATTTTCTTTGGTTCCACCCAAATTTTTATACGGGATGAATGTTAATGACATCCGATACTTTTCCTCTTTTGACAAAACAGACATGTGCCAAGTCTTGACGCACAAGTGCGTCCACTTAAGGCATACTAATCCAATTCAAATTTCAAAAACCATCTGCCGTCCGATGTTATTTATGAGTTTTTAGTCTTTAAACTTATGAAAGCTAATTCACGCACGATTTAGTTTTATTTTCATTTTATGTAGTGCAGTGCTTAAGTAAACGTCTGTTGAAATAAGTTTTGGTTTGTGAAAATACTTTTTTATAATGGATAAATGGTTAATAAAAAATGTTAAGGTGGGTAAAAATTTTTACGTGTCGATATTGAAATATAATATTGAATTTGTGTTAGACCAAATCAAATAATGAAAAAAATATAACGCACTGCCTTAATTGTAGTTATATACATTGTAACATTGGAACAATTTTGAATAAAAATTCTAGGAGAGTTGGTCACGGATTTCCACCATACTTCATTCGACACATCTTGCTGAGATTGCTAAATCCTTATTGGTTAATTGATAATTATAAAATGTTTATTAAGAATAAAATTGTAAAATAAAACAGTTATTAATTTAATAAATAATAAATAATTTAATTTCTATTCGATAATTAAAAATAATATCACCTGTGTTACAGGTTATTATACAGTAAGCACGTAAAGGTTGGAATAAATTCATTTTCTCGGGAATGGACGATTGTGAAAAAAATCCCGAAGCGGGTCAATTTTTATTTTTAAATTGCGACTTTTTGGCATATATATCATATTACTGACGTTACCCATTTGGGCGTGATGACGTCATCGATGATTTTTTTTAAATGATAATAGGGGTCGTGTGATAGCTCATTTGAAAGGTAATTCAATTCTCTACTCAGTAGTATAAACATTAATATAATTATTTATACAGGGTGTGCAAAAAATTTTTTTTTGAATTCAATTTATTGATATAAAAGGAAGAATATGTGTAATTTATTTAGTTCAAAATACATTTTACTGCTATCAAAAAAGAGGAAAAAATGTTTATTTGACAAATAAATATTGTTTTTTTGCTTAAATTCAATATTAAAGCAGCCACCCATCTGCCTTTTGAAAGTTTGAACATTAATTTAAGCGAAAAATAATGATTATTTTTCAAATAAACATTTTTTTCTGATTTTTGAGAGCAGTAAAATGTATTTTGAATTAAATAAATTGCACAGATTCTTCTATTTATGCCAATACACTTAATTCAAAGAAATTTTTTTTCGACACCCTGTGTAAATAATTATGTTAATGTTTATACTACTGCATAGAGAATTAAATTACCTTTCAAATGAGCTATCACATGACCCCTATTCTCATTTAAAAAATCATCGATGACGTCATCACGCCCAAATGGGTGACATCACTAGTATGATGCAAATGCCAAAATGTCGTAATTTAAAAATAAAAATCGACCTGTCTCGGGATTTTTTTCCAAAATCGTCCGTTCTCGAGAAAATGAATTTATTCCAACCTTTACGTGCTCAGTGTATATATTTTAAAATAAAACAGTTAATTATTTAATAAATAATAAATAATTTAATTTCTATTCGATAATTAAGAATAATATCACCTGTGTTACAGGTTATTATATATTTTTTCTACAATTTAACCACAGATGTACACAGAATATCATTTTTAACTATTTATAATGGGAAATAAGCCACAATATTATTAAAAATGATTTTTATTAACGTTTCGACGCCCAAATCGGGTGCCGTTGTCAAAATACAAAATACTACTGTATTTTGACAACGGCACCCGATTTGGGCGTCGAAACGTTAATAAAAATCATTTTTAATAATATTGTGGCTTATTTCCCATTATAAATAGTTAAAATTGTAAAAATGCCACAAGAAAATAGCTTCAGAACAACATACAGAATATCATATAACGTAACTCAGAATAAGATAGTCATTTGTAGAATACCAAATGTAAAGTTTAAAAATAATGTGTTAAAATAGCGAATTTTTCAGATTTCTGGTACATGAGATGTAGCTAAATCGGCTCTTTTTTGTAAAGTTCTGTCAAATCTAATATCTTAAACAAAACCATTTCATCAAAACATGTTATACCTAATTATATTTATAATGCAGAAAAGAACTTTCCGGCACAGAAACGTCACTTTTCTGCACACTACTGTCAGTTATTCTGCGAGAAAATATTAAGTTTGTTAACATAAAATTGTGCAGAAAAATGCATTTGGAATAGTGGTTGTAGAAAAATCTACTTATTTGAAACTAGTAATATCTAGATATCTACTAATTAACTCAAAAATTCTTCAAATTTTTTGCCTATAAAAATTATTTAGTCGGGCATTAAACGTTGAACGCACCACGGATATTATGGACGATAACCTTGATATCTTAATAACTACAAGACTGTCAAATACATTTCTATTGTTTTAATTGTAATAAATCTTTAGTTGTTAAAAGAGCGTAGGCGCAAAATTTCGGACCAATAATCTTTAAACTATTCATTTTTTTCGAATCCTGAGAAAACTAATAAATATTTTTGAAAAATTTGAACGCAGAATGAAAGATTACATTATTACCGAGGGCCGAAAGTCCCTTAGAATAAACAAAATGTTTCTTTTGAATGAGATATTTGAAATTCAAAATTACACTCAATATTCTCTTTTCCTTTCACCCCTGTAACTTATTAGAATAAAAATTATAGAAGTCTTCAGGGACTTTCGGCCCTCGGTAATAATGTAATATTTCATTCTGCGTTTAAATTTTTAAATAATACCTACTAGCTTTCTCAGGACTCGAAAAAAATAATGCATTTTTGCCTCACTTTGGTGAGGCGACAACGTTTTGGGCTGAAAATTTCAGGACAGCTTCCCAACCACCTTATGAGTCGATGTGCAAAAAATAGTTTTGAGGTGACAACGTACCCCTTTTCACTATTTTTTGGTTCGTTAGTTCGGCAGTATATCACTGGCGCTAGTATCGGCATTGCAGCAGTGACTGGCTGTATGTTATCGCCTCAGCATATAAATTCTACTTTTTGGTTAACAACCGGTACCTTGTCGCCTCAGATTTTGGCAACGTCGCTTTCAGTTTGCATTGGGTATTATGTCGTGAAATATAAAAATATGCGCCGTCGGTACCGTAACAAGGCAGCTAAAAAGTTTATGATATAAGTTGCAGCTTACGATTTAAAATTGTTGCCTTATACAGGGTGTCCAGAAACTCTACCGACAAACGAAAAAAGGAGATTCCTCAGATAATTTTAAGATAATTTAACCCAATTCACTTAGTCCGAAAATGCTTCCTAAGGGAGCTGGAGCTCTTTGAAGATGGCGTCTTGTAATTAGTTTTTCTTAAATACCGCCAGAACGCTTCTATTTAGAAAAACGAAAATTATTACGCATATTTATCATCCAGATATAAATCGATTCCATTCATTGTGAATTCCCAGTACCGGTCATAGCCGCCAGTTTTGGGTACGGCAACGGTTATTTGTTATTTTATCCCATACCTTTTTTATATTTAATTTTTAAGCATTTTTGACTATGGATTATTAAATTGTGAATTATTCTAGTACTAAAAGGTACCCTTGCTTTAAGTCCATAGAATATACCATTTTCTAGAAAAATCGATTTGAAAATTATTCGTTTCTTGAATTAAAAAAGAATTAAAAAAAAAACTATATAGAAAACAAAAACTGGTACGTTTGTTTTTATTCCAGAGTTAAATCGGTTTCATTAATTGCAAATTTTTAGTACCGGTCATATGCGTCCGTTTTGGGTAGGTCAACGGTTATTTTATCGCATAACTTTTTGTCTTTAATTCTTAAGCATTTTTGACGCTAGATTATTAAATTATGAGGTATTCTGGTACTAAAAGTTACTCTTGCTTCAAGTTGGTAAAATACACCGTTTTTTTAAATTCTTTTCAAATTCAAAAAACGAAAAGTTTTCAAATAAATTTTTCTAGAAATCGATGTGTATTACCGACTTAAAGCAAGAGTACCTTTTAATTCTAGAATACCTCACAATTTAAAAATCCAGAGTCAAAAATACTTAAACGCTAAAGACAGAAAAGTTATGCTATAAAATAACCGTTGCCCTACCCAAAATAGACGCCTATGACCGGTACTTAAAATTCACAATGGATGGAATCGATTTATCCCTGGAAGATTAATAGGCTTACCAAATTTCGTTTTTCTGAATAGAAGCGTTCTGGAGGTATTTAAGAAAAACTAATTACTAGATGCCACCTTCCAAGAGCTCTAGCTCCCTTAGGAAGCATTTTCGGATTAGGTGAATTGGGTTAAATTGTCTTAGGAAAATATCTGAGAAATCGCCTGTCTTCGTTTGTAGGTAGAGTTTCTGGACACCCTATATAAACAAATTCTATAAGAGAGAGAGCATGCCGGAATAAAAATATTTTAGCTGGTCGCATAGGAATTAATAAAAATTACAAACAGAATATTAGTAATCATGGAGCGTATGTAATACTTAAGTAGTTATTATAATATGGAACTGAACAAGTCTATGCCCAAAGGATCATGAAGACGAAGGGATAGGAAAATTCTAACCAATTATTAATTTAATCCTAAAAATAAAAAAATCATTATATTATGTGACTTTATTACAAAAGTAAAAACATAAATGATTTTTTCTGTAACCGCAGTAGGAAAAAAAATAACAGTTATGACAGAGGATAAACACTGATATACTATCGAAATTACAGAAAGTTGAAAAACACAAAAATGAACCTGAAAGGATTAACTCAAATAAAAATAAACTAAAACCAAAATAAATATCTTTATGTGAATGACATGCAAAGTGCATGGGAGTGAACAGTTTCAAAAATATCAAAAATGAAACAACAAAACACTATCCAACATCAGAAGTTTACTACTTCTGCTCTGAAAGAAAAACCCGTATTCTGACATTAAAATGTTTGAATAGAAATGACAACAGTAATATTTCAAGCAAAAAAAATATAGGACGATAAAATGAAAAACTAACAAAAATAAATTGACAAGACATCCAAAAAAACGTTGTCCCCAAATTAAATGTTAAGCGGCGTACTCATTGAGTCGACGTTGTAGATCGACTGTGTTTATCGACACTCTCGACTGAGTGTGTACGCGGCAATCGACTTTGTCGATCGACAAAAGATGTCGATCGACGTGTCGACTGATTTTCCATGCTCTGTCGGTAAAATCAAAGGGTAGTCGAGTCGAATCCGAAGTGTGGACGTACATTCAACCTTCGACCTTCGACATTTAAAAACACAGTAAAAATAATTCAGCGTGCGGCGTAGTCTGCCTCATCTAAAGTCTCGTGTTTTGTACTTGTCGGCAAAATGGAATGGGAAAAGAAAAAGTGATTGCATTTATTGAAGCTTACAAATTAAAAACAAATGTGTACACTAGAAGCAAATATTATATGGACCGAAACATGAGACACGATGCTTTGATGGAAATTGCCAGTGAATTTAATATAGAAAAGCAGGTGATATAATCTTCTTTTACGCGATGATTTACGTTTTTAGTTGTGATAATAACAAATGCGGCACAAACAATAATGGCGTCATCTTCGTCACACATTTTCGTTTCGACTGTCGACAAATATTCTGCCTACCTGGTGTGAACATCGAAGCTTTTTCGATTTGTCGGTCGACAGTGTCAATAGACAGAGTCGATTGACAATGTCAACTCAATGAGGACGCCGCTTTAAGTAACAAGAGTCTTCGACAAAACGAAAGATGTATAGCATTTACATTTAAGTTAATTTTGGTAATTCTTACTTAAAAAACCATAAGAGAGAGGGTATAAACTATGCATGTAGTGGAAGAATGCGAACCCTCTCTATATTTCTTATTAAGTATAGAACGATGGTAAATAATAATACGATTGCTTTAAAGCATATTTTAAGACCCAAAAATGTTGACGATCTCAAGTGTTCCAAGAGTTTTATATGTCAAAAATGAATAACCATTTTCAATTTCGTTGCAACGCGAAACTACAGGCGCATCATATTCTAGTCCAATCAGAGAGCGCTGCAAGCGCCTCTACAGGTTTCGAAACTTATTAGTCTCTCATCAGGAGGCGGATATACTGCTCTCTCTGACCCAACTAGGACAAACCCCGGCGTGCAGTCACGAATTGCAACGAACGAAATGGCAGGGATGCTCTAGCGGCAACTGCTAGCAAAAGACTAAGTTTTCAACCTAATAGCACATAAAACAACACCAAAAATGTTGCTCCACATCCTACCAGATTGAAAACAATGGGAACCTTCTCTGGTTACACCTTTGAGGCTTCTAAAATTTCCAAGCCGTAACGGATGCTGAGACTAAGGAAGATGAGGGAATTTTATAATTCAGTCTCATCTGCTCAGCGCGGTAAAGTTCCAACGAGAATGGTTTCCTTCGTACTCCAATCAGAGTAAACATGTAAATCAAAAATGAATAACCATTTTCAATTTCGTTGCAACACGAAACTACTTAGTCTTTAGTTTTATATGTATATAATAGTTTTAAAAAGACCTTCAGTTCTCCTACTCGTATTATCGCGTTGCACTTGGGTACGTATCTAAAACTATGTTGCTATGAACACCTCCATTTAATACTAAAAGGATCAGCTGATTTTACGTGTTCAACAGAAAGACAAATACAGGAATTGCCCAAGGGCTATAAATACATAATTTGAAAACGTTGCTGACAAATCGTTGGAGTTTGGAAATTGCTTCTCTCGCTAACAAAGATATTCAAGAACAAAAATTGCCAAAGCTAGTACCACTTGTACGTGATATTAAAATATTCTGAGAAGAAAGTATTAAAATTGGTGTGAGGTGTCAGAAGACGTTTGAGAGCAATATTGATAATTTTGAAACATAAAAATTTAGTTAACTATACTCTAGCATTAGCCATTATTTTTAACAGAAGACGAATAGGTAATGTTAAGTATTTAAAAATTCAGCACTAGTAACGAAAGATAAACGGACTTCAGTGATTTTGAAAATGTTTTAACTGAAGGAGAAAAGGCACTTACGAGAGGACAAAAAATTCCAGTGTGTTCTGGTAAAGGTTCTTGAGCTGTTGTTATTTTACTTCCAAAAATGTTGCAAGGTTTCATAGAATAAATACATGTCTGACGTCGTCCGACGTTAATAACTATATGTTTGCAGTTCCAGGCAGTAAGCTAAAATGGGACAAAGGGGATGTTTCGATCCGTAAATTGACAAGCAAAATGAATTTAACAAACCCTGAAGCTATATCAAGCAACAAATTACGCAAAAATATTGCAACAGTAGCACAAATTTTAAGTATGTCCAAAAATTAAACTAAAGAATTTGTCAAGTTTATGGGGCATGACGAAAAAATGCATGATGAATGACATGAATTACATGCTGACATTTATCAAACCGTAAAATTGTCAAAATTTTTAATAGTAATGGAAAGGGATTCTCTTCCTTTAGAATATAAAGAAAAATCGCTTGAAGAACTAGATTTTCACCACGATTTAGAAATGCGGAAGAAAATAAAAAAAGCAATCTTCAAAATACGAATATTAATTTTCCAAATATTGAAGGTATGCAAGAAGTTAAAAAAAGTAAAGCGTTGGTTGCAAAAGATAACGTTCTGGCTCAAACAAGTAAATAATTTAAAACGGACAGTGACGATAAGTACTATGCAAATAAAAAACTACTCAAAGCATCAAAAAACTAAGCAAGGGAACATTCCGAATGAGATTCATATGAGATTCATATGTGCCTTATTCATGTGTGTCAACACTTTTCAAATTATATTCAATATGGCGTATATCCATCTAGATAAAAAGGTGAATTCCAATATTATAAAATCAAAAATTCAACATCTTATAAAAATAAAATATTTATATCATATGTAAGTTTTTTATATGATGCTTAAGTGAAAATATAGAAATATTTTATTTTACTTTTTGTTGCTATTTTTATATTTTTTTTTTATTCTTAGATATAATAAACATCTAACCAACGCCTCAATTAAAGGGTTTGACATTTAAGCAAAACATAATGAAATCATTTTTGTAGAAGAAAAAATTAAATAGGTACCTAAAAACCTACCTTTGAGTTTTTCTCAAAATTTTTTGAGATTAGGATAAAAAGACCACTACACAAATTGTAGATTTTTTTATCGCCCACAGCTTTTGCGTTGAATTTTTTAAACGATGCAATGTTTAGCCAGAAATTTCAGAAAACCATTTTCGCCCTTAAAACCGCCCCACCTTCACCACCTTATGGATTATTTTCGTACACTTTGCTGTAAGAATACGTTTTGTTGGAACATTTTTACAGCTATGTATACTAGTTCACTGGTTTTTAATTAAAATTTTTAAATAAACCGTTGACACTTTTTTCTGTGAGATAGGTAATAATATGTTTACTGCAAATAATAAATTATATCGTAAAGAGCCTTTATAATTTTACTGTATAAGAGCAATAATTCACACAAAATAATTTGGCTTAGCTTAATTTATTGCAAAATACTAGCTTTGGAATATCTACTAATAAAAAATTTTTAAACATATAATCCAAACAAGCCATGTTCATATCTTAAGCTTATTTAACCTTCCGATGACCAACCTTTTTCTCTTACACGGATGACCAAGGGGGGGGGGAATGACCCCAGGTCAAAAATGACAATTAACAAAAAAATAAAGTTTTTTTTTCTTTAGTTTTTTTTGGCATGGACTTTATGTCTTTCAGCCAGTCACAACATGAGTATTAGTGTCATGTGTAGTGTGTATGTTGAGTAAGTGTCTTGTTACTTTGCAAAGTCGACGTCACTAGCGTAAAACTACTTGTAATTACACATAATAGACGCCATTTTACTAAACATCAACTTCAGAATATATTTTTTATTCGTAAAATATAGGGAATTATTTTTATTTCAAAATATGAGGATATCTAGAATGATATTAAAGTCAAATAAAAAAATAATGAGTTAAAAATTGAAAATACTTTTGAATTTATTAAAGAAAAACATACGCTGGGGTCACAATTTCCCCCGCTTGGTCATCCGAAAGTTAAAATATCAAAAATAACCATCCTTTATTTTTAATGTAAACAACAATGGAACATGTGAACAAATTCCCACTATTTCTTTACCTATATCCGTAATAAATACCTATACTACCTCTCGCTGTGCACCAAAGTTCGACCCACTCAATCCTTTATTCATTTTCGAATATTTGGCAACGCCGTCTGAGGTAACAACGTACCGGCTTTCATTCTTAGTCATATATAGTTGTGAGGCGACAGCGCATTGGATTTAATCGTAAATTTATATATAAAAAAAACATTTAAAATCGTTTCCCCTCTTTAGAGATTCTTAATTAGAAAGTTCCCCTCATTGTATATATGCATATATTTTTTGAAAAATAGAACTACAAAAGGGTGAGGCGAGGTCGTCATAGTTTTCACCGCGAGGCGACAACGTACCTTTTATCGATATATATATATATATATATATATATATATATATATATATATATATATATATATATATATATATATATATATATATATATATATATACATCTTTATATCATACCTGAACCATCTGGAAAACCGTACAATCCTGAACCTCCTATATCTAGAGTATTTAGAGTTGCCCACGGCACGCTTATATTCATTAATTCTAGCGGGGATTTCAAAAATGTATATATACAAAAGAAATTTTTAATATTTTTAAAGATATATAAATAGGGATTTTACATAATATTGACATAATCCTGATCCCCTTGTTATTTCAGTCAATTCTGAACCCAAACATATGTGTATATATACAAACCTGAGCCTAATAGATGTTGCCAGTTTTAAGTGAAATGGGATTCTTAAGGAAATTTTCGTATGGCTTCAGTAAGTAGTCAAAATAAAAATTAACCAAAGAAAAGCAAGAATTGTCTTTTACATATGCATAAGTTTACACCTTTTTGGATAGTTACAATTTATCTAGTAAATTATTTGTATTGTTCATTAAGTGAACAAATAGACAAACCCTTCTGTTTATTTATTTTCCGGAGAAGAATAAATTGAATAAAACTCTTATAATGTTAGTCTCTTATAATGGTGGTCCCTGGGATTGGGATCTCAGATTACAAGAACACTCGCCTGTGGAGTAATGACAGCAGTTATTTAGTTAGTTAGTTTATTTTTCAAAATAATAAACATCCAGGCTTTAAAAAATTACAAATTATAAATATCTCAAAAACAAACTATTAAACTGATTGTAATAAAGTATTATATATAAGAAATTAAAGCAACCTCTTTTATCAAACACAATGATAAACTCGTTGGCGTAAGTTTTGATTGTATCTCAACAACAACAAGTGTTTAAAAATGCAAAAATGAAATACATAGTGGATTGCACAGTAACGTTACATAGTATTTAAAAATAATACCTAATATAAAACTCATTAGTTAAAAAAGGGTTTTAAACAGTAACAAACTTGTCGGCGAAGGTATCACATTACTGCAAATGATCCGTCCCACATAATGAATATCATAAAGAAGGCGAACCCATCATAATATTGCAAAACGATATTATGTCCCACCGAATTAACAGCGATGGCATCATATTACTATAAACTATACGTTCCAGGTTCCAGTTCTTATAATGAATGTCAAAAATATGACGTACCTATGTTGACAGCAATTTATGCAAATTAACAAAAAAGGAATAAATCAGGAAAGTATTCGGTACAATAATTTATTATCAAAAGTAGGTACATTTGTACATTACTTGATTTTATTATTTATTATAGCTTAGGTAATGGCAATTTCAATTGCCTACAAGCGTAAGAATAATGTGATACAGATCAAAAATAAAACAATAATGTCTTTCAAAATAGTGAAAAAAAATTAAACATCAACTAAAAAATATTTGAAAAATAGTGTTTAATATTTAAGTTTTCCTTTATACATATATTATAAACGACAGCTTTGATACTTGTGCATTTTCTTTCTATAAATACCTCGAGACTCATATAAGTTGATGCACTTCTACCTCAACGGGAGGCTTTCTGTTTTTAATATGGTCGGAAAAATAATCTGCGATAATGCTTTTTTGTTGCTTTGTCCATGGTTGTCTCCTATCAATAAAGATTTTCTTTTTTAAATGGCCCTTTTTTTGGTGGTTCTTTATTATTATCTAAGTTAGCTGAAGTAGATGGAATCTGGTAATCGGCGTTTAGATTATCATCCAATATATATTTTCCATTTCTTCACCTTGCGCGTCAGAGAGAGGAGGTAAGTTAATGTCAATTTCGTCTAAAGTTTTACCTTTGTATTTTTCAGCTCCTTCCATCATTAAAAGTAAAAGTTTAGAAATTTTAGCAGTTTTATATACTTTTTCAGACAAAGGATAATAATTGCAATGCGTTTGTAATGTGTGTCCCATGAATTTGCTTAATTGCTCCATATCATTATTGTAAAATTGGAGAAGTTGAGTAATGGTGGTCAAATGCTTTCGAAGTTTTGTTGCTGTTATACTCGCAGGTCTCTCCAACTGACATTTGTTGGCATATTTATGAATAATTTTAGTTCCATCAACAAATCCTCTTCCAGTGGTGTGAAATACAAAGTCACTTTCAATTACAAAGTTATTTCTACAGTGTAAAATATAATCGAAATGAATTTTCATTGATAGTGATAACAACATGGGTACTCCTCTTCCACGCTTACCTCTTATAACAAAACGACTGTAAGTTTCTAATAAACATTTTTCAGCTTGAGTTAAAACATTTTTCGAATTCGGTATCATTTTCACCCCCTAAATTAATACATTTAAACGTTTGGATCTTTAGCTGAGCCACCTCTGCTGGTCTTCGTCTGTTAAGAAGAATGACTTGCGCATACAGTGTGTCTTTTAATGAATTATAGGTCTTAAAATCATACTCATCTGATTTCAATTTGTCAAATAATTCTTCTGCAGTTGTTTGCAAAAAAATGTTAAGTTTCTTGAGGTCGTTAGTAAGCGGCAAAAGTTCTTCCTTGTTCCATTTATTCTGATTGAAATTGGTACATGCTTGTGCAGAAACTTAATTGCACCATTGGGATTCTATAAGATTTTTCAATATTTTAAGGTCTTTTCTCTCATCGCTTGTGTCCTCAATCTGAACAAGATTAATATCTGCTAAGTCGCAAGATTTTTTTATAAATGTCCCAAAATTTATGGCCAACGTTGGTGACTCATAATTTTCTGTTTCTGGATTATATTTTGCCAGTTTATTAACTCCAGAAATTATTAGTTGAAAATGCTTTAGGCGAAGAATACCTATAAGTTTCTTAATCTCTGGATTTTTTAGTCTTGCAAAGTGTAAGAGTTTTGCAAGTCTTCGCATATTCTTTCTTACCAAATCCATATTGCCTTTACTTTGACGGCCTTTTATGTACGAATATGTATACTGACAAATTAAGGGATCTTTTTTGGCAATAATATTTTTGTCATCTGCGTGCATCCTGAAATTTTTTTTTGATTTTAATAAATCGTCATGTTTAAGAAAATGGTGTAGAAACAAAGTAGTTTGTCCGTCGCTTTGGGTCGTTCGTCTTCTATTATTATCCTTATCATAATTATTAGACGGACAAATTTTGGTATGCCTAAGTAAACATTTTTTCTTATAGTATCCCAAACAATACTTGCACGGTAGATATTTATCTGCACTTGACGACTTATCAGTAAGGTTTGTCCTTTAACAGGTCTTAATGCGGCGTCTGCCCGATTTCCGATAAAATTTACCTTCTTAAGTTTGACAAAGCCAATCGTCTTTCAAATTAACTTTATGACATAATATTTAACTACCTCAATTTCTTTTGAGTGCCATTTAGAAATATGTCTAGCAAAATGAGATTGTACATCCTTTTCGCAATAGAAGCAAAAATCCCTTGGATCTTTGTAATTTTTCCTCAACGTTTTTTCAACAAATGGCTAAAAAAATGTACAATGAATCAAACACGTTAAAAGAAATAGGAAAGATTTAAGTAAAGTAACATTAAAAAAATAATCATAGTTGATTTTAACTTTATTAGACACAAAATCTTGTGATCAAGTTATTTCGTCATTTACGACTTGTCAGATAGGCTTTTTATACATGTAGCTAAGTTTGGTTTGTTTTGTTGGACACAAAAAACCGTCTTACGAGCCGTAAACGACAAAACAAACTTACCAGGGTATGTCATGTCTAATGGATTAAAATCAATTCTGCTTCTTTCCTTACGTTATAGGCTTTCTCACAGATTGTTAGTTTGACAATTATTGGAGTTTAGGAAAGCGTAAAGTACCAAATTGTTTTGTATGCCATATTATACTGCTTATATCGTAATTTAAAGCCATGGAATAGAGCCTCAATGTTAGGCATTTCTCGTAGGAATCGAATTACGAACAGGGAGATAAGACGGAGAAGAGGAGTGACGGATACCATACTAAAGTGGAACTGGGCTGGACACATAGCTAGAATGTCGGATAACAGATGGACACAGCAAATAATACACTGGAGACCAAGACAAGAAGCATATCGAAGTAGAGGTCGTCCGCCAACCAGATGGTCTGAAGAAATAAAACGGATCGACAAAAATTGGATGCAAACAGCACAAAACAGAAATGCATGGAAAATACTGAGGGAGACCTATATCCAACAGTGGATAGAACCGGGTTGAATGATGATCATGATCGTAATTTAATTGAGTTATTACCTTCTCTTCTAGAGCAAGAGATGATATCCTTTTAGCTACAGAACTGCTGCTTGTCTGTTGCCCCTTTTCACTTTCCTTCTCCACTTGATGTTCACTTTTTTGTTTACTATCAAAATTTAAGAGTTTCTGTATTATTAGGGATTCGTCTTTCTCGCGCTTCTCTCTTTCAACCGGTTTTTTTAAATGGTATTGAAGAAACGTTATTCGCGTGATCCGCTCCATCAACCACTTCTTCAAGTATTAACGAATCGTTCTCACGCTGCTTGCTGTCAACCAATTCTTCACATATTTGTGGATGGCTCTTTCTTAGTAGAATACTTAAATTTGAGAACTGCAAGAATAGTCTGGGCAGATTATCGGAGAATAAGCAATTTTTGGGAAAAGTTATTTACCAGCAATTTTATTGCTGGAATCGAATCTTATGATCCTATATATTAATAATATAGGTACGCAAAGTCCACAGATAGTATGCTACTTTTCTATAAATAAAATGGCGCCCGAAAATCGTGTTTTTTCAATCTTTGCACTACAACTCCAAAGATTTTAACTTTACACCAAAAACACCCAAATAAAAATTCACCCTAATGAAATTCTGCATAGAGACAGATTTTTCTCGATTTACTTCGACGAAATTTTTTTTCGGTAAATGCGGGTTTTTTTCAAAAAAATTTTTAATTTTCAACTAAAATTTTAGGTTAGTAATTATTTATCAATAATTAAATAACTTAGTGATATAAAAGCTCTTTTGGTATCGATTTTATTTCCAGTAAGGCCGCTCAAATAGTCCAATTTCAATTCTGTAAAGTACATTAGATAGGTATAGTGCCATTTTATACAAAAATTTGTATTTTGACAAAGGCACCCGATTTGGGCGTCGAAACGTTAATAAAATTATTTTTTTCATTTTAATTGTGGCTTATTTCCCATATAAATAATTAATCTCTAATTATGTACTTGTTACGATGCCAGTGACAACTGCAGAAATAGAACGATGTCTCTCTGCATTGAAACGTATCAAAACTTTCCTTAGAATAGCTATGGGCCAGGATCAATTAACTGCCCTCGCAATGTTTTCAACAAAAACAAAATGATTCAAGAAATTCCAAATTTTACTGAATTTGTTTGTGAATAATTTATCTAAAAAATAAAAGGCGACTGACTTTCGTTACAAAACTTGCTTGTCATTTAAACACTAAATTATAATTTTAAGTCAATAAAATACATTATTTATTGTAATTTTTAATAAGGTCCTTTGATTTTTACAATTTGAAGACACTCAAAAACCTTTACCTACGGAAATAGGGTCTCAAGGTCTTTTTATATGTTAACATTATGTGTGCACCCCCAATATTTTACACCAGGCGCCGCCACTGGATACAATACTAAAATTTAATAAAAGATTTTGACTTACCCTACATGCAAAGTTGGTAGTGAAACAGAAATACATAAATAGATAAATAGACGTCACGAAATAAAACAATGGTGAAACATAGGAATATACCCACTAGTCATTACGTTTAAAATATAATGTGTCAAAATTAGTGTGATGTTTTATCGATGTTTTAAACATCAATTAAATAATTAATTGATTTCGCATCATGGGCGTGCTGAATTTTCGTTGGTATAGTTCAAATTAAGTTAAAATAAATTTGGTTTAAATTTTGGACGTCCTTCTTGTCATTTATGGCATTGTTGTTCTTTTTTACTTCTATACACTCCAGGAGCTCCCTCTTATTTTTGTTATGTTCGGTTTTTAAGATTTTGGTGTTGTCAAAATCAAATTTATGTTTCTTCTCGTTTTCGTGTTTTGTGAGGGCCGTTGAGTTATTTTTGTCGTATTTGTGCGAATGTATTCTTGAGTTGAGTAGCTGGCTGGTTTGTCCAATGTATACCCCATCGCAATCTCTGCAAGGAATTTCATATACCACGTGCGATTTTTTTAATTGAGGGGTTTTTGTTTTTAGTTGTGTGAAATTCCTTTTCAGTAGATTGTACCCTTTATGAGCAACTGTGATGTTGTGTTTAGATAGGAGATTTGCAAGCTGTTCTGATAACCCCTTTATATAAGGAAGAGACGTGTAATTCTTCTTTACCTTGTTAGTTTCATTGTTATTCTGGTTATTGTAGAATGTATGTAGTCGCGACTTAAAAGTGTTTTCTATGAGTTGATGGGGATAAGAATTAAGTGTCAGTGCTGTTTTTGCCTTTTTTATGGCCTGAGGTCTGTTGATAGGGTCGGACAATCTGATGGCTCTATCGGCGAGGCCGATAACTACTGATTTCTTTTGGGACAGGGGATGATGAGAGTTGAAATTCAGATATCTCGACGATATCTCCACTTCATGGTACACCAAAAAAACCTGGTCGTCGAGATATCTGAATTTCAACTCTCATCATCCCCTGTCCCAAAAGAAATCAGTAGTTATCGGCCTCGCCGATAGAGCCATCAGATTGTCCGACCTTATCAACAGACCTCAGGCCATAAAAAAGGCAAAAACAGCACTGACACTTAATTCTTATCCCCATCAACTCATAGAAAACACTTTTAAGTCGCGACTACATACATTCTACAATAACCAGAATAACAATAAAACTAACAAGGTAAAGAAGAATTACACGTCTCTTCCTTATATAAAGGGGTTATCAGAACAGCTTGCAAATCTCCTATCTAAACACAACATCACAGTTGCTCATAAAGGGTACAATCTACTGAAAAGGAATTTCACACAACTAAAAACAAAAACCCCTCAATTAAAAAAATCGCACGTGGTATATGAAATTCCTTGCAGAGATTGCGATGGGGTATACATTGGACAAACCAGCCAGCTACTCAACTCAAGAATACGTTCGCACAAATACGACAAAAATAACTCAACGGCCCTCACAAAACACGAAAACGAGAAGAAACATAAATTTGATTTTGACAACACCAAAATCTTAAAAACCGAACATAACAAAAATAAGAGGGAGCTCCTGGAGTGTATAGAAATAAAAAAGAACAACAATGCCATAAATGACAAGAAGGACGTCCAAAATTTAAACCAAATTTATTTTAACTTAATTTGAACTATACCAAAGAAAATTCAGCACGCCCATGATGCGAAATCAATTAATTATTTAATTGATGTTTCAAACATCGATAAAACATCACACTAATTTTGACACATTATATTTTAAACGTAATGACTAGTGGGTGTATTCCTATGTTTCACCATTGTTTTATTTCGTGACGTCTATTTATCTATTTATGTATTTCTGTTTCACTACCAACTTTGCATGTAGGGTAAGTCAAAATCTTTTATTAAATTTTAGTATTGTATCGTTGATGAATTGTTTTTTTAGTCATGTAATCATAATTCTTGAAAAAGGCATGGATATCCAGCCGAAACGTCGAATAAATATGACAACATAATAGTCATCTTTTTTTCTTTTATGAACCTAAACCCAAGAAACCAAATAATAATATATATATATATATATATATATATATATATATATATATATATATATATATATATATATATATATATATATAGTATTTGATTTATTATCGACCGTATATTATTTAAACAAAATTTTGGTATTTTTCGGGTTCTGTCGGTCAGGAATTAAAACAATTCTATTTTTTTGTCACTTAATATTTCGTCAACTGATTGTTGACTTCATCAGAAGTGCACTACAAATTTACAAGAAACAAAGGTATAAGCAACATAAGAAAAATTACATAAAACACTACTTACAATGTGGAATTGTTGACAAATGAACAAAACAAACATTGGTCACACACTCTTACAATTAGACTAACATTTTTGAAATGAAACAAATTAAATATAGATAAAATGATAAAAAATGTACACTAATGACTAGTTTATGTGTATAGATAAAATAAGTATAATTGGTAAATGTTGTATCAATAATCTAATTAAATAGATTGCAGAATATTGCAGTATATATTGCTGAGTTGGTTGGTGTCAGCCTTATAATTAATTACATTTTTTGTTTTTGTGATGTAACACATTTCGAGAAATAGCCTGTTTTTATAGTGTTGTACTGTTTGTAGTATTTCAACATTGGTATAGTCAAACTGATGACCTGTGTTGATGCAGTGATCGACTACAGCGCATGTATTTTTATATTTCTGGCAGTCACTTTTGTGTTGAGTAATACGTTGTTTCAGCCATTGGCTTGTTTGTCCAATATAGCAACCGTCGCAGCCTAAACACGGTAGTTTATAGATCGTATTGGTTGTGTACATAGTTGGTGTATGATCTTTTACACGAGAGAATAAACTTTTGTTATTTATACAGCTGTACTTACCAATTCTGATATTAGAATGTGGTTTAAAGAGAGCCGTAATTTTGTTCGTGAGATTTTCAATAAAGGGTAATCTTCTGTATTTAAAATCTTGTGGAGCATCTCTATCCAATTGTCCATCATAATATTCGGAGTTGTAAATTAGTTGTTTTAATATAGACCTCGGGTAACCGTTGTTGATAAATATGTCAAATAGTTTGCGTTTATTGGTACTTAGGAACTGATCATCACATATATGTAGTATTCTATTTTTCATAGCAAGAACTGTACTATATTTTTGGTTTTTGGGGTGGTTGGATGAAAAATTTAAAAATCTTCCTGATGCAGTAGGTTTTTGATACCAATCTAGGATGACGTGATTGTCTTCTGTACGAATTACTTTTGTGTCCAAGAAGGGTACGCTGTTATTAGTTTCTCTTTCAACAGTGAATTGTATCTTACTATTGAAAGAATTGAAAGTGCTTAAGATGGTGTCGACCTGATTAATTGGTACGGAACAGATGATGTCATCGACATATTTATATAGGAAAGGCAGTGTGAATGGAAGGTTGGCTATGGTGTTTTCTATTAGATAATCTAAAACAATAAGTGCCAGTATATTGCTTATCGGACTACCCATAGGAGTTCCAAAGGTTTGACGATAAAATATGTTGTTGAATGAAAAGTAAGTATTTTTAAAAATGAATTTTAACAACGTCAAAAAATTGTCTCTAGTTAGAATTGTGTATGATGTTATTAGTTCCCATTTTAGATCTATAATTGAATATACTAAGTCTTCTGGAATATTAGTGAATAGAGAAATTGCATCTAGGGAAATTAAGACATGATTATTAGGCAATTTTTTTACCTCTGATCCTATTTACAAATGTGAACGTGTCTTTAACATTAAAATCTGTCATATCTTCAAAGGCATTCTGTAAGATGTTACATAAAAACTTTGATATATTATAAGTAACAGAATTTATTGAGCTAGTTATGGGACGTAGAGGGAAATTTTCTTTATGTACTTTTGGTAGACAGTACAGTTTTGGAAAGGACGAATTGTAGATAGTAAGTTCTTTTGCCTGTTGATCAGTAAGTTGTTTTTCGGATTTTAGTCTTTTTATTATATTGTTGAATGAAGTCTGTATTGATGATGTTGGATCTTTAGGTAGTTGTATATATGTTAAAGGGTCATTAAGAAGTAACTCAGTTTTCCTTATATAGTCATCCTTGTTAAGGGCAACAGTACAACCCCCTTTATCAGACTCCAAAATAAGCAATTCAGGATGAGATTGAAGAAACTTTTGTGTTTTTTTATACATAATATTTAGGTGAGACGGCTGATTGTTTTTTGAATGATGCAAAAAGTTCGTCACTATATTTGTGGCTTTGGCCCTAATAAGATCTCGTGATGTACCTGGAACATCATCAATAATATTTTCCATATCAGCAAGGAAGATATCTAGTCTTAAGTCACTATGTACAGATGGTATCGCAAACTTTGGACCAAGAGAGAGGAAGTCAGAAATATCTTGTGGTATTACTATATTGGATATGTTTTTAAACCATGCGCTATTGTCTTTAAATAGATAGTCATCAGTTGACTGATGTTGATAGAGCTTTTCAAATTTTTTAACATTGTGTTGTTTTATTTTCTTAAAATTGGTATTGAAATTTCGTTTTAAACAGGCTTCAAAATCACTTAAAATATTGAAAGGTATTTTATCTGATAATTTAAGTTTTATATTTGTAATAGTATTTTGATATCTCGAAATGTTTTTACATGTTATTTTTATTTCTAAAGATAAAGTCTTTTTGGATGTATTTAAAACTAAATTGTCACTTTTATTTACTAATTCATTGTGATTGTTAATTAATAAACTTCTAATTGTCGTAGTGCTGTCTTGGATGTGCTTAGGTGTGATTTGAGATTTTCTACAGCGTAATAGAAATATTCGTCTGTTAATATTCCTTGCTAATTTTAAATTGTTGCTCGCCCATTGTTTCATTAGCTTCGTTACGCCTATGCCATATATTGATGTTATTTCTTGATAAAAACCCATCGTTAATAATAAAGTATTTGATTTATTATCGACCGTATATTATTTAAACAAAATTTTGGTATTTTTCGGGTTCTGTCGGTCAGGAATTAAAACAATTCTATTTTTTTGTCACTTAATATTTCGTCAACTGATTGTTGACTTCATCAGAAGTGCACTACAAATTTACAAGAAACAAAGGTATAAGCAACATAAGAAAAATTACATAAAACACTACTTACAATGTGGAATTGTTGACAAATGAACAAAACAAACATTGGTCACACACTCTTACAATTAGACTAACATTTTTGAAATGAAACAAATTAAATATAGATAAAATGATAAAAAATGTACACTAATGACTAGTATATGTGTATAGATAAAATAAGTATAATTGGTAAATGTTGTATCAATAATCTAATTAAATAGATTGCAGAATATTGCAGTATATATTGCTGAGTTGGTTGGTGTCAGCCTTATAATTAATTACATTTTTTGTTTTTGTGATGTAACACATTTCGAGAAATAGCCTGTTTTTATAGTGTTGTACTGTTTGTAGTATTTCAACATTGGTATAGTCAAACTGATGACCTGTGTTGATGCAGTGATCGACTACAGCGCATGTATTTTTATATTTCTGGCAGTCACTTTTGTGTTGAGTAATACGTTGTTTCAGCCATTGGCTTGTTTGTCCAATATAGCAACCGTCGCAGCCTAAACACGGTAGTTTATAGATCGTATTGGTTGTGTACATAGTTGGTGTATGATCTTTTACACGAGAGAATAAACTTTTGTTATTTATACAGCTGTACTTACCAATTCTGATATTAGAATGTGGTTTAAAGAGAGCCGTAATTTTGTTCGTGAGATTTTCAATAAAGGGTAATCTTCTGTATTTAAAATCTTGTGGAGCATCTCTATCCAATTGTCCATCATAATATTCGGAGTTGTAAATTAGTTGTTTTAATATAGACCTCGGGTAACCGTTGTTGATAAATATGTCAAATAGTTTGCGTTTATTGGTACTTAGGAACTGATCATCACATATATGTAGTATTCTATTTTTCATAGCAAGAACTGTACTATATTTTTGGTTTTTGGGGTGGTTGGATGAAAAATTTAAAAATCTTCCTGATGCAGTAGGTTTTTGACAATTCTTTGACGTTGTTAAAATTCATTTTTAAAAATACTTACTTTTCATTCAACAACATATTTTATCGTCAAACCTTTGGAACTCCTATGGGTAGTCCGATAAGCAATATACTGGCACTTATTGTTTTAGATTATCTAATAGAAAACACCATAGCCAACCTTCCATTCACACTGCCTTTCCTATATAAATATGTCGATGACATCATCTGTTCCGTACCAATTAATCAGGTCGACACCATCTTAAGCACTTTCAATTCTTTCAATAGTAAGATACAATTCACTGTTGAAAGAGAAACTAATAACAGCGTACCCTTCTTGGACACAAAAGTAATTCGTACAGAAGACAATCACGTCATCCTAGATTGGTATCAAAAACCTACTGCATCAGGAAGATTTTTAAATTTTTCATCCAACCACCCCAAAAACCAAAAATATAGTACAGTTCTTGCTATGAAAAATAGAATACTACATATATGTGATGATCAGTTCCTAAGTACCAATAAACGCAAACTATTTGACATATTTATCAACAACGGTTACCCGAGGTCTATATTAAAACAACTAATTTACAACTCCGAATATTATGATGGACAATTGGATAGAGATGCTCCACAAGATTTTAAATACAGAAGATTACCCTTTATTGAAAATCTCACGAACAAAATTACGGCTCTCTTTAAACCACATTCTAATATCAGAATTGGTAAGTACAGCTGTATAAATAACAAAAGTTTATTCTCTCGTGTAAAAGATCATACACCAACTATGTACACAACCAATACGATCTATAAACTACCGTGTTTAGGCTGCGACGGTTGCTATATTGGACAAACAAGCCAATGGCTGAAACAACGTATTACTCAACACAAAAGTGACTGCCAGAAATATAAAAATACATGCGCTGTAGTCGATCACTGCATCAACACAGGTCATCAGTTTGACTATACCAATGTTGAAATACTACAAACAGTACAACACTATAAAAACAGGCTATTTCTCGAAATGTGTTACATCACAAAAACAAAAAATGTAATTAATTATAAGGCTGACACCAACCAACTCAGCAATATATACTGCAATATTCTGCAATCTATTTAATTAGATTATTGATACAACATTTACCAATTATACTTATTTTATCTATACACATAAACTAGTCATTAGTGTACATTTTTTATCATTTTATCTATATTTAATTTGTTTCATTTCAAAAATGTTAGTCTAATTGTAAGAGTGTGTGACCAATGTTTGTTTTGTTCATTTGTCAACAATTCCACATTGTAAGTAGTGTTTTATGTAATTTTTCTTATGTTGCTTATACCTTTGTTTCTTGTAAATTTGTAGTGCACTTCTGATGAAGTCAACAATCAGTTGACGAAATATTAAGTGACAAAAAAATAGAATTGTTTTAATTCCTGACCGACAGAACCCGAAAAATACCAAAATTTTGTTTAAATAATATACGGTCGATAATAAATCAAATACTTTATTATTAACGATGGGTTTTTATCAAGAAATAACATCAATATATGGCATAGGCGTAACGAAGCTAATGAAACAATGGGCGAGCAACAATTTAAAATTAGCAAGGAATATTAACAGACGAATATTTCTATTACGCTGTAGAAAATCTCAAATCACACCTAAGCACATCCAAGACAGCACTACGACAATTAGAAGTTTATTAATTAACAATCACAATGAATTAGTAAATAAAAGTGACAATTTAGTTTTAAATACATCCAAAAAGACTTTATCTTTAGAAATAAAAATAACATGTAAAAACATTTCGAGATATCAAAATACTATTACAAATATAAAACTTAAATTATCAGATAAAATACCTTTCAATATTTTAAGTGATTTTGAAGCCTGTTTAAAACGAAATTTCAATACCAATTTTAAGAAAATAAAACAACACAATGTTAAAAAATTTGAAAAGCTCTATCAACATCAGTCAACTGATGACTATCTATTTAAAGACAATAGCGCATGGTTTAAAAACATATCCAATATAGTAATACCACAAGATATTTCTGACTTCCTCTCTCTTGGTCCAAAGTTTGCGATACCATCTGTACATAGTGACTTAAGACTAGATATCTTCCTTGCTGATATGGAAAATATTATTGATGATGTTCCAGGTACATCACGAGATCTTATTAGGGCCAAAGCCACAAATATAGTGACGAACTTTTTGCATCATTCAAAAAACAATCAGCCGTCTCACCTAAATATTATGTATAAAAAAACACAAAAGTTTCTTCAATCTCATCCTGAATTGCTTATTTTGGAGTCTGATAAAGGGGGTTGTACTGTTGCCCTTAACAAGGATGACTATATAAGGAAAACTGAGTTACTTCTTAATGACCCTTTAACATATATACAACTACCTAAAGATCCAACATCATCAATACAGACTTCATTCAACAATATAATAAAAAGACTAAAATCCGAAAAACAACTTACTGATCAACAGGCAAAAGAACTTACTATCTACAATTCGTCCTTTCCAAAACTGTACTGTCTACCAAAAGTACATAAAGAAAATTTCCCTCTACGTCCCATAACTAGCTCAATAAATTCTGTTACTTATAATATATCAAAGTTTTTATGTAACATCTTACAGAATGCCTTTGAAGATATGACAGATTTTAATGTTAAAGACACGTTCACATTTGTAAATAGGATCAGAGGTAAAAAATTGCCTAATAATCATGTCTTAATTTCCCTAGATGCAATTTCTCTATTCACTAATATTCCAGAAGACTTAGTATATTCAATTATAGATCTAAAATGGGAACTAATAACATCATACACAATTCTAACTAGAGACAATTTTTTGACGTTGTTAAAATTCATTTTTAAAAATACTTACTTTTCATTCAACAACATATTTTATCGTCAAACCTTTGGAACTCCTATGGGTAGTCCGATAAGCAATATACTGGCACTTATTGTTTTAGATTATCTAATAGAAAACACCATAGCCAACCTTCCATTCACACTGCCTTTCCTATATAAATATGTCGATGACATCATCTGTTCCGTACCAATTAATCAGGTCGACACCATCTTAAGCACTTTCAATTCTTTCAATAGTAAGATACAATTCACTGTTAAAAGAGAAACTAATAACAGCGTACCCTTCTTGGACACAAAAGTAATTCGTACAGAAGACAATCACGTCATCCTAGATTGGTATCAAAAACCTACTGCATCAGGAAGATTTTTAAATTTTTCATCCAACCACCCCAAAAACCAAAAATATAGTACAGTTCTTGCTATGAAAAATAGAATACTACATATATGTGATGATCAGTTCCTAAGTACCAATAAACGCAAACTATTTGACATATTTATCAACAACGGTTACCCGAGGTCTATATTAAAACAACTAATTTACAACTCCGAATATTATGATGGACAATTGGATAGAGATGCTCCACAAGATTTTAAATACAGAAGATTACCCTTTATTGAAAATCTCACGAACAAAATTACGGCTCTCTTTAAACCACATTCTAATATCAGAATTGGTAAGTACAGCTGTATAAATAACAAAAGTTTATTCTCTCGTGTAAAAGATCATACACCAACTATGTACACAACCAATACGATCTATAAACTACCGTGTTTAGGCTGCGACGGTTGCTATATTGGACAAACAAGCCAATGGCTGAAACAACGTATTACTCAACACAAAAGTGACTGCCAGAAATATAAAAATACATGCGCTGTAGTCGATCACTGCATCAACACAGGTCATCAGTTTGACTATACCAATGTTGAAATACTACAAACAGTACAACACTATAAAAACAGGCTATTTCTCGAAATGTGTTACATCACAAAAACAAAAAATGTAATTAATTATAAGGCTGACACCAACCAACTCAGCAATATATACTGCAATATTCTGCAATCTATTTAATTAGATTATTGATACAACATTTACCAATTATACTTATTTTATCTATACACATAAACTAGTCATTAGTGTACATTTTTTATCATTTTATCTATATTTAATTTGTTTCATTTCAAAAATGTTAGTCTAATTGTAAGAGTGTGTGACCAATGTTTGTTTTGTTCATTTGTCAACAATTCCACATTGTAAGTAGTGTTTTATGTAATTTTTCTTATGTTGCTTATACCTTTGTTTCTTGTAAATTTGTAGTGCACTTCTGATGAAGTCAACAATCAGTTGACGAAATATTAAGTGACAAAAAAATAGAATTGTTTTAATTCCTGACCGACAGAACCCGAAAAATACCAAAATTTTGTATATATATATATATATATATATATATATATATATATATATATATATATATAGTTTGAATATGATTCTTGAACCTTAATATATTTTTTGATTTGGGTTTCTTGGGCTTAGGTTCACAAAGAAAAAGAGATGGCTATGATGTTATGTCATATCATTTAATCGACGTTTCGACAGGAATATCCTTGCCTTTTTCAAGATCATTACGTGACTAAAAAACATTTCGTCAAAGATACAATACCAAAATTTAAGAAAACATTTTGACTTACCCTGCATGTAAAGTTGGCAGTGAACAATAACAATAATAGACGTCACAAAATAAAACAATGTTAAAAACATAGGTACAGACCCACTAGTAGATACGTTTAAAATTTAGGTACTGTGTCGAATTATTGTGATGTTATATCGATGTTTCAAATATCAATCAATTAAATACCTAGTTGCTTCCGCATCATAGGCGTGCTGAAATTTCTTTTGTATTATATTTTAAATTAGATTATAATATAATTTGTTCAGATGTTTGATGTCCCTTTTGTCATTAATAGCATGGTTGTTCTTTTTTATTTCTATAGACTCTAGGAGCTCCCTCTTTTTCTTGTTGTGTTCAGTTTTTAAGATTTTGGTGTTGTCAAAATCGAATTTATGTTTTTTCTCGTTTTCATGTTTTGTGAGGGCCGTTGAGTTTTTTTTATCATATTTGTGAGAACGTATTCTTGAGTTGAGTAGCTGGCTGGTTTGTCCAATGTATACCCCATCGCAATCTGAGCAAGGGATTTCATATACTACATGCGATTTTTTTGATTGAGGAGTTTTTGTTTTTAGTTGTGTGAAATTCCTTTTCAATAGATTGTACCCTTTATGAGCAACTGTGATGTTGTGTTTAGATAGGAGATTTGCAAGCTGTTCTGATAACCCTTTTATATACGGAAGAGACATATAATTCTTCTTTATCTTGTTAGTTTTTTTGTTATTCTGGTTGTTGTAGAAAGTATGTAGTCGCGACTTAAAAGTGTTTTCAATGAGATGATGGGGGTAAGAATTAAGCGTCAATGCTGTTTTTGCCTTTTTTATGGCCTGAGGTCTGTTTGTGGGGTCGGACAATCTGATGGCTCTATCAGCTAGGCCAATAACTACTGATTTCTTTTGGGACAGAGGATGATGTGAGTTGAAATTCAGATATCTCGATGACCAGGTTTTTTTAGTGTACCATGAAGTGGTTATGATACTATTTTCTCTATGTAAAGTCAGGTCCAGAAAGTTGATTTGACAATTTTTTTCTATTTCTAATGTAAATTTGAGTTTTGGGTGGAAGTTATTAAATTCGTTTAATAAAATATCCAGTTTATCCTCTGGTGCTGCAGTCAAACAGTCATCTATATAACGATAGAAAAAAGGAATATCGAAATCTATTTTATTTAGGACAATTTCTTCTAGGTGCTCTAAAACTAGTTGAGCGATAGCACTAGATATGCTAGCACCCATAGCACATCCATCTGTTTGTTGGAAGAACTTGTTTTTATATATAAAGTATGTTGAGTTTAATGTTGTTTCAACTGCTAAAAGAAATTCTTCTAGTGGAATGTCCGTAAATATTTTGATTTCATTCCATTTTTGCTTAATAATATCTTTCGCCAAAGCTATTGGAATATTGGTGTATAAAGATACGACATCGAGCGAAACTAATTTGTACTCTTTAGGTAAATGTGTATTTTTGAGTTTTGATTTCAGGTGATCAGCATCTTTTAAATAGTGTGGATTTTTATTAATTACATTAGAAATTACGGACATTCCACTTTACATTTCGGACAATTTACGGACATTCCACTAGAAGAATTTCTTTTAGCAGTTGAAACAACATTAAACTCAACATACTTTATATATAAAAACAAGTTCTTCCAACAAACAGATGGATGTGCTATTGGTGCTAGCATATCTAGTGCTATCGCTCAACTAGTTTTAGAGCACCTAGAAGAAATTGTCCTAAATAAAATAGATTTCGATATTCCTTTTTTCTATCGTTATATAGATGACTGTTTGACTGCAGCACCAGAGGATAAACTGGATATTTTATTAAACGAATTTAATAACTTCCACCCAAAACTCAAATTTACATTAGAAATAGAAAAAAATTGTCAAATCAACTTTCTGGACCTGACTTTACATAGAGAAAATAGTATCATAACCACTTCATGGTACACTAAAAAAACCTGGTCATCGAGATATCTGAATTTCAACTCACATCATCCTCTGTCCCAAAAGAAATCAGTAGTTATTGGCCTAGCTGATAGAGCCATCAGATTGTCCGACCCCACAAACAGACCTCAGGCCATAAAAAAGGCAAAAACAGCATTGACGCTTAATTCTTACCCCCATCATCTCATTGAAAACACTTTTAAGTCGCGACTACATACTTTCTACAACAACCAGAATAACAAAAAAACTAACAAGATAAAGAAGAATTATATGTCTCTTCCGTATATAAAAGGGTTATCAGAACAGCTTGCAAATCTCCTATCTAAACACAACATCACAGTTGCTCATAAAGGGTACAATCTATTGAAAAGGAATTTCACACAACTAAAAACAAAAACTTCTCAATCAAAAAAATCGCATGTAGTATATGAAATCCCTTGCTCAGATTGCGATGGGGTATACATTGGACAAACCAGCCAGCTACTCAACTCAAGAATACGTTCTCACAAATATGATAAAAAAAACTCAACGGCCCTCACAAAACATGAAAACGAGAAAAAACATAAATTCGATTTTGACAACACCAAAATCTTAAAAACTGAACACAACAAGAAAAAGAGGGAGCTCCTAGAGTCTATAGAAATAAAAAAGAACAACCATGCTATTAATGACAAAAGGGACATCAAACATCTGAACAAATTATATTATAATCTAATTTAAAATATAATACAAAAGAAATTTCAGCACGCCTATGATGCGGAAGCAACTAGGTATTTAATTGATTGATATTTGAAACATCGATATAACATCACAATAATTCGACACAGTACCTAAATTTTAAACGTATCTACTAGTGGGTCTGTACCTATGTTTTTAACATTGTTTTATTTTGTGACGTCTATTATTGTTATTGTTCACTGCCAACTTTACATGCAGGGTAAGTCAAAATGTTTTCTTAAATTTTGGTATTGTATCTTTGACGAAATGTTTTTTAGTCACGTAATGATCTTGAAAAAGGCAAGGATATTCCTGTCGAAACGTCGATTAAATGATATGACATAACATCATAGCCATCTCTTTTTCTTTGTGAACCTAAGCCCAAGAAACCCAAATCAAAAAAAATATATATTATATATATATATATATATATATATATATATATATATATATATATATATATATATATATATATATATATAATAAAATTCTTTTTGGGGAATGCAGTCAATAAAATTTTTGGGCTATTCAGTGAAACACTTTGAACTTATTAGTCGAGCTTTCGAAAATTTTATTTTCTTTATCAAGACTATCTACAAATAAAAATGTTTAAATTTCGATAAAACTCAAAACAAAACTTAACTTACTGCTCGTGGTTACAAATTAATAATTATACAACTTAAATAAAAACATGAAAATTTCTTAAAATTTTTTTGATAGTATGTCAATTCGACATCACTCAAAAAAGTGTCGTTGTACTACTACTATAATAATTCGATTGGTTGGGAAAGAAATTAATGGCATAATTTGTTGCAATTTATGATAGAAGAAATAAAAAAAATATTTTACGTAGAATTATTAGTAATATTTCAACAAATTTTTTAAAAAATTAATAAGACAAAATGTTATTATAAATGATACTTAATTTATCAATGTCAGATCTCTTATTAATGCAATTTGATTTTTTTATCCAAACCATTTCTTTAAATTCTCTTTTACGTAAATTAATTTCCCTTTCTAAAATTGTGGTTTCTTGAAACATGAAAACATGATCATCATTAATCACATGTTCTGCCAAGGCACAAGATGTGACATTTCTCTTAATATGACTTTTGTGTGAAGTTAATGTAAGGGATAAATTCCGTGAGGTTTGACCAACGTAACATTTACCACAAGTGTTACAAGGTATAGAGTCGATAAGATTAGAACTCTCCATAATTTGTAGTGGAGTCTTCGTTTTGGTGTAAAGACTGTTCAAAGTTTTAATATTTCTAGTGGCAATCTGAATTTTTGGATTTTGCCTAAATAACTTAACTAATTTGGGTGTTAAATTTGGTATATATGGTAGAGAACAATAAGAAATGGTAGGTATACTTTCTAATTCCCTTTCCTGTTGTTGAAGACTCCACTACAAATTATGGAGAGTTGTAATCTTATTTACTCTATACCTTGTAACACTTGTGGTAAATGTTACGTTGGTCAAACCTCACGGAATTTATCCCTTAGATTAACTTCACACAAAAGTGATATTAAGAGAAATGTCCCATCTTGTGCCTTGGCAGAACATGTGATTAATGATGATCATGTTTTCATGTTTCAAGAAACCACAATTTTAGAAAGGGAAATTAATTTACGTAAAAGAGAATTTAAAGAAATGGTTTGGACAAAAAAATCAAATTGCATTAATAAGAGATCTGGCATTGATAAATTAAGTATCATTTATAATAACATTTTGTCTTATTAATTTTTTAAAAAATTTGTTGATAATTACTAATAATTCTACGTAAAATATTTTTTTTATTTCTTCTATCATAAATTGCAACAAATTATGTCATTAATTTCTTTCCCAAACAATCGAATTATTATAGTAGTAGTACAACGACACTTTTTTGAGTGATGTCGAATTGACATACTATCAAAAAAATTTTTACGTTTACATATTACTTTTAAGAAATTTTCATGTTTTTATTTAAGTTGTATAATTATTAATTTGTAACCACGAGCAGTGAGTTAAGTTTTGTTTTGAGTTTTATCGAAATTTAAACATTTTTGTAGTAAAGAAAAGAGAGACGTTCTCACAAACAATTTATTTTACAACTGACGACCGGTTTCGCTGTCTACAATATTCACAGCATCTTCAGGTCACGGTAAAAGTAAAATTAAATGCTACAAATAACAAAAAACCAGAGTTAGTTAAGTGGTCTGGTTGAAATCAAAGGGCAATGATCAAGCCAATATTAAAGTATATAGGGTGAGGCAGATAAAGGGCCTATTAGAAATATCTCGAGAACTAAAGACAACTGAATTATGAAAATTGGAATAAGGGGGTTTTGAAAACTGATCTATTTAATGAAAATATTTTCATCTATTTGGTACTTCCGGTTATACCGGAAGTTGCTTATAACTTCGTTTTTTTAAATGGGACACCCTATATATTTTTACATTTTTGGATTCTCCTCGATTTCTTCTTTCTTAAAATATAAGGTTTTGTAAGATTATACAGGGTCAGTTAAAAGATAATTACGTTTTCTTTTTAATTTCGTAGCAATATTCACACCCTGTAGGATTGTAGTAGTTTGACATAATAAACTCTATTTATGTTCAAATGATTTTTAATATAGTTTACTATTGTTAACAATTATTAGTGTAGCTAAATTTTTAATTTTAGTATACAGGGTGGGTCGAAACTCGGAATAAGTATTTTCCGAGTTTTCTTAAATGGAACACCCTATATTTTAGTATTGTAATGAAATGATATTTCATGGTACTTTTTACTTTCTTAAGCATTCCCTATACCTAACTGCCTTAGTTTGTGCTTAATTGTTAATCGCACCAACAATCTTCGATGGTATTTTGAAACCTGAACCACTATTGGTAATTTTAAGTATCAGTATAGATTAATATGTTGTAACGAAATAGCGATGGACTACCCCAGCTAATTGAAACAATATTCGAAAATATTACCTCAACTAACCAAGATAGCCATCGTTACACCCTTAGCTTAGCTCAGTCACTCAGGTGTGTGTTCGTCTTGTCCTAACCTTAGAATGAACTCTGAAAATTGGAATGGAAGCAAACAAAACATAGTTTTTAACTAATCATGTTTATTGTTCATAAAGATATAATAAATAAAATGACTTAGTAAATTGCATTAACAAATGTATTCAAATTCTTGCCAAAAACTAACAATTCTGGATTATACTTATGGCTTTTGGTAGCTGATGGTATCTTCTTGATGTCGTATGGTTCTGCTGTTGTAGACTTCTCGTAGGCCTGGGCAGATCTTCGGCCCAAGGCCCCTGCAGCTAGAGGTGGTGGTTGTGCAGTCTGGATGTCATTGTCTTCGCCTTCAAGTGTGCATCACCGGTGATGTGAGGCTTAAGTTCCCGAAGAGGGAAAGGTTGATCTCTTTCCAAAAAACTATAAAACAGAGACACATATCAATCATCAAGAAGAAAAACCAAAATATACCTTTGCCAAATAGTATTCAGAAATAGTAATTGGCAAGGGTAAATTACATAGAATTTAGATGAGAATAGTTAAAATTCTGATTACTAAACGTGCATATTAATAGATGAAAAGAAATATAGAAACCAAACACATGGTTGAACATTTGAAGGTTAGATAAAAATATTATAAAAAATGTTATAAGAAACTAGGTATGGATGGAATATAATGACTGTAAGAAATTACTAAAAAAAACTATATGTAGCTCACCCCAAGAGGAAGATGATTTGTTGAAATAAAATGATTTATTTTTCGAATTACATGCCTTTTTAAGGATTAATTTTTCCCTTCCAGTGTATGTCAGGGAGTAGGGGGTCAAGTCGATGAAGTGACACTGTCATTGAAAACGACATTTAAAATGACAACCAAGTACTATGAAGTAGCGGCATGTTCCGTATTGAAAATACAGATATTTGGAGAGTATGAATATGCGAGGTATGTTCAGTATGATGATTTAAATGAAAGAGATATATTAAATAGAAGATAATAAAAGAGGGTAATAAAAGAGAGCGCCAACCGATTTTTAAAGGGGAAAATGGGTAAACCAATTAGAAGAAGATAATTATCAATGAAATATTAAAGGAAATAAGGTAAAATAATTATTTAAAAACAAAATATCAAAGATGTGACGTTTGTAACGTTACACACTCCTCTCACCCATCAGAAAAATTTTGAACACACGTGAGAAATTTTTCTCAAAGAAAACAGGAATGTTACACACTCCCTCCACTCATCAGAAAAATTTCGAACACAGGTGAGAAATTTTTCTCAAGGAAAACAAGAAATCATAGTTCTAACCAGAAATAAATATATGCAGTAGTAATCGTTCAAAACAAATCAAAAATAAATACTCATAATAAAGTAATTATTAAGTCAATGTGTATAGTTAATTTAAATTATTAATCATAAAAAATTTTAAAGTACCAAAATAATTTTCAGATGTTACTCTGGGGAAAATAAAAATATTACCCAATGAATTGTAGTAGGTATTCATCACACTATAAAATATTTATTTATTATAAATAAATGACATCAGAGAATATCTATCTCTGGAAAAAAAATAAATGTACTTTAAAAAAGTATGAAATTAATTCAAAATTATAAAGACATGTATTATAAAGTGTAAGTAATAATAAAATTTTACTAAGAATCCAAAAGTAAGTAAGTAACCATAGTCAAATAATGTAGACATATTAAAAATGAATTGCATTGCAAATATTCTGGTATTTATATAAAATAAAAGGCATATAACCAAATTTAAGTAAATATAAGGGATATCACATCCTATATAAAATAAATAAATAGCTATTGGAGCTACTAACAACAACTGAATCTCGAACAAAATAACAAGTACTCGGATAACAAGTATCTAAAGTAAGGTAATAATATAATAATCAATATGATAAGGTGAGTAAAAGCATATAAGTAGATAAAGATAACATAAGTATAATATGATAAAAAGAAATGCAAGTGCAACTATAGATAAACCATTAAAAAAATAAGTATCAACTATATGGAAAGCCAAAGAAGACAAAGTTCTACACCAAAGGGTTTAAAAAAACTGCATAAAACTAGTCATAAAAGACTTAACCAATGAGTTAATAAAGAGAGAGATAATGATACATAATGCAAATGCTACTTCCATCAAATGCATACCAGGGATCTACACTAAAGAACAAAATATATGTATAAAAATGCATAAATATGATTTGCAAAGATGGAAAATAACAAATGCTAGTAGCTAGACTACAATCATACTTCAAAGCGCCATAATTCTACACCAGAGGCTCATGAAGAGTAGAGATGCATAGAATTATTTTAACTTCAAAAGAGAAAATTTATAAAAGACATCATCCTAAAAATAATATACAGCATTAAACTGTATATCAACAGTCATTAAGACCAAAAAAACGGAACTCAGACTCAATAGATCTGGCCCAACCCTATGGATAACTTATATGTACCCTAGGAAAAAAAAACACTAGGTGTCTATGCAGCTATATATAAGCCATAAACAACTTATAAGTGCCGGATGAGGATTTCGTGCTAATCTGTATCAAAAATCAGTACAACACCCAAAATAAAATAATAAAACAATAATATATAGATAAATAGGGCATTGTTAAATAAAAAAGATGTTAAATATAATGTTTATCATAATTAATATAAGTGCAATAATGCAAAAAATTGAAAAATGTAAAATATCATGCTTTACGAACAAAAATTTTTTTGAGATTCAAGACAAGAAGAAGAATGGTTTAAATTAATATTCTGAATACGTAAAGAAGAAGAATAAGAATAAAATACCTCAATGAAAGAAAAGAACTTGAAAATTGTCCTAGTCTTTACTATACAAGTAAAGTAGTATATACCATCCGAACAGAAAGTTCGACGGAAACAACAAAATTTTTGGTAGTTGTACAAAATTGGTAATAAATATATGAAAACAACTAGGAAAAATAAGAATAAGTAAAAAGTAATTGAAAATAAGTAATAAAACAAGATTTAAATGCACTTTAGAGTACACAGAAGTACCTAAGAAAAGAACGTAGAAGAAATAGTACGTATAAAAAGTACAGAAAATATGACAATAAACGGAAAAATTCTCTTGGGTTTTGGAAAGTTACAATAAAATAAGAAAGTAATTAAAGAAGAACTACCAAAAAAACTGGTTAAATTGAAAAAATAGAAAAAACACCATGTGGACATTACTATCAAGGTCCTAACATAAAAATTAGCTAAAAAAAGTAGGTAAAAAGTATCAAAATGTTAAAAATACCAATATTTGCAACTGTAAATGTATTTTAAATCAATTATGCTGAAATATATAATTAAATTATTGAAACTGGTAATACTTTTTGACCCATAACATGTGAAAATATATAAAAATTAGTCAAAAAGGTAGTCAAAAAGTACCAAAATAGATAATATATATAGATTTACTGCAAAAATTGAATATAAAAATGAAATATAAGAAAATAGTATTTATTAATGCTTGTTGTCTGTTACCAAACCACACACTCACAGCTCGATTCTTCGGATAAGACAAGTGTGTTGGTGCGCCAGTGTAACGAAAAAGCGATGGACTACCCCAGCTAATTGAAACAATATTCGAAAATATTACCTCAACTAACCAAGATAGCCATCGTTACACCCTTAGCTTAGCTCAGTCACTCAGGTGTGTGTTCGTCTTGTCCTAACCTTAGAATGAACTCTGAAAATTGGAATGGAAGCAAACAAAACATAGTTTTTAACTAATCATGTTTATTGTTCATAAAGATACCTATAATAAATAAAATGACTTAGTAAATTGCATTAACAAATGTATTCAAATTCTTGCCAAAAACTAACAATTCTGGATTATACTTATGGCTTTTGGTAGCTGATGGTATCTTCTTGATGTCGTATGGTTCTGCTGTTATAGACTTCTCGTAGGCCTGGTCGGATCTTCGGCCCAAGGCCCCTGCAGCTAGAGGTGGTGGTTGTGCAGTCTGGATGTCATTGTCTTCGCCTTCAAGTGTGCATCACCGGTGATGTGAGGCTTAAGTTCCCGAAGAGGGAAAGGTTGATCTCTTTCCAAAAAACTATAAAACAGAGACACATATCAATCATCAAGAAGAAAAACCAAAATATACCTTTGCCAAATAGTATTCAGAAATAGTAATTGGCAAGGGTAAATTACATAGAATTTAGATGAGAATAGTTAAAATTCTGATTACTAAACGTGCATATTAATAGATGAAAAGAAATATAGAAACCAAACACATGGTTGAACATTTGAAGGTTAGATAAAAATATTATAAAAAATGTTATAAGAAACTAGGTATGGATGGAATATAATGCCTGTAAGAAATTACTAAAAAAAACTATATGTAGCTCACCCCAAGAGGAAGATGATTTGTTGAAATAAAATGATTTATTTTTCGAATTACATGCCTTTTTAAAAATTGTATGCCGTAATGCCGTATTGAAAATACAGATATTTGGAGAGTATGAATATACGAGGTATGTTCAGTATGATGATTTAAATGAAAGAGATATATTAAATAGAAGATAATAAAAGAGGGTAATAAAAGAGAGCGCCAACCGATTTTTAAAGGGGAAAATGGGTAAACCAATTAGAAGAAGATAATTATCAATGAAATATTAAAGGAAATAAGGTAAAATAATTATTTAAAAACAAAATATCAAAGATGTGACGTTTGTAACGTTACAATGTATTTATTTCCAAAAAATTATTTGTGACTGAATATTTTCACGGCCAACCTAATACAATTTCACCTATTTTGTGTTGCAATTAATGTTTGGCTTGAATCACCAATAACTCACAAATTAAAGAAGTTAGGTATAGGGAATGCCTAAGAAATTAAAAAGTACCATAAAATAGCATTTCATTACAATACTAAAATACAGGGTGTTCCATTTAAGAAAACTCAGAAAATACTCATTCCGAGTTTCGACCAACCCTGTATACTAAAATGAAAAATTTAACTATACCAATAACTCTTAACAATAGTAGACTATATTAAAAATCATTTGAACATCGATAGAGTTTATTATGCCAATCTAATACAATCCTACAGGGTGTTAATATTGCTACGAAATTAATAAGAAAACGTAATTATCTTTTAACCTACCCTGTATAATATTACAAAACCTTATATTTTAAGAAAGAAAAAATCGAGGAAAAAAAATGTAAAAATATACAGGTTGTCCCATTTAAAAAAACGAAGTTACAATCAACTTCCGGTATAACCGGAAGTAGCAAAGAGAAGAAAATATTTTCATTAAATAGTTCATACCTCAAAACCCCTGTATTCCAATTTACAAGATTCTCTTAGCTTTAGTTCTCGAGATATTTCTAATAGGCCCTTTATCTGCCTCACCCTGTATATATTTATGCATACATATAAATACTAACATGTACGTAAATATGGTTTACAACCCTCACACTCACATACATGTACGCATTCAAATGTAGTGGCAACAAAAGTATGTTAAGTATAAGTATAAAATA